>NC_053390.1:9782035-10091042 GCF_905171765.1 Bufo bufo | reverse complement strand
ACGTTGGCTGAAATAACCACTCGTTACAACCGAGGTCTGCAGCAAAGCATTTGTGAAGCCACAACACGCACAACCTTGAGGCGGATGGGCTACAACAGCAGAAGACCCCACCGGGTACCACTCATCTCCACTACAAATAGGAAAAAGAGGCTACAATTTGCACAAGCTAACCAAAATTGGACTGTTGAAGACTGGAAAAATGTTGTCTGGTCTGATGAGTCTCGATTTCTGTTGAGACATTCAAATGGTAGAGTACGAATTTGGCGTAAACAGAATGAGAACATGTATCCATCATGCCTTGTTACCACTGTGCTGGCTGGTGGTGGTGGTTTAATGGTGTGGGGGATGTTTTCTGGGCACACTTTAGGCCCCTTAGTGCCAATTGGGCATCTTTTAAATGCCACGGGCTACCTGAGCATTGTTTCTGACCATGTCCATCCCTTCATGACCACCATGTACCCATCCTCTGATGGCTACTTCTAGCAGGATAATGCACCATGTCACAAAGCTCGAATCATTTCAAATTGGTTTCTTGAACATGACAATGAGTTCACTGTACTAAAATGGCCCCCACAGTCACCAGATCTCAACCCAATAGAGCATCTTTGGGATGTGGTGGAACAGGAGCTTCGTGCCCTGGATGTGCATCCCTCAAATCTCCATCAACTGCAAGATGCTATCCTATCAATATGGGCTAACATTTCTAAAGAATGCTATCAGCACCTTGTTGAATCAATGCCACGTAGAATTAAGGCAGTTCTGAAGGCAAAAGGGGGTCCAACACCGTATTAGTATGGTGTTCCTAATAATTCTTTAGGTGAGTGTATATTGAATCATGTATTAATAAATACAATAAAAAAAAAAGTCTGATCTGAGGTCTGATTTGGGGGATCTGAGATGTCTAATAGGGGTCTGGTCTGAGGTCTGATATTGAAGGAGGGTCTGAGAGGGTTAATGGGGGTCTGGTCTGATATGAGGGTCTGGAGGTCTAATGGGGGTTTGATCTGAGGTCTAATGGGGGTCTGATATAAGGCATGATATTGGGGGGGGTTGACATGAAGATCTATTGGGGGTCTAATCTGAGGTCTTATATTGGGGGGGTCTGACATGTAGGTCTATTGGGAGTTTGATCTGAGGGCTGATATTGAGGGGGTCTGACATGCAGATCTAATGGGGTTCTGATTAGAGGTCTGATATTAGGGGGGTATGACATGAAGCTCTATCAGGGGTCTGATCTGAGGTCTGATATTTTGGGGGGGTCTGACATGCAGATTAGTGTTGATCGAGCACCGTAGTGCTCGGGGGCTTGGGCCGAACACATCGTGATATTCAGGATACTCTACCGAGCATCCAAGTATAATGGAAGTCAATGGGAGAACCTGAGCATTAAACCCGGTACCCCCTGTTCTGAAGAGGGGAGGGTGCCTGGTTCATAGGAAAATGTCAGAAATTGTTGGTAACACCACCGAAATGGTTCTGTAACAGCATGGGAAGGATGTATGGATGCATCTTGGACTCGCTGGTCGATGCTGGAAACTATGTTGTCCAAATACTACTCCACTTTTACATAATGACAACAATACACACAAAACCAAGGGGGAAAAAATGATTTTAGAGGAAAAATTGATAGAAAACATTCTTTCCTGAAAATGTACTTGTATATAAAGTGCAAGTTCTGCCAAAAATTACAAGGAAGAGGCACTCCTATACAACCTTAATTACACATAAAGGAGGGCACCATACACACTGTTTTCAAATTATGATTGTGTCACATCTGTGACAGGTCTTAGAAGGTCTGAAAGATTATCTGCACATGAGTGATCTGACAGCCGCTTTTGGTTTCACTTTGTCTGTGTGTTGCTGGTATGTCCACACCTCCTGTTCTGGTGTGGATCATGTGACCTTTACCTCCCCCTATTTAGTCTAACTTTACTCATCACTCCTTGCTCTGGATAGCTTCATTTGGTTTTGGAAGAGCTGGAGTGTGGTTCTTGTTGAAGTCCTGTTTATCCATCATCCTCAGAAGTTAAGTGCTCCGCTTGTTGTGCTTTGTATTTCTCCCCCCTGGTTGTTTACTAGGCGCCATCAAGACGCTGGTTCCTTCACCAGGGAAGAAACGGGTTGTTTCTGCCCTGTCATTACTTTTAGGGCATCCGAGGGTCACCAGGGTTTTCTAAGTTCCTGTGTATGGGCATCTCTACCATCGAGAGGTGCCCATACGGATAGGAGTTAGGGCCAGGAGCTGGGTTTTATAGGTGGTGACCCTTTTCCTTCCCTAGTGGTGAGGCCTAGTGTCTTTCCCTTTCTTTCTTGTTGTCTTTTTGTGTTTTCCCCTACTACATCCGTGACATTATCCAGAGCCATACCGCCATTTTTGTTCTGATCTGTGCAGCTATGGATACTATGTCTGCACTGGTCGAACAGCTGCAGAATCTGACTTTGGAGGTAGCAGACCTCTGCGCGACGGTCTTGCAGATTCAGAGTCCACAGGCTGCTGGTTCCGGTGGTGGGTCCCAGGCCTTTCCTGAACCAAACCGTGGCTCTCCCGGACAGGTTTTTCGGGGGTAGTGACAATTTCATCTGGTTCAGGGAGTCATGTAAATTATACTTTAGGCTGCGTCCATACTCTTCTCGGGATGAATGTCAACGTATGGGTATGATTATTTCATTGCTTAAAGAGGGCTTTTTAATCTTGGGCTTTTTCTCTGCCGACCAGATCACAGTCCCTCCGGTCAGTAGTTGAATTCGTTAGAGCCTTGGGTCTTAGCTATGATGGAATTGTATCAAATGGTAGGGGGCATTCGACTACCTGGTACCAGATGGACAAATGTAATATGAACAAAAGCAAATGTATTCAAATATCTGGAATATATTTCCACTTCATCAAACATATAGGACACTATAATAATATAAGAACATTAAATCACACATATGAAAAAATATAATAAAAATGCATATAAAATTTTTAAAATGTTTAAAAAGTCACTGGATGCTCCTGGTTATAAATGATATATAAGGAGCCTGATCGTCGGAGCTCTAAGGCTCTTGTTTGGGATAAATGAGTTTATATAGGTCCGCAATGCCGTAACTATAAAAACTCCAGGTATAGGATATCCAGGTAACACAACCAACTCTTATGTGAGGTGATGCTGATGTCGGAAGGGGGTTGCTGCAGCCTGCTTCCTATATACCGTTGCTCCATTACAAGGCATGTACTATGATAGGCATACGGTAACTGAAAGAGGACATAAGCGTGGGTACATATATATTGAGTGCTTTGTACCAAGAGTACTTTACCCCTCCAGTCTGCATGCGGTCAGACGCCAAAGTGTGTATCAAGGACCTTCCGCCTTGTTCCAAGTGATCCCTGGTCATGTGATCGGAGTGTATCCATGTGATCGGAGTGTATCCATGTGATCGGAGGGGAAGGTTCAGGAGGCTGGGTCCGCTTGTATGGTTCTGTTAGTTAGGCGTGCGCCTATTGAACTGGAAACAATGTAGTATTTATAATATTCGTAGCCACATGTGATATGTGGGATCCCTTGAATATAATAGCTGCTACAACTAAAAGCGTTTCGGGGTCTGAACTTGCCCCTTCCTCAGTGGTTAAGAGCATGATGGAATATCTGTCCTTTTATAGAGGATTTCACCTGAATGGGGAGATGCCTCTTTTTTGAAGGGATACTTGAAAATCAGAACTAGAGTTGACTCATTATGATGTGCCATATGTCTTGTCCCAGATGCATCCCAAAAAGTGATTACAATGCAATGGCCTTTAGGTGCAATGATCCAAGGGCATTGAAAAACTGTTAAAAAACAAAGAATGGTTTTATACTCTGATATATAAACAAAGTGTAGTGTACACGATCAAAGAATCACAAGGTGATATAAGAGAGGGATGATGAAATAACACATAAATATTACATAGTAAATACTAACAGAGAAAAGAGGAAAGAAGCTCAGAGTACCAGAAGTAACAATTAAATAAATATTTTATTGAACAAAGACATGATTAAAAGCACACATACAATTGATGCCAAGGACAGGGTAGGGGGAACAGAGGAGGAGAAAACGAGCGCCACCCTGGATGGACACACTGGTCACACTGTACATGTAAAGATAGTATTTAGGATCATGAGAAGAATAAATAATTGAAGTGCAATGACCAACTCATGAATCCAGTATAGCAAAGTATATATAAAAAAGTATAAGGTAAGTATGGATCAATAAGAAAACCAGCCGTGGCTATAGTGCATGGTATGCTGACCAAAGTACAAAAGTAATAAAATGAAGTCAGCAGAGCAGTAAATAGAAGCCGAGTGAGGAATCTCAACATCGGCAGCACAAAGCCATGGGAGGGAGACTATGATCAAAAGCTTACCCCAGGTGAACCGAGTGTGGACGCAAGAACCAGGATGGCGCTACCCCAACGCGCGTTTCGGCGTGCCTTCGTCAGGGGGTAACGCCATCACTGTGGACCGAATATTTAAAGTCTCCTTGGACCAATGAACACACAGCACTTACTCGTCCCCAGGTGTGTTGATAGCCTGGCGCGTGCGAAACGATTGCTGAGACATCCGGCAACCCCACGGCCGGCGTCCCGCCGGCACGCCCACGTCACGTGACAAAGTCACCTGATCGGACGGCATCGATGTAAGGACGCTCGGGCGTGAGGCGCCGGAGGCAGCATCGAATGACGCGCGACACATCACAGAAGGGGAGGAGGAGCAGGACGTCAGTATATCAGAATGTAATTCTCAGCAATAGAGCAGATAAATAATGAAGGAAACCTGAATAGTATATGCAGTACCTCAACAAATGCATCCATGTTACAGAGGCCGATCATCTACTCATCATATAATATATTATATAATATCAAGTTCTTATAATTATACAGCATGTAAATAAAAACATTTTAAAATTAATGCATATGAGCAGTGACTCCATAAATGAAAAGTACAGACATTATGACAATAGATAGATATGTAGAGAGAATCTCTAAATCGCACATCCTCATACCTATGCTTCTGATATAACTGTCACTACCAGAGCTTTGGGACGTTCTCACAGCTCTGTTTCTCCACCCCTGTGATGATGTCACTACTAGAGCTGGGAGGAGTTCTCACTGCTCTGTTTACTTTTTGTTTCCTTCCTCCCAGCTGTTCCTCATGCGTTTGATTTCCCTGTCTTTATATCACCCCTCCTCCTATTGTAGGGCGTGGATTATAGTTCTCATTTCAGTTGTAGCTCTTGCTTGAGTATCTTCACTTGTAGCTATCAGTTCACTGGACCTGTGTTCTGCTGCAGCAAGCACTCCGGATATTGCCAGCTGTCCTTGGATCCGTCTTCTCTGCGGCTGCAACACCTTAAGCTAAGTGTACAGACATTGTTGTGTACCTGGTTATTTTCTGACTGGATCTGAGGTGGCCACGGTTCCCTCCATATACTGAGTAGGGCACCGGTGGCCATGCCCCTTCCACTATTGTAGGGGTTACAGTGGTCATCAGTCTTAGGTACGTGGGCATGCCTCGTTCCGCCATTTGGATCCGGGCATGTGCTTTAGCAGCATAGGGAGAGCTTTAAGGGTCTGACAGGGGTCACCCTTTATCCTCCCTAGTTTGGGTCCGGTCAGTAGCTCTTTTACTGTGTATACTATTGTTGCTCACATACAGCCGTGACATTATAATCCACCAAAACCGTCCTTTTTTGACATGGATCCGCTTTATGGCCTGGTTGACCGCATGCAGGGTCTTTCTTTGGAAGTAGCGGATCGCCGTCAATCTATGACTCAGCTTCAAGCATTGGGCTCTGCTCCGGCTCATGGAGTCTGTTGCGAGCCAAAGGTCTCACTTCCGGAAACGTTCTCCGGGGGCAGTGAGAATTTTGTTCGCTTCAGAGAGGCATGCAAACTCCATTTTTGCTTGTGTCCCCACTCCTCTGGTAAGGAGGAGCAGAGGGTGAGGATTGTCATCTCCCTGCTCTGGGGTAATGCTCAGACTTGGGCTTTTTCGCTGCCATCAGGGGATCCCTCCCTTCGATCCGTGGAAAGATTTTTTGTGGCCCTGGGGCAGATTTATGATGACCCGGATCGTGTTGCTCTGGCCGAATCTAACTTACGTGTTTTATGCCAGAACAAACTGTCTGCGGAGCTTTATTGTTCTGAATTTCGGAGATGGGCAGCTGATTCGGGTTGGAATGATGCTGCACTCCGGAGTCAGTTCTGTCATGGTCTCTCAGAGAAATTGAAAGATGCGTTTGCTTTCCATGAGAGACCAACGTCCTTAGAGTCTGCCATGTCATTGGCGGTACGCCTTGACAGGCGTCTAAGAGAAAGAAACGAGACCTCTCTGTCCAGCCATTGTCAGTCTAGGGGCAGTGGTGCGGACTCATTCAGTGTGCAGGGGCCTCATCCTGTCTCGCTCCCCTCTGAGGAGGAGCCCATGCAGCTAGGTCGACTTGCCCCTGATAAAAGAGGATTTAGTCCTCAGAGTATGGTGTGTTTTTGTTGTGGGGGCATAGGTCATTTGGCAAATGTTTGTCCGTCTAGGAGATTCTTGAACTGTACTAAGAGCGATAATAAGAGAAAAACCTCAAAAGGTAAATCATCAAATTCTGCTTCATCTGCTACTTTGGGCAAAGTTGATGTAGGAATTGATGCTTTTCCTCTGACCTGCAGTTCCCATTTTCTCCTGTCTGCCAGGGTGGCGCTAGAGAGCAAAGTCATTTCTTGTGAGATTTTTGTCGATAGTGGAGCGGCCGTCAATCTTATTGACACTCAATTTGTAGCCATGCATGGTTTTCAGGTTTGCACATTAGAAAAGGATATACCTGTTTTTGCTATTGACTCTGCTCCACTCTCACAGAGATCTCTGAAGGGCATTGTTCACAATATCCGGCTAGCTGTAGGTGACACTCATGTGGAGGATATATCTTGTTTTGTCCTTAACGGATTGCCTTCTCCTCTAGTTTAGGGGTTACCCTGGCTCACTAGACATAACCCCACTATTGATTGGCAAGGAAGGCAAATAAATGAGTGGAGTGACTTTTGTAGAGAGAATTGTCTCACAGCGACTTTTGCAGAGGTGTCTACTAAAACTGTGCCATCATTTCTTTCTGATTTCTCGGACGTGTTTTCCAAGAGCGGTGTTCAGGAGCTACCTCCTCACCGGGAGTTTGACTGTCCCATTAACCTCATTCCCGGCGCCAAGCTGCCAAAAGCACGCCTCTACAATCTCTCACAACTGGAAAGAATCGCAATGCGAACTTATATCTCCGAGAGTCTCGATAAGGGGCATATTCGTCCCTCAAAGTCACCTGTGGCCGCGGGTTTTTTTTTTGTTAAAAAAAAAGATGGCTCTCTGAGACCTTGCCTAGATTTTAGGGAGCTGAACCGTATCACGATTCGCGATCCCTATCCCCTTCCTCTGATCCCGGACCTCTTCAACCAAATTGTTGGGGCCAAGGTGTTTTCCAAATTGGATTTGAGAGGCGCGTACAACCTGGTCAGGGTCAGAGAGGGGGATGAATGGAAAACGGCCTTTAATACCCCTAACGGGCATTTCGAGAATCTCGTTATGCCTTTCGGCCTGATGAATGCTCCGGCCGTCTTTCAGCATTTTGTTAATAGTATTTTCTACCATTTAATGGGGAAATTTGTATTGGTGTATCTTGATGATATTTAGATTTTTTCCCCTAATGTTCAGACCCATCAGGATCATCTTTTTCAGGTTCTGCAGATTCTGCGGGAAAATAAATTGTACGCCAAGCTGGAGAAATGTCTTTTTATGGTATCGGAGATTCAATTTCTGGGTTTTCTCCTCTCTGCTTCTGGTTTTCGCATGGATCCGGAGAAGGTCCGTGCTGTACTTGAGTGGGAGCTTCCTGAGAATCAGAAGGCATTGATGCGCTTTCTGGGTTTTGCGAACTATTACAGAAAGTTCATTTTGAATTATTCCTCTGTTGTCAAACCCCTTACTGACATGACAAAAAAGGGGCGGATTTTTCCTCTTGGTCGGAGGAGGCGCTTGCAGCCTTTTCTAAGATTAAAGAGAATTTTGCGTCTGCTCCCATCTTGGTGCAGCCCGATGTTTCCTTACCTTTTATTGTTGAGGTGGATGCTTCCGAGGTGGGTGTGGGTGCGGTTTTGTCCCAGGGCCCTTCTCCTGCCAAATGGCGACCCTGTGCCTTTTTCTCTAAAAAACTCTCCCCGGCAGAGAGAAACTATGATGTGGGAGATAGGGAGTTGTTGGATATCAAGTTGGCTTTCGAGGAATGGCGCCATTGGTTGGAGCGGGCCAGGCACCCTATCACCGTTTTTACCGACCATAAGAATCTGGCATACTTGGAGTCGGCCAGGCGTATGAATCCGAGACAGGCCAGATGGTCTCTGTTCTTCTCCAGATTCAATTTTGTTGTTAAATTCCGACCTGGGATAAAAAATGTGAAGGCTGATGCTCTCTCTCACTGTTTTCCGGGAGGAGGAAACTCAGATTTGGAGGCCGAGGTCCAGGCTGCCCAGACTGAGGCACCTGCCCGTTGTCCTTCTGGGAAGTTGTTCGGGCCTCCTGAGCTACGTCACAAACTCTTTAAGGAGCATCATGATACGGTTCTTGCTGGTCACCCCGGGAGTAGAGCCACGGTAGATCTCATTGCTCGGAGATTTTGGTGGCCGGCTCTTCGTAAGTCGGTGGAGGGTTTTGTGGCTGCTTGTGAGACGTGCGCTCGCGCTAAGGTCTCTCGTTCACGGCCTTCAGGTTCCCTTCTCCCGTTACCCATACCTTCCCGTCCTTGGACACACCTGTCCATGGACTTTATCACGGATCTTCCTCATTCCTCGGGGAAGTCGGTGATCCTGGTGGTGGTGGACCGTTTTAGCAAGATGGCTCATTTCGTACCTTTCCCTGGTTTACCCAATGCTAAAACGTTGGCGCAAGCTTTTGTCGACCATATTGTTAAATTGCACGGCATTCCCTCTGATATTGTTTCCGATAGAGGCACGCAGTTTGTGTCCAGGTTCTGGAAGGCTTTCTGTTCTCGCCTGGGGGTTCGGCTGTCCTTCTCTTCTGCTTTTCCCCCGCAGTCGAATGGTCAGACTGAGCGCCTCAATCAGAATCTGGAGACATATTTGCGCTGTTTTGTGGCAGAGAACCAGGAGGATTAGTGTTCATTTCTCCCTCTTGCTGAGTTTGCTCTGAACAACCGTCGTCAGGAATCTTCTGATAAGTCACCATTCTTTGGTGCATATGGGTTCCATCCGCAGTTTGGGACATTCTCGGGAGGGGCTCTTTCTGGTTTACCTGAGGAGGAGAGATTTTCCTCGTCTTTGTCTACCATTTGGCAAAAGATTCAGAGTAATCTTAAAAAGATGAGTGAGAAGTATAAGCGTGTGGCTGATAAGAGACGTGTGCCTGGTCCGGACCTGAATGTGGGTGATCTGGTGTGGTTGTCTACAAGAAATATTAAACTGAAGGTTCCCTCCTGGAAATTGGGTCCCAAGTTTATTGGGCCTTATAAAATCTTGTCAGTCATCAATCCTGTTGCCTTCCGTCTTAATCTTCCACGGGTTTGGAAGATACATAATGTATTTCACAGATCTCTCTTAAAACCATATGTTCAGCCCACGGTACCCTCCTCTTTGCCTCCTCCTCCGATTTTGGTTGATGGCAATCTGGAGTTTGAGGTTTCCAGAATTGTGGACTCTCGCATTGTCCACGGTTCTCTTCAGTACCTCGTTCATTGGAAGGGTTATGGTCCTGAGGAGAGGATGTGGGTTCCGGTGTCGGACATTAAAGCCACTCGCCTCATCAGGGCATTTCATAGGGCTCATCCTGAGAAGGTGGGTCCTGGGTGTCTGGAGTCCACCCATAGAGGGGGGGGGGGGGTACTGTCACTACCAGAGCTTTGGGACGTTCTCACAGCTCTGTTTCTCCACCCCTGTGATGATGTCACTACTAGAGCTGGGAGGAGTTCTCACTGCTCTGTTTACTTTTTGTTTCCTTCCTCCCAGCTGTTCCTCATGCGTTTGATTTCCCTGTCTTTATATCACCCCCCTCCTATTGTAGGGCGTGGATTATAGTTCTCATTTCAGTTGTAGCTCTTGCTTGAGTATCTTCACTTGTAGCTATCAGTTCACTGGACCTGTGTTCTGCTGCAGCAAGCACTCCGGATATTGCCAGCTGTCCTTGGATCCATCTTCTCTGCGGCTGCAACACCTTCAGCTAAGTGTACAGACATTGTTGTGTACCTGGTTATTTTCTGACTGGATCTGAGGTGGCCACGGTTCCCTCCATATACTGAGTAGGGCACCGGTGGCCGTGCCCCTTCCACTATTGTAGGGGTTACAGTGGTCATCAGTCTTAGGTAAGTGGGCATGCCTCGTTCCGCCATTTGGATCCGGGCATGTGCTTTAGCAGCATAGGAAGAGCTTTGAGGGTCTGACAGGGGTCACCCTTTATCCTCCCTAGTTTGGGTCCGGTCAGTAGCTCTTTTACTGTGTATACTATTGTTGCTCACATACAGCCGTGACAATAACAACTGTTTTCAATTATCAGCATTTCTTATGATAAAACATGGCTATACAGCACTGTTATCAATCATTTGCTGTGCACTATAAAGAGGCAATTAGTATACAGTTTGATCAAAGAGCATAGGCCCACTTACCGCAACAAGGTTGCCTCTACTCTAACCATGGCGCAGAGCCGTGCGGCGACCACCACGCCTCCACACCGCTCCAGCAGGCAATGGGATCCAGCAGCCGCACAGCAGCCCCACTGTACAGTGAGGCCACCTGGGCCCCGGGTCCCATCACTCCACCAGCACGGCACAGAAGCAGAGACGGCCGCCGTCCAGCGCTGCATGTGAACTGGTGCAAAGAGCTCACCTGTTCACAGCCTTTTAGGAACTCCAACTGAGATGTGGTAGGAATTTATAGACCCTTTGCAGACTTCTGCTAATTAAAAAGCACCTAAGCCACAATGGGAGGAGTGCTGATTCAGGGGAGGGGGGAAAAGAAGTTTATAGCATAAATTGTATAGACAATAGACATCGAATCATAAATTCAAAACATGATGACAATGGAAATAATAATGACAATAATATAAAGAATAATAGATAGCAGCCAAAAAACATTCCATGATTTTGAATAAAGGCATATAGAAAGTAGAAACAGATCATGATTAGAAATATATACTGTAGATAAAACAATAAATCCAAACCATGATCATAACAATAGATAGAAGGATTCCTATTATAAAGAGAAAAATAATTAATAAAGTGACAAAACACATAATATACATGCCATAGCTCAATATGAATATACTCATACATAATAAAGTGCAAAAGTGCATATAAGTGCATGTGAGGAGTTTTTTTTTTATATATATGTGCATTATCGCCATAAATACATAATCAAGTGATGGATAGATGGAGAATTTGAGACAATCTCCCCACCATCATACAAATAGCCAGTACATCAAGGAATCAGTGATGGTGATGCAAACATAAGAGAGTGTAAATAAACAAAATGATGAAGAAGACATGATCAAGATGTAAATAAATACAGATGATCATGAGTGATGAACAATCATACATGATGAAAAAGTGAAAAAAGATGATAAATAATATGAAGGTTTTTTCACAATACATTAAAGGAGTGGATAATACATGGTTAACATGCCAATGAGCCCCATTGCATTACACAATGGTGAACAAGTAATGATATAAAACCATGCGATATAGCATTGAAAAATATATTTTATGATAGTGAATTTAAATATACAATGAAAACACAAAAGAAATGTATAGGTATTGTTCACAATAGTGAGCACCATAGAATATATATGATGTATGGTATGGTAAGATAAACAATGTGACATAAAAATAAAAAGGAATAAAAATGAAAATAAAATAAAATGACCAGGAGTGAAACATGTGAGTACTAATGAATAAAAAATACTTAATAATACATCAGGCACACTGTAATAATCTGTCACCATGCATAATGACACTAAGGTGGCAGAGAACTCCGTCAATAAATTTATCGGAATCATTGCAAAAGTTCCAATGGTAATTAGCCGCCAAAGAAAGAGAGTCCGGAATTATCTCAAATCAGCATGAGAATTGAAAGAATGACGTCCCTGCAAGGAAATAATGAAGTGCTGAAAAAAGAAGAAGACAAAAATACGAAAAATCAATAAAAATTGTAAATTGGTGACATATATGCTGTTAAAAGAAATAAGAGAGTCCACAGTTGTGGTCCCAGAGGCTACAAAAAAGCAGAGAAACCCAAATTATCGTTAAGGCCCCTGGGACGTAATGTCCCCAAGGTCCAGATCCAACGGCTCTCACGTTGAGCCAGCCTCTTGGATACACTTCCCGCACGTAAGTCCACCTTGATACAATCAATCCCCTTCACCTTAAGGAGCTTCGGATTGCACGAATGGAACTCCTTAAAGTGCCTCGCAATAGGTTTTAGGACGTCAGCCTCTTTTAACTCCTGTGCATTCAAGATATCCTTCACGTGCTCCCTCACATGGACCCTGAGTTCTCGTGTTGTTAGACCTACATAGATCTTGGGGCAAGGGCACTGGGCATAATATACCACTCGTGTGCTGGAGCATGTGAGGGGTTGATTAATCTTGAAGGTCCTTGTACCGGCAGAATCCACAAAATCAAAAGCACACTCCATATTAGGACATGCGGCACATCTGCCGCATGGTCTAAAGTCAGTCTTGGGATTGCCCTGCCCTGGAAAAAGAGGAGAAAGGGCTGGTTGGAGGTAGCCTCTCACCAAATTATCCCGTAGGGTATTGGCCCTACGTGCTGTGACCAAAGGTCGTGGTGGTAGCAATTTTTCCAGAACCGGGTCAGTTAATAAAATCGACCAATGCGAAGCTAGACAATTCCTCATTTCATCCAAGTAAGAATGGTATTTACTGATGAATCGGATCTTATTATCAGATATCCTATCTCCCTTAGTTTGTAGGAGTTGGACCTGTCCCTGAGTCTTGGCCCGCCAGTAGGCCTTTTTGATAGATCGGTGACTGTAGCCTCTCCTGAGGAAACGGTCCCTCAGGTCACTGGCTTGTTTTTCAAAGGTCGCATCGTCGGAACATATCCGACGGATGCGTAAAAATTGGCCAATGGCAATAGCGGAAATGGTATTTTTAGGGTGTAGAGAGGTTGCATGCAAATACGCATTAACAGATGTCTCCTTGCGGAACACATCAGTCCTCAGATGTCCACCATTATCCCTAAAAATGGATACGTCCAGAAAATCCACCTTACACCGATGGTATGTATAGGTTAATTTAATATTTCTGGAATTGGTGTTAAGTAGCTTGAAGAAACCATGTAATTGTTCCTCCGTACCCTGCCAGATCATGAAGACGTCGCCTATGTACCGCGCCCATAAAATGGCGCGGTCCATGACGACGTGTCCGTCTGACAGGAATAGGTCCCTTTCCCACAGCCCCAGGAACAGGTTGGCATATGCGGGCGAACAGGCCGCCCCCATTGCTGTTCCCTGGAGCTGCAGGAAAAAGGACCCATTAAAGGAGAAGAAATTCCTTCTAAGTACAAATTTCAAGAGTTGTAATAAAAATGAGGCGAAATCCCTAGGTAGGTTGCTGGCAGAGAGAAAGAACTCTACTGCCCTCAAACCGTCCACATGTTGAATACTAGTGTAGAGGGATTCCACATCACACGTTACCATAATCAAGTCATCGTCAAGGGTAATTCCCTGTATCCTGTTCAGGAAATCAGAGGTATCCCTGACGTAAGATGGTAAGGTTTCTACAAGGGGTTTTAGATGAAAATCCAGTAGTTTGCAAACACTCTCTACCATGCTGTTACACCCAGAGATAATGGGCCTACCTGGAGGTACAGATGTGTTCTTATGGACCTTAGGTAGGAGATACAGGGTGGGGATGGATGGTTCCTGGATAATTAGTGCTTCATATAGCTGTTTGGAGATGATGTTCTTCTCCAAACCAGTATCCAGGATTTTCATCAGTTCACCTCTGAAGGAAATAGAGGGATTAAAGGTTAGTTTTTGGTAACAAATTGGATCATTAAGCTGTCGGTATGCTTCTGCCAGATACATGTTCCGGGGCCAGACCACCAAATTTCCCCCCTTGTCAGCCGGTTTGTAGATCACATCTTTGATATTTTTTATTTTATCAAGGCTAAGACGTTGGTCCCTATGGAGATTGTCGTAACGTATAGACGTGGGGATTTGTTGAAAATCCCTACTGACCGTCTTGACAAAGAGGTCTATCGCCGGGCACAAGGACAAAGGGGGAAATTTTGTAGACTTTTTTCTGATCTCTGATGGTATCACATTAGTAGCATTGGTGGCCGGTCCTTCTTGTTCTGCCAATAGGTCCTCCAACACACGGAGAGCACATTGCTCATCTTCAGTGTTGAGGACTCCCATGGAGTCACCCCTGGCATACCACCTCTTCATCATCAGGGAACGCCCAAAGAGGTGCAGATCCTTGATGGCGGTGAAGCAGTCGAAGCCGCAGCTTGGTGCATATGACAAACCTTTCTCCAGTAGAGAGATGTCTGTCTTAGAAAAAATATGGCCAGATAAATTAATTACCTTAGGCTCATTGTGAGATGGCCTCGCAGACGCAGTGGATTCCAGCTGTCTCTTTCTCCCAGGACCATTCCCATAATCCATCTTCCTCTTGTTGCGAGTCAGATGGGTAGGGTTGGTATCCTGTGGCTGGAAATCTCCAGCAGATGATACAGAAGACATTGTGTAATGCAATGGGGCTCATTGGCATGTTAACCATGTATTATCCACTCCTTTAATGTATTGTGAAAAAACCTTCATATTATTTATCATCTTTTTTCACTTTTTCATCATGTATGATTGTTCATCACTCATGATCATCTGTATTTATTTACATCTTGATCATGTCTTCTTCATCATTTTGTTTATTTACACTCTCTTATGTTTGCATCACCATCACTGATTCCTTGATGTACTGGCTATTTGTATGATGGTGGGGAGATTGTCTCAAATTCTCCATCTATCCATCACTTGATTATGTATTTATGGCGATAATGCACATATATATAAAAAAAACTCCTCACATGCACTTATATGCACTTTTGCACTTTATTATGTATGAGTATATTCATATTGAGCTATGGCATGGATATTATGTGTTTTGTCACTTTATTAATTATTTTTCTCTTTATAATAGGAATCCTTCTATCTATTGTTATGATCATGGTTTGGATTTATTGTTTTATCTATATATTTCTAATCGTGATCTGTTTCTACTTTCTATATGCCTTTATTCAAAATCATGGAATGTTTTTTGGCTGCTATCTATTATTCTTTATATTATTGTCATTATTATTTCCATTGTCATCATGTTTTGAATTTATGATTCGATGTCTATTGTCATAATGTCTGTACTTTTCATTTATGGAGTCACTGCTCATATGCATTCATTTTAAAATGTTTTTATTTACATGCTGTATAATTATAAGAACTTGATATTATATAATATATTATATGATGAGTAGATGATCGGCCTCTGTAACATGGATGCATTTGTTGAGGTACTGCATATACTATTCAGGTTTCCTTCTTTATTTATCTGCTCTATTGCTGAGAATTACATTCTGATATACTGACGTCCTGCTCCTCCTCCCCTTCTGTGATGTGTGCGCGCGTCATTCGATGCTGCCTCCGGCGCCTCACGCCCGAGCGTCCCTACGTCGATGTCGCCCGATCAGGTGACTTTGTCACGTGATGTGGGCGTGCCGGCGGGACGCCGGCTGTGGGGTTGCCGGATGTCTCAGCAATCGTTTCGCGCCAGGCTATCAACACACCTGGGGACGAGTAAGTGCTGTGTGTTCATTGGTCCAATGAGACTTTAAATATTCGGTCCACAGTGATGGCGTTACCCCCTGACGAAGGCACGCCGAAACGCGCGTTGGGGTAGCGCCATCCTGGTTCTTGCGTCCACACTCGGTTCACCTGGGGTAAGCTTTTGATCATAGTCTCCCTCCCATGGCTTTGTGCTGCCGATGTTGAGATTCCTCACTCGGCTTCTATTTACTGCTCTGCTGACTTCATTTTATTACTTTTGTACTTTGGTCAGCATACCATGCACTATAGCCACGGCTGGTTTTCTTATTGATCCATACTTACCTTATACTTTTTTATATATACTTTGCTATACTGGATTCATGAGTTGGTCATTGCACTTCAATTATTTATTCTTCTCATGATCCTAAATACTATCTTTACATGTACAGTGTGACCAGTGTGTCCATCCAGGGTGGCGCTCGTTTTCTCCTCCTCTGTTCCCCCTACCCTGTCCTTGGCATCAATTGTATGTGTGCTTTTAATCATGTTTTTGATTCAATAAAATATTTATTTAATTGTTACTTCTGGTACTCTGAGCTTCTTTCCTCTTTTCTCTGATATTGCATTCGGAGCTTGTACCGAGTTACCCCCTCGTTTTCGGATGAACCAGTACGCCTGTATTGTGTAGACACTGTTCTCCTCGTGCTTCTGGGATATCCGGGGTCTTTTCTCCTTTTTTTCATAGTATATACTAAACTCACTTAAAATACTGAAATAACACCGCTGCGATTTTTTAAAATAAAAAACGCTACTGTGATTCTCCAAAAAATACTATAGATATTCCACGTATTTCTTACGTTATTTTATCTTGTCTGGAGCTTATATAATTTTTCTATCCTATTCGACATGGGCAGAGTAACTCAACACTCAATAAATGATTTTTCGTCATATGTATGTTATTCAGTGTTTAGATCCTTAATCACTGAAATGGATAGTGGATCAGATAGCTATATTATATGTCTAATCTATAAATAATCTCGTTCTTTGTAAGGCATGGGTGGTACATTCATGCAGTTCTAATATATTATATATTCATATGCGATATATAAACATTTTTATAAGTTGATATAAAATATATAGGATAATTAGAATAAAAATGAATATAAAAATATAAATATGATAAGTGATTTCATGTAGATGCAACCCATATGTAGATGGATAGAGATATATGTATCCTAAATTCTATATAGATGGGAAATGTGTCCCTATAAGATAGTAATATGAATGAGGATATAGAAAAGTACAGTAATTACCACACATCACATGCCGGTACTTGAATGATGTAAACCGTGTGGTAGTTATGAGGGGTAGTTGTCGGACAGGAAGGGGGGATAGAGGTGCTGGTAAACAGCCTGACACTCGATGCCCCATTACCACCCGACCTATACCCCAATATAAATACAGAAAGCCAAACAATTCAAATTCAGCATTTAAACCATGTGGCATAAGGGTGTTAAATTCAAAGATCCTCCTTGATTCAGTTCGTGACATTTTGGCAATATGATGACCACCTCTCCATGGTTTCTTAACCCTCTCAAAAGCCACGAACTTCAACAAGGACGGATCGGTATTATGAAAATTCTTAAAATGTAATGACACTGTATGAGACTCAAATACCTTTTTAATTTTAGCTATATGCTCATCTACTCTTGTTTTTAGGGATCTCTTTGTCCTGCCTATATACTGCCTTCAACAAGGACATTCTAGCAGGTAGATTACATCCGTTGCATCGCATGTCAGGCCATCTTTTATCGTGAATGTGAAGGAGTTTTGGGTAGACTGGATACATATGTTTTTTTTTGGGAAATTTTATAATGCAATTGCTACATCTCCCACACCTAAAAAATTCCTTAAAACTGAGCCAGTTAGAATCATTGTGTATAGTTCTATTCTGATCTGTGGGTGCCACTTGTAAGCCCAAATTGGGTGCTCTGGTATACACTATTTGTGAATCTGTTAGTGTACTACCAATTATTTTGTCACCTAAAAGGTGGTGCCAATCAGTCCTGATAATTTTGTCTACTGATTTGTAATGGGCATTAAACGGTAGAATAACACGACTATTATTTTCTTGGGATTGCGGTTCTTCTACTCTTTGATCCCTTGTAAAGAAATCCTCTCTGTTCATAGCCCTAACCTTGCTTAGGGATCTATCTAGAACACTGTATGGATATTGTTTTGTCATAAACTGATGTTTCAGTTTTTCAGCCTCTATTTCAAACTGAGTAGTATTTGAACAATTTCTCCTGATTCTCCTAAACTGACTGGTAGGAATGTTAAGAAGCCACCTAGGGAGTTGGCAGCTGTTATAGGGAATATAGCTGTTGCGCATGACAGGTTTGTAATATGTGCTACACACTAATTTTTTCTCACTCCTAGTTATCAATACAGATGTAGCAGGGTTAGCACTCCCGCTGTTAACTCAAATTTCTTAACTCATTTTATTATCTTGAGACAAAAGCCATTGAAAAGCAATTGAAGGTGTTGGCTTAGATTAGATAACCAAACTCAGAAATCTCAGAAAAAAGGAGTGCTAACCATGCTACATCCGTAGATCAAGATATTCAATTTGGGACTTGCTAGTAGAGCTAGTGAAGTGTAGATTCCTGTCATTTCTATTGATATCTTGTAGGAATTCCTCTAAAGACGTATCAGAATCTCTCCAATTGAAGATGACATCGTCGATGTAACGTCACCAGAGCACCAGATTTGTCCCCAGCTTAGGTTGGATGATATCCTCTTCCCATTGGGCTATAAATAAATTAGCGTAGCTGGGGGCAAATCTGGTGCCCATAAATAATTATGGTGGAGGATGTAGTCAACCCCTTTCCAATAGGAAGGTTATTTGATCCTTATGGAGGCCACTATAATTATTAAATTATTTTTCTAGGGCTGACATGCCTTGTGTGTGTTCTATACTTGTGTATAGGGCAGTTCCATCTATAGTACCCAAAGTCCAGTCATCCTCAAATGTGATACCTTCAAGGGTTGTAATGATATCTGTGGTATCTTTTATGAAGGACCACATTTGAGGTACCACGGATATCATTACAACCCTTGAAGGTATCACATTTGAGGATGACTGGACTTTGGGTACTATAGATGTAACTGCCCTATACACAAGTACAATTGAATAAGTATAGTGGCCTCCATAAGGATCAAATAACCTTCCTATTGGAAGGGGTTGACTACATTCTCCACCATAATTATTTTTCATTTGAGTCTGACTTTTTCGTACAGAGGCAGGGGACAGCCATGGGCACCAGATTTGCCCCTAGCTATGCTAATTTATTTATGGCCCAATGGGGAGAGGATATCATCCAACCTAAGCTGGGGACAAATCTGGTGCTCTGGCGACGTTACATCGACGATATCATCTTCATTTGGGGAGATTCTGATACGTCTTTAGAGGAATTCCTACAAGATATCAATCGAGTGTCAGGCTGTTTACCAGCACCTCGATCCCCCCTTCCTGTCCGACAACTACCCCTCATAACTACCACACGGTTTACATCATTCAAGTACCGGCATGTGATGTGTGGTAATTACTGTACTTTTCTATATCCTCATTCATATTACTATCTTATAGGGACACATTTCCCATCTATATTGAATTTAGGATACATATATCTCTATCCATCTACATATGGGTTGCTTCTACATAAAAGGACTTATAATATTTATATTTTTATATTCATTTTTATTATAATTATCCTATATATTTTATATCAACTTATAAACATGTTTATATATCACATATGAATATATAATATATTAGAACTGCATGAATGTACCACCCATGCCTTACAAAGAACGAGATTATTTATAGATTAGACATATAATATAGCTATCTGATCCACTATCCATTTGAGTGATTAAGGATCTAAATACTGAATAACATACACATGCCGAGAAATCATTTATTGAGTGTTGAGTTACTCTGCCCATGTCGAATAGGATAGAAAAATTATATAAGCTCCAGACAAGATAAAATAACGTAAGAAATACGTGGAATATCTATAGTATTTTTTGGAGAATCACAGTAGCGTTTTTTATTAAATAAAATCTCCTGTCTCCTGGTAGCGCCTCCATGCTCTGGACACTACGCTGACAGACACCGCAAACCTTCTTGCCACAGCTCGCATTGATGTGCCATCCTGGATAAGCTGCACTACCTGAGCCACTTGTGTGGGTTGTAGACTCCGTCTCATGCTACCACTAGAGTGAAAGCACCTCCAGCATTCAAAAGTGACCAAAACATCAGCCAGGAAGCATAGGAACTGAGAAGTGTTCTGTGGTCACCACCTGCAGAACCACTCCTTTATTGGGGGTGTCTTGCTAATTGCCTATAATTTCCACCTGTTGTCTATCCCATTTGCACAACAGCATGTGAAATTGATTGTCACTCAGTGTTGCTTCCTAAGTGGACAGTTTGATTTCACAGAAGTGTGATTGACTTGGAGTTACATTGTGTTGTTTAAGTGTTCCCTTTATTTTTTTGAGCAGTGTATATTGAGTTGTACTGGTAAGCCGGGTACACAAGGGTTGATATTTCTATCATCCAAATTGTCACACTATGGCTGAATACATAAGGTGCTGTGTGCAAACTGAATACATATAAAATGATCTGTGCAAGTAGGTCAAGTATACAATGGTTAAAATTACTATCACACAAATTGTCACATTAAGGCTGGATAGATCAAGTGCTGCGTGCAAACTGGATACATATAAATGAGCTGTACAGGTGGACTGAGTACATAAGGTACATACAATATACAAGGGTTAGTCCTTCAGGAACAAAAAAGTATAGTCCAAGTGAAAAAATGGGATCCGTTAAAGATTGGGTAGGTAAAACAGGTGGTTTACATAGTATTGGGGTATAAGCACTTGTGGTGTATAGAGTGTACTGGGAGATTTTACTATGTTTGCGGAGAGTTCCTCTCAGCTTTCGCTTTATGGAGAAAGTTATGTATTATAGTTTACCCCTTGTATTGTATTCAAGGTTCTTTAAGAATGTCTTCCGTACAATATTAACCTGTATAATAAAGTTAGTGTACGTGACCGCTCCCTGCCGCTTTGGTCTTTACTTTTCCCGCAAGGACCTTACGTGGCATCCCGCGTGGTCACTTGCTTGTATCACGTGGCGTCCCACGTGACCTGGGCGGTGCGATGCATCACTTAATCCGGGACTTATGATTGCTCCTCCTTCAGAATCGCTGGAGCTTCAGGGGATGCGGTAGTTTGTTAGATGGTTCACAATTGAAGGAATAAAAGTAAAAATAAAAATGAACCGCAATTGTTCTTGATTATCTCAACTTGAATAAACCTCACTGTTCCTTGATACCAATACCATACGCGTTTCGGAGCGTATTCCTGCTCCTTCCTCAGTGGCTAGTGTTTGTACACTGGAAACAAGTGAGGGCTTTTAAATGGTTATCCTCAAGCGGGTGTTGCTTGGAGTAAATTGGGTTAATCCCAAGTTCTGGACTGGATGTTTTATTTCAAGGTGTCCGGAGGCTAATGTTTGTAGTCAGGGTTTATTGATAGCCCGTTGGGTGTGAGATATGATAAATAAAACAGTGAAATATATAGCTGTTTATAGAGATGAGTATAAAATGGGTTATAATGAAATAGGAATGTAAAGAAATATATAAAAAATATATAAGAAATGTTAAAAATATTATAAAAATATTAAAAACATAGAAACTTTGTGACTAGCTGATCGTCTCCTTAAAGCTTATAAAACAAAACAACAGTAGAAAACTGTAGTCCGTGTATACCCCCAGAAAGTGATAGCAGCAGTCCAGATAAAAGCAGCCGGTCCTCTCTCCTGTGTATAGGAGTAAAAAGAAATGGATTCTGGTCCGCGCTTCTCCCAGCAGAAAGTAGCCACTTGTGCACACAGGCGCTGTGTTTCTCACAGGCAGACGCCCTGTTCCTCACTCCACGCTGCCAAGCAAAGTCTCATACACTCCAGCACCTTCAGAAGAACGGCAACATAGTGCAGCATCCACGGTACTTTTAAAGGAAATTCAGTTTTATTGTACTCACAATCGTGCACTTAAAATTAGCATTAAAATGTTTAGTCAGTCCGCTATCCGCCCGACCCGGGTTTCGCCCAATGGCTTCATCAGGGGCTCTACATAGCATAACACTAGCACCTATTTATATCCTCCATTAATTACTTCTGTGTCACAACCTTTTGCCTCCGTGTGTCGGAGTCGGACAGTTAGGTTACTGCAACCTCCATATAAATTCCATCATATAGCATTTACAATTAGCATACATTGAAAAAAACAAGATAAAATCTACATAAATATATCCTCTATAATGAAGTAGTACTAGTTAGAATGAAGCTATAGAACTATAGCCTGGAACTGTGAATATCTGTAATTTTATACATCATCTATATTTGTGCTCGGAATTTAATTTGTGTTGGATAGTGTCAGAGAAAGAAGTTGGTTGTGGTGTGCCGAAACCAACGTCCGAGTGGGCCTGTAAATAAAAGAGGGCAAAGAGAAGTTCAAAACCACACTTTATTGCATTTGTTTACATGACTAAATTCCTGAAGGCTAGGCAAAGTTCTCTTTCTGGTTGTGGAATATACGTATTGTATATGGAGGACTTCCAGCGACCCAGTTTCTTTATGATGTGGACCGGGGTGTTAGTGCTAGAGGCTGAGGAAGCGGCTCCTATACGAAAGGAATGCCCGGAGAATGAAGTTGGGTTGTGACCCAATTTCCCCAGTAAGGTTCTAACGTGTGTGGTGAATTTTGCTGTAGTGAGTGGGTGCCCTTGTAGTTGTAAGAGTGGTGAGTCTGATAAGTGCGTGCTATAGGTTGACCGTAAGAGGTCTAGTGTCTTAACTGGGCACCAAGCATTGTCTGTTGGAAAGAGAGGAATGATAGTGGGGTGTGAGGACTGATTAGTTTTGGTAGATGGGATTGTGAGAATGTAATGGTCCTCTACTTTAGTGAGTTGTGAGGTTTTAAGGCTGTGAGTGGTATCTCCTTGACAAACAACGATAAATTCCCTAGGTCTTAAGAACCCATAAAAAGCCAAATAGATAGCAGATTTGATCACTAGGTTAGTGTTGGGATCAAAAGGGGATTCGTCGAGGAGGTTGCTAAGTGCTCTAAAGATAGGGCCGTCTATAGGTAGTCTGGTGGTGATAGGTGGAACCGATACTTTAGAGATCCCCTTTAAGATTTTCTTGATGGGGTATGATGACAGAAAGGGGGTATTGTTAGGGAAATTAGTGAGGCTGTGATGCTGTACCCCCGTGAGGTATAATTTAATTGTGTTGTGGGAGAGTTTTAAGTGTAAGTGGC
The DNA here is from genome assembly GCF_905171765.1 of Bufo bufo. Taxonomy (NCBI): domain Eukaryota; kingdom Metazoa; phylum Chordata; class Amphibia; order Anura; family Bufonidae; genus Bufo; species Bufo bufo. The sequence continues at coordinate 10,067,819 of NC_053390.1, read as the reverse complement.
AAAAAGAGGCAAAAGCCACCATAGTTTGGGTCGAGAAATCACCTTGTAATCCGAATTCAGCTGTAAATTTGTTGAAAATGGTAAGTGCCCTACTGTAGGTGATAGTAGTGTTTGGTGATAGTGATTGGTGCGTAAGAGTCCTAGCGTGGTGCATGAGAGTGTTCAATCCAAGATTAACTGGTGAAAATTCGGTGTTCTGGATGGTTGATGATGGGCTGACGGGAGTGCCTGGAAAAACACCTGAAATTGAGATCGAGACAGAGTGTCAGCAGCCGTGTTGTGAATGCCCGTGATGTGAAGGCAAATTAAGTGAAACTGGACGGTTGCTGACAACCAGGTCAGCTTGCGAATCAGCCGCATGATGGTAAGAGAGGAAGAGCGCCCTTTGTTAATTATGTCGCAAACTGACGAGTTGTCGGAATAACATTTTACTACCTTGCCGGACCAGAGGTGACCCCAAGTGTATGCGGCTGCCACGATGGGGTAAATCTCAACAGAGCTGAAGTTTCTCTAAACCCCGGCAAGGCATCCGTCTCCGCTGGCCAGTAACCCCTGTGATTGCCAAATATGGCTGCAAAACCCGTGTTGGCTGCAGCGTCAGTGTAGATGCAGGGAGAGGAATCGGAGAGAGGGGGAATAAACATGGAGATGCCGTTCCATTGGGTCAAAAACTTCCCCCACATGAGTAGGTCAGCTTTGGCGTGCTGGTCCAACACGATAGGGCAGGCGTCTGCAACCCCGTGAAGCAGACAGAGGAGCCTGGACACAAAGGATCTACCCTGCGGAACAATGCGCATCGCGAAATTCAGGGACCCCAATAAGGACTGAAGTTCTTTCCTGGTGCATACATCATTCTGCAGGAACATATCTATATCCCCTCTTAGGCGGACCAGTTTCTCAGGGGGAAGGCTGGCGCGGAAGGTACCAGAGTCCAGCTCTATCCCCAAGAAAGTGAGTTTAGTGGTGGGGCCAATGGTTTTAGCGGGAGACAAGGGTACCCCGAGGGTGGCGAAAAGAGCAGAGGTGCTGAGGATATCTGTGGGTGTGCGTGTGCTTGGTTCTATGATGAGGAAGTCATCCAAGTAGTGAATGACGGCGTGACATCTAATAATGTTCAGGAGTAGCCAGCAAAGAGTTTCGGCGAAAATATCAAACAGTTTGGGGCTGCTTCTGGACCCAAAGGTGAGTTGCGTTGAAAAATAGTATCTGTTTCGCCATTTAACACCGTGCAAGTGCCAAAGTGATGGGTGCATGGGCAGTAATTTGAATGCGTTGGTAAGGTCTGTTTTACTAAGCCAAGCATTGCTACCAGTTGAAATGATGGTTTGTATTGCGTCGTCTATTTTTACGTATTGTAGTGAGAATTCGTCTGCGGGAATGAGTGCGTTGATCAAATCAATAATCATACGCTTTTTATTTGAATATTTGTGTACAGCTATGCCAATAGGGTTAGTGCGCCAGGAGGAAAATAGTGAGGAGGTGAAGGGGCCGATCATGAAACCTTGTGCTACTTCTGTGGAGAGGAGAACGTCCGTGGCCTCCGGGTCTAGGCAGGCTGATAGGAGATTGGGGCATTCCAGTATCCCTGGGGGAATGGCCACGAGACCCGTGAGAAAGCCCTGGGTAAAACCTGTTATCAAATACTCCACCAGATGTTTACTCGGATGATGTTTTAAATAAAAAGCCAGGTTGTTGATATTAACGTCGGTTAGTCATTTGTTAGGGGACAACCTGGCCGGGCACATGGTCTTCGTGTGTGCCCTGAAACAGATAGAGCAGATGTGCAACAATCTACAAGCGCTGAAGCTGCAGGAACCTGCGTTGAAGTTGTTGCACACCTGGGCCTTCCCTAAAAAGGAGATGGGCCTCCCTAGTTTATCCCGCTGTCCGCCTTCCTGTTTAAGGTGAGGAGTGGAAGAGGATTGAGGGGTGGGGGTGGATGGGTCGGCCATGGAAGGGCACAAATCGGCCAGGTGGGTAGAGGAATTGCAAATGGCGCAGGACGGGGGCCTCAGACCAGCGAAATGGCGACAGAAAAGTTCTGTGTCCATTTGACACCAGTTAATTCTGACATTAAACTGTTTCAAATGTGTCGCCGCTTTCGCTGATATCGATTTATGATAATCATAAAAAGATGAGCCCCCGTACTTGACGCCCAAATCCACAACTTTATGGAGATAGAGGTCCAGTTCCTCTCTCCTGTGGGGATACACTGAGCAGATGACATCACGGTATATTCCGAAGGCCAACACGAAATTAGGAATCAACAATTTCTTGTTGAGCCTTGGGTCTCTGGTTTTAAGGACCACCGAGATATCGCCAAAATTGTAAGCCCTGTTCTCCAGTACGTCTTGGGAGGCGATGAGTAAAGACACCAGACACACGACCTTCCCATCTAGGATTTCTTTCCTAATGGAGTCTGGGACGGAGTGAGCTGGTGACACGAAAGGTGACGTGACTGGAGCAGGAGCTGGAGGGGGAAGCGTGGGGGCGGGTGCTGGTGCCGTGGGTACTGCCGGGACAAGGGCTGAAGGATCAGGAAGGTTACCTGGGGAGGCTATGGCACTTTCCACCTTGCTTAACCTGCTGTTCAAGGTCTGTAGGTTGGCCAGGATTGCCGCGAGGGTGTCCTGGGTGGCAACGTCGGCGCCAGAAGGTTGACCTTGAGAGCTTCTGCCTGGCCTAGGCTCAGGGGCTTGGTTAGTTAACAGTCTGCATAATTCCGCCTTTCTGGCCGTAGCAGGAAAGGGGATGCCCCTGAGTCTAAGTTCGGTTGTGATTTTGGGTATAGTCCATGCTCTCAAAGATGTAGGGGTAGAAGGGGGGAGAGATACTCCTGGGGATACTGGTCTGATAGGAGTGGATATTATATCCTCATCAGGTACCTCATTCATGGGAGACGTATCTTGCGACATTCTAGAAAATGAATTAATGAGTTGGATTTAATAAATAAATAAATTCAAGGGGTTTTGGGGGGGGGGATTGCTCCTGTGAACTGGACTGTAAGGTTAGTGCCGAAGCGAAAAACTTAACTTAGACTAATGACGGATGAGACCCTGCTAATGCCAAGTCGCGGTGAGAGGCTCTATCTATGATTTGGGCGAGGTGAACTACGTTGCCACAGATGTGGTGGCGGGATGTTGGCCTCTCGATGACGGTTAAAAGGTTCAAAACGTGTGGCCGTGAGAGGTGAGGCCCTGACTATGGCCCTATAGAAGAGCGAATGAGGCGTCTAACTATCATTTGGGCGTTGGGCCGTACCTCCGTGTTGAGGTGGGAGATGGTTAGTAAATGCCTCGGTGAGCTAGGTCTGACGTCCAGACCCTGTGAGCCAGTTCACGTACCATCTATGGGATAATTGGCGAATTATTATGAGGTGGTAGAATACTAACCTTGATGGTGATTATACCCGGGGATTTGATCTTTGGGTATATAGAAGACAGGCCCAGCGGTAGTTGATATCGCCGACGAAGCCTAGGGGGTTTGAGACAGATGTAGATCTGTGAGCGTGGCGTGTGAGCGCCTGAACTACTGGGGGCATGAATGAGAGATATGCGAGCGTGGTAAATGACAATGAGGGCTGACTGTGGCCTTGAATATAACTGAAAACAAAACTATACCTGGATATAAGGAACTAGAACCAGGGTCTTGCGATTTATTTATGGAGAAGTAAAGCTTGTTTGACGTTTTAAAGAAAGAAGAGACCTAAGGGTTTAAGACAGATGTAAATCTGAGCGAGCGTGACGTATGGGCGTACTATGTGAGGAAGTGAAGTGAAGAGTTGGATAAAAATGAACTATACCTGGATTATGAACAAGAATCAGGGTTTTGACACATGAGAAAAAGCAAACCGGTCGGTGCTATTGCGGAAAGAGAACTTTTTTTTTTTTTTTTTTTTTTTTTTTACACAGTATGATCTGTAGAAAAAAGAAAGCTTATTTTACAGGGCTGAGCGTAATTTGTACGTAAAAGGCATAGAAACTTTTGTGCGAATAATTATTGCGTGGTGACTTCCAAGTAAGTGTGCTACTGGCTGCTGCTATACTTAGGTGCCGGGGAAATACATAATGTGGCAAAGATAGGGAAAAAAAAACACCTAAGAGCCACAAGGTGGCGCTGGCAGGCCAAACAGGATGCGATTTGAATACAAAGCCCGGAGTGAATGAAAGTTAGAGGAAGGTAGGTCTGCGATGCAGAACTGGCCTTCCCACGTGCAGCGGCATGAGGAACAGTGTGATAAGCCTCCCCACCCCAGACGGGTGCACGGAAACAGCCCAGATGCTGACGTAAGGGGGGGGGGGGGGACTGCGGGTGGTCCCCTGCAAATTTCCGGCATGTGCGCTCCGGTCCCTGATGAGACCACCGTGCGGTGTGGTGGGGACCGGAGTAGCACAACTTACGATTAGGCTGGTGGTCCCAAATTTATGGGACCACCCCTCTACAACCACATAGATGTCATGAAAGCTCAACAGGACAATGAGTTGGTGATTAAACCTTCCGATAAGGGCGGGAATATAGTGATCTTGGGACACGAGCAATACTGCAATATGTGTATGAGAGTTCTTAAAGACAAACTCACATATGAACAACTCCCATCTGATCCTACACCAACTTACAGGATGGAACTGTCCTGTATCCTCAATAGAGCTCTAGAGCAGAAGATTATTGATAGAACTGAATTAGCCTTTCTTCTACCTGCACACCCAGTCACAGCCGCCTTTTATTGCCTCCCAAAAGTTCACAAGGGATATGAGCCTCTAAAGGGTAGGCCTATAGAGTATGGGACCAATTGTCTGACGGCCAATATCAGTACATACAGTACAGACCAAAAGTTTGGACACACCTTCTCATTCAAAGAGTTTTCTTTATTTTCATGACTATGAAGGCATCAAAACTATGAATTAACACATGTGGAATTATATACATAACAAAGTGTGAAACAACTGAAAATATGTCATATTCTAGGTTCTTCAAAGTAGCCACCTTTTGCTTTGATTACTGCTTTGCACACTCTTGGCATTCTGAGCTTCAAAAGGTAGTCCCCTGAAATGGTCTTCCAACAGTCTTGAAGGAGTTCCCAGAGATGCTTAGCACTTGTTGGCCCTTTTGCCTTCATTCTGCGGTCCAGCTCACCCCAAACCATCTCGATTGGGTTCAGGTCCGGTGACTGTGGAGGCCAGGTCATCTGGCGCAGCACCCCATCACTCTCCTTCATGGTCAAATAGCCCTTACTTTCAAAGTTTTCCCAATTTTTCGTCTGACTGACTGACCTTCATTTCTTAAAGTAATGATGGCCACTCGTTTTTCTTTACTTAGCTGCTTTTTTCTTGCAATAATACAAATTCTAACAGTCTATTCAGTAGGACTATCAGCTGTGTATCCACCTGACTTCTCCTCAACGAGACTGATGGTCCCAACCCCATTTATAAGGCAAGAAATCCCACTGACAGGGCACACCTGTGAAGTGAAAACCATTTCAGGGGACTACCTCTTGAAGCTCATCAAGAGAATGCCAAGAGTGTGCAAAGCAGTAATCAAAGCAAAAGGTGGCTACTTTGAAGAACCTAGAATATGACATATTTTCAGTTGTTTTACACTTGTTTGTTATGTATATAATTCCACATGTGTTAATTCATAGTTTTGATGCCTTCAGTGTGAATCTACAATTTTCATAGTCATGAAAATAAAGAAAACTCTTTGAATGAGAAGGTGTGTCCAAACTTTTGGTCTGTACTGTATGTGGACACTGTTTTATGCCCATTTGTCAATAGTTTACCCTCACATGTTAGGGACACCATGGAGGTACTGGGACGTTTGAATGGTGTCCATTGTGACAAAGATACATGTTTGGCCAGTCTGGACGTGGAGGCGCTCTACAGCTCAATTCCCCATGATTTGGGCTGTGGAGCAGTCTTCACTTTCCTCCAACAAAGAGGCGAGTAATACAGGAACCACAACACCTTTGTCATGGAACTCTTGAGTTTCATTCTCAAACACAATGTGTTTCTGTTTGATGGACGGATTTTCCACCAGCTCAGGGGGGTCGCAATGGGTAGTCCCTGTGCCCCGACTTTTGCGAACCTCTACCTGGGCTGATGGGAAAGAGAGATGGTCTTTCTGAGGATATAGAGCAATTTACGTCTGTCATCCCCTCTGGATCAGATACATCGATGATGTGCTGGTCCTGTGGGGGGGTGACAGAGTGTTGTTCCAGGAGTTTGTTGCAGCCCTGAATAGGAACACACTAGGGCTATTCTTTACGTTAGAAATTGATTCCTCTATGATTTCCTTTTTAGATCTCACCATTTCACTTGATGCTGATTGGCGTATCAGTACAAATGTTTTTAGGAAGCCCACGGCTACCAACAATTTGTTGAAATGGGAGAGTGGGCAAAAGAGGGATCCCAAAAGGACAATACTTAAGGGTGAGGAGGAATTGTTCTCGAGTTAGTGACTTTAGGGTGGCTGCTAGAGATCTTCAGCAGAGGTTCCAGCATCGCGGCTATCCCCAGCGATGTCTGAGACAGGCGTACCAACATTCACTGAGTACTAACAGGGATCTTTTGTTATCCCCTAAAAAGAGGGATACGAATGACAATATTGTCAGAATCATTGGTACGTATGACAGTGCCCATGAGGCTGTACACCAGGTCCTCACTGAACACTGGGATATACTTAAATCTGATCCCGATATTGGCAGTATTATTCCATCCAGACCATCAATCACCTATCGACGTAGCAACAACCTGCGAGATATGTTGACACACAGTCTTTATGCAAGTCCCAAACCACAGTCTTGGTTGAGGAATCCGCTCACAGGGACGTTTCCCTGTGGATCGTGCAAATTTTGTGCATTTATAGACAAGACCAAAAGTTTTGCCAACAGCTCTTCAGACAAGACTTTTTTCATCAGGTCATTTTACAACTGCAAGTCGGTCGGTGTTGTGTACCTGATGACATGCGTTTGCGGCATTAAATATGTTGGCAAAACCATCAGAGAGCTCAGGCGACGCATTGGGTAGCATGTTCTGGATATTATGAACCTCAAAGATTGCACGTCATGTATCAGATTTTCACAGCGGAAAAACATCATCGGTCAAATTTCAGGTGATCGATTCTGTGAAGATGTCATCCAGGGGCGGTGATTGTGACCGCATCCTGTTACAAAAAGAGGCAAGATGGATTTTTTCCTTGAATACTATTAAACCATCTGGCCTCAATGATGCCATCTCGTTTGTCCCCTTTATATGACTTTACACTGACTGTTATTAGTGTCCATTCATGCATTGAATATGAGGGGCACTATTAGATACAGTTGAGCTCCTTTATGCATATAACTGAGTGTCAGCGCTACTTCTCAGATCCCTCGATTGTGGTCTCACTCCACTGTATACTGACGTTCAGGTTTGATGCTGCGGTGATGTGTTCTATAGAGCCGCTATGATTTTCCCTGTTTATAATGCGGCGCATTGCGCTTTCCCTGGGACCTATGTAGCTCCTCCTGCTGGCCAGCCATTGGGTAATTCTGTACCGAGCCTCCTGGCCGGATTGGCTGCCAGGCAGGGGGCGTGTCTAGCAGGGTGGGGTTTCACCCTGTAAATCTCGGTGTTCTGGGAGCCGCTTCGCGGCCATTACAGCGCCGATTGTTTGCACACCAGCACGCTGCGCCTCAACCTAGAGGTGGTCAGCTTAGGCAGGAAAGTAGATTACAAGTGACAACACCGTACCTCATACTAGAGGAATCCTACTGCTGCCTACCGTTCATAGCCTCGGTCAAACACCTATGTCACAGGCTTTGGGATGTGTTATTCGTGGTGCATGTTGCTCCTGATGAAATGCATGTTTATGCATAGAAACGTGTTGAGCATTGACCACCTAGGAAAGTGTCAGGGCAATCGCTACTCCAGATACATCAATTGGAGCCAAGGGTGTTGCCTTGCCATAGTCCTGCACCTGTACTATACTAGCGCAGTGAATGTCTGCGCGGTGACATTCGCTGTTAGGTGTGATACCTGGTGTCCCTACGGTACCAGATATCCACCTAGATAGTACTTTCACCCAGGTCTTACACACAGGACTCTGTGGTGTTTTGAGCCCCCTAAGTGTTGGTGGGTTTTGGTTTGTGAGATCCACCTTTCACCCCATGTTGGCTTTCATGCCATCTATGTGGTTGTAGAGGGGTGGTCCCATAAATTTATGTAGGTTTACTGCTGCTTTTTGCAGTGACAGACTGATACCCCTATATTTTAACAAAATAATTTAATAAAGCATTCGTTATTTTGTTTTAGCGTCCTATCCCCACATACATTTGTTTGATTGTGTTAAAGGACGCATACCCATTATACCAGTTCCAGTTTTTGTTGATATATATAAAGTGAAAATATTTTTATAGAGGATATATTTATGTAGATTTTATCTTGTTTTTTTCAATGTATGCTAATTGTAAATGCTATATGATGGAATTTATATGGAAGTTGCAGTAATCTAACTGTCCGGAAAAAACACTGACTCCGACACACGGAGGCAAAAGGTTGTGACACGGAAGTAATTAATGGAGGATATAAATAGGTGCTAGTGTTATGCTATGTAGAGCCCCTGACGAAGCCATTGGGCGAAACCCGGGTCGGGCGGACAGCGGACTGACTAAACATTTTAATGCTGATTTCAAGTGCACGATTGTGAGTACAATAAAACAGAATTTCATTTAAAAGTACCGTGGATGCTGCACTATGTTGCCGTTCTCTTGAAGGTGCTGGAGTGTATGAGACTTTGCTTGGCAGCGTGGAGTGAGGAACAGGGCGTCTGCCCGTGAGAAGCACAGCGCCCGTGTGCACAAGTGGCTACTTTCTGCTGGGAGAAGCGCGGACCAGAATCCATTTCTTTTTACTCCTTAGAGCTTATGTTGTTGTTCACAGGTAGCTTAATGTATTTATTCTACCTCAAGAATATATTCTTTTGAGAAATAGTTTTGATATGGAGACTTTTAGTATGTGGAGGATTAGGACATAAGTTCTATGAGGTGAAAAGAACTATAAAAATTTGCTTGCGGTTTGTGTGCGGTTCTTGTGCAGTTTGAATGCGTTTGTTGTGTTTTTGTCTTTATTACTACACTCACCTAAAGAATTATTAGTGCCACCATACTAATACGGTGTTGGACCCCCTTTTGCCTTCAGAACTACCTTAATTCTACGTGGCATTGATTCCACAAGGTGCTGATAGCATTCTTTAGAAATGTTGGCCCATATTGATAGGATAGCATCTTGCAGTTGATGGAGATTTGAGGGATGCACATCCAGGGCACGAAGCTCCCGTTCCACCACATCCCAAAGATGCTCTATTGGGTTGAGATCTGGTGACTGTGGGGCCATTATAGTACAGTGAACTCATTGTCATGTTCAAGAAACCAATTTGAAATGATTCGAGCTTTGTGACATGGTGCATTATCCTGCTAGAAGTAGCCATCAGAGGATGGGTACATGGTGGTCATGAAGGGATGGACATGGTCAGAAACAATGCTCAGGTAGCCCGTGGCATTTAAATGATGCCCAATTGGCACTAAGGGGCCTAAAGTGTGCCCAGAAAACATCCCCCACACCATTAAACCACCACCACCAGCCAGCACAGTGGTAACAAGGCATGATGGATACATGTTCTCATTCTGTTTACGCCAAATTCGTACTCTACCATTTGAATGTCTCAACAGAAATCGAGACTCATCAGACCAGACAACATTTTTCCAGTCTTCAACAGTCCAATTTTGGTTAGCTTTTGCAAATTGTAGCCTCTTTTTCCTATTTGTAGTGGAGATGAGTGGTACCCGGTGGGGTCTTCTGCTGTTGTAGCCCATCCGCCTCAAGGTTGTGCGTGTTGTGGCTTCACAAATGCTTTGCTGCAGACCTCAGTTGTAACGAGTGGTTATTTCAGCCAACGTTGCTCTTCTATCAGCTTGAATCAGTCGGCCCATTCTCTTCTGACCTCTAGCATCCACAAGGCATTTTCGCCCACAGGACTGCTGCATACTGGATGTTTTTCCCTTTTCACACCATTTTTTGTAAACCCTAGAAATGGTTGTGCGTGAAAATCCCAGTAACTGAGCAGATTGTGAAATACTCAGACCGGCCCGTCTGGCACCAACAACCATGCCACGCTCAAAATTGCTTAAATCACCTTTTTTTCCTATTCTGACATTCAGTTTGGAGTTCAGGAGATTGTCTTGACCAGGAGCACCCCCCTAAATGCATTGAAGCAACTGCCATGTGATTGGTTGACTAGAGAATTGCATTAATGAGAAATAGAACAGGTGTTCCTAATAATTCTTTAGCTGAGTGTATAGTCTAGGTATCTTTTTTTTTTTTTAAGTAAATTTAGCTCATGTTATATGGTTTGTCTTGATGTTCTTGAATAGTATTCTTACTTCATGGTTGTGTGTATATGAGTGGGATAATGTGTATCTGACTTTGGTGGTGAAGGAGCTGGCTTTCTATGAAGTATTGCTATTGCAATTTGATAGGAGGATGTATCGGGGGAAGGGCCTGCCGGGGAGAGGAGATAGAGGTGCTAGTAAACAGCCGGACCTCTATCTCCCTGTCTCCAGGAGGCACCCCCTTCCCCGGTCATCTATAGGAATCCAAAAATTTCAAGTTCTGTGTTAAGACCTGCAGGGGATATGGTGTCAAATTCGTATATTTGTTTTGATTCCGCTCTTGACATATTGTCTATGTCGTTCCCTCCCCTCCATGGTTTGTTAATTTTTTCGAGAGCTGTGAATATTAATGATGACGGGTCACTGATGTGGTATACTTCATAGTGTTTAGATACGGTGTGTTGTTCGTATCCGTTTTTAATGTTGGCAATGTGTTCTACTATTCTTGTTTTCATTTGTCTTTTGGTTCTGCCCATATATTGTTTGTGACATGGACACTCCAACATGTAGATGACATTAGTTCTATTGCATGTTAGGCAGTCTTCAATTTCGAGCTTGAATGAATTTTGCTTTGTTTTTTTCTGGAAGCTTGTGATTTTACAATTACTACAACGGCCACATCGGAAGAAGCCCTTTAGGGAAAGCCAATTGTTGGGTGTTCGTTTCCTCTTTTGTTTTATTGTGGGGGCTATTTTGAGTCCTAAATTGGGAGCCTTGGTGTATACAATTGATGGTGTGGTGTTTAGGAGTGGACCAATGGTTTTGTCATTCAATAGATGGTGCCAATGTTTGTTAATCATTATTGCAATGGTTTTGTGTTGCGCATTGTATGGGAGCATCAGTCTCGTTTCTTCACTATGTTGTGTGGTTTTTTCTTTGTCTTTGAAGAATTCTTGTCTGTCCATTCTTTTTACCTTCTCCATTGATCTCTCTATTGGTCTATCGGGATACATTTTTTCTAAGATTTTTTGTTTCATTTGTGCGGCTTCTTCCTCGAATTTAGAGTTATCTGTGCAATTTCTTTTTAATCTCCTGAACTGGCTTGTTGGGATGTTGGTTAGCCATTGTGGAAGGTGACAACTGGAGAAGAGTATATGGCTGTTTTTCATCCGTATGTCTGTTCATTCCGCATCCGTATGTCTGTTCATTCCGCATCCGTAAGTCTGTTCATTGCGCATCCGTATGTCTGTTCATTCTGCATCCGTATGTCTGTTCATTCTGCATCCGTATGTCTGTTCATTCCGCATCCGTATGTCTGTTCATTCCGCATCCGTATGTCTGTTCATTCTGCATCCGTATGTCTGTTCATTCCGCATCCGTATGTCTGTTCATTCCGCATCCGTATGTCTGTTCATTGCGCATCCGTATGTCTGTTCATTCCGCATCCGTATGTCTGTTCATTCCGCATCCGTATGTCTGTTCATTGCGCATCCGTATGTCTGTTCATTCCGCATCCGTATGTCTGTTCATTCCGCATCCGTATGTCTGTTCATTCCGCATCCGTATGTCTGTTCATTCCGCATCCGTATGTCTGTTCATTCTGCATCCGTATGTCTGTTCTGTAGCCCTGCAAAAACATATAGAGCTTGTCCTATTCTTGTCCGTTTTGCAGACAAGGATAGGCATTGTTACAATGGATCCGCAAAACAAACGGATGCAACACAGATGCCAAATGGACGTCATCCGTATTCTTTGCAGATCAGTGTTTTGCGGACCACAAAACACATACGGTCGTGTGAATGTGGCCTTATTCTGTGATTTTTTCATAATTCTTTACTTTATTAATCAAGTTGCTCCAGTTATTAACACAAGGGGCAGCTCTAGCCGTCCACGGGCAGTAAAAGTGCGTTAGAAATACATGTAACCTTCCTAGTTGAACAAGTAAGACTCGTTAGATCATTAAGGAAGGCCACTGTCAGATCAGACTTTAAAATAAATGTACTTACCTCTCCTGCTCCGCCGCCACTCTCCCGGTCCGGCGGTCTCCCAGGTCTCTTCTCGGGCCCCGCTCTGCACAGTCACCTGACTGCAGCGTCAGGTCACAGTGCGCTCTGTACGTCCTGACACTGTAGGGTTACAGCAGTGCGGGCCCCGAGAAGAGCGAGCAGGAGGAAGGGTAAGTGCAGCGCTCACAGGGCTTCACTCCCCGCCTCCTGCAGACTAGTGAGCACTGCCATAACGGTGGGGCACTGCATCTTATAAAGGGAAAAGGACAGCGCCACGGGCAAGGGGAGAGAACTACAACTCCCAGCATGTCCAGACTGTGATTATATCATAGGACATTACAGGGAACCGGTATAAAAGAAAAGAACCACAACTCCCAGCACTTTCTTTGCTCTATAGACAGAAAAAAAACTATCATCTATAAACTTTTTTCTCCATATAAGGCCTCTTGTACGGGCTGTTTTTTGCGTTCCGTATCCGTTCCGTTTTTGCGGAACCATCTATTGAAAATGTTATGCCCAGTCCAATTTTTTCTATGTAATTACTTTATACTGTATTTGCCATATGGAAAAACGGAACGGAAACACAAAACGGAATAACGGATCCGTGAAAAACAGACCGCAAAACACTAAAAAAGCCATACGGTCGTGTGCAGGAGGACTACGGCTACTTTCACACTAGCGTTGTTAGAATCCGGCAGGATCTGGAAATCCGTATGCAAACGGATATCTTTTATTTCCGGATCCGTCTGACAAATGCATTGAAATACCGGATCCGTCTCTCTAGTATCATCTGGAAAAACAGATCTGGTATTTTTTTATAGATTTGGAGGTCTGTGCATGCGCGGACAGGAAGACCGGATCCGTCGATGCAGCAATTTCCGGAACACTTGGAACTGGATCCGGCATTAATATATTTTAATGGATCCGGCAAGTGCAGCAACATTTTCGAATTTTGGCCGAAGAAAATACCGCAGCAATCTGAAGACAGTATTCCGGTATTGAGACCCTTCACCGGATTTCAATATCGGAAAAGAATAACGCTAGAATCACAGTATTATGTCCAATTACCTGTGTAGCTGATCTTCTGTCAGATCGGCCGATATTATCACTTCGGGTGACTGCGCATGCGCACCGCATTCTGACGAGCTGTGAAGGATCAGACGCTCCTGAGCCTGCGATCACTTTCTTGTCAGCCGACTCAGCAAGTGAATCAAAGATTCAATTCACGAATCAGTTCTTTTTAATGAACCGATTGAAATGGAACAATTCATTTAAAAGACTCGAACTTCCCATATCTAGAAAGTTCCCTGAGGCTGACACGTGACGGTGACATCATCGCAGGTGCTTCCCCACCTCTTCTCCTCTGCTGAGCCACACCCCCTGAACTGATCACATGACAGTGATGTCATTACCGGTCCTTCCCCACCTCTTCTCCTCTGCTGAGCCCCGCCCCCTGCACTGATCACATGACAGTGATGTCATTACCATTCCTTCACCACCTCTTCTCCTCTGCTGAGCCCCGCCCCCTGCACTGATCACATGACAGTGATGTCATTACAGGTCCTTCACCACCTTCTCTCCTGAGCCCCGCCCCCTGCACTGATCACATGACAGTGACGTCACCCCAGGTCCTTCACCACCTCTTTTCCTCTGATGAGCCACACCCCCTGCACTGATCACATGACAGTGTTGTCATTACAGGTCCTTCACCCCTCTTCTCCTCTGCTGAGCCCCGCCCCCTGCACTGATCACATGACAGTGATGTCATTACAGGTCCTTCACCACCTCTTCTCCTTTCCACTGCTGAGCCACGCCCCCTGCATTGATCACATGACAATGATGGCACCCCAGGTCCTTCCGCACCTCTTCTCTCCACTGTTGAGCCCCGCCCCCTCCACTGATCACATGATGGTGACGTCACCCCCAGGTCCTTCACCACCTATTCTCCTCTCCTGAGCCCCGCCCCCTGCACTGATCACATGACGGTGACGTCACCCCAGGTCCTTCAGCTCTGGCAGTGCAGCAGATACTGGGCAGGTCCTGGTCGGTAGTCAGGGCTGAGCCCCGCCCCCTGCACTGATCACATGACGGTGACGTCACCGCAGGTCCTTCAGCTCTGGCAGTGCAGCAGATACTGGGCAGGTCCTGGTCGGTAGTCAGGGCTCTTGTTCTCTCTGGTATCAGCCATTCCTCCAGCCTGCAGGTAAGATGAGCTGTGAGGAGACAGTGTGGTGGAGAGCTCAGACATGTCACCTCTGGAGATTCTCCTCCATTACACACAAGGAATCCTTCTCCGCTCCTCAGCTTAGTATGATTGGGGGAGGAGTAGTGGGGATAGTGGGGGTTGTCATCATTCGCTGGCCCCTGACTGTCCTGGTGAGGGGCCCCTGCCTCCAGGAGGAGAATGAATGGAGCGGGGCCCGGCCTGAGCTCAGCTCTCTCCAGTCTCTTCTCTAGGAGTTCTGGACACAGCTGAGCACAGCCCAGAGGTGGGACCTGCATCTACCAGACATTTATCTCCTGTGGAGCCACCAGAGATCTCCATGTTGGGGCCCCTGGACTCCATGTGGTGGGGGCCCCTCCAGGCTCAGGAAGTGCGGTTCTGGAGGTGACATCTGGTCTTGTCCCCTGGATGATTTCCTCTCCTCTTCTCATAAAGGCGCCTGCAGTACTAGAAGCCTCCAGCTCCTCCAGTTCTCTCCTCTTCTCCTGAACGACCACCAAGGATGGACAGGAAGGAGATCAGCAGAAGAATATTAGACCTCACCTTGGAGATCATCTCCCTGCTGAGCGGAGAGGTAAACTTTTCTAGATTTCTCTCCTCTGTATTGTATTCTGCAACAAGTCAGACATCGGGAAGGAGAATCCATCATAGGAAGTGATAGGAAGAGTCCAGGGTCCTGGAGAACGGCCTCCAGACCTTCCAAGTGATGGAAAACCTGAAGATCAGCCCCCAATATGGTGAGTGATGTGTCATGTGACCAGTGACCAATAGTCATGTTGTAGGAGCCATGAGGAGGTAAGTAGGCACGTTGTAGCAGGAGGAGAGGGCCGGAGGAGAGCACATGGCCCCTGAAGGGTTTATTCCCTAAGTGTCTCTCTCCATCCACAGGAGTACACAATAGTGAAGAAGAGCTCACCCACAAGATGATGGAGCTGCTGACTGGAGAGGTGACACTGCTGGGAATGCTGGGAAATTCTCCAGTAACAGCACTGGAGGGGTCTGGGTGATGACGGTGTCATTGTGTTGTCAGGTTCCTATAAGGTGTCAGGATGTCACTGTCTATTTCTCCATGGAGGAGTGGGAGTATATAGAAGGACACAAGGACCTGTACAAGGAGGCCATGATGGAGGAGCACCAGCCTCTTATATCACAGGGTAAGAGCCGTCATGTGCAGTGTATACACGTGTGTGCAGTGACATGTAATGGAGGAGCACCAGCCTCTTATATCACAAGGTAAGAGCCGTCATGTGCAGTGTATACACGTGTGTGCAGTGACATGTAATGGAGGAGCACCAGCCTCTTATATCACAAGGTAAGAGCCGTCATGTGCAGTGTATACACGTGTGTGCAGTGACATGTAATGGAGGAGCACCAGCCTCTTATATCACAAGGTAAGAGCCGTCATGTGCAGTGTATACACGTGTGTGCAGTGACATGTAATGGAGGAGCACCAGCCTCTTATATCACAAGGTAAGAGCCGTCATGTGCAGTGTATACACACACATGTGTGCAGTGACATGTAATGGAGGAGCACCAGCCTCTTATATCACAAGGTAAGAGCCGTCATGTGCAGTGTATACACGTGTGTGCAGTGACATGTAATGGAGGAGCACCAGCCTCTTATATCACAGGGTAAGAGCCGTCATGTGCAGTGTATACACGTGTGTGTGAAGTGACATGTAATGGAGGAGCTCCAGCCTCTTATATCACAAGGTAAGAGCCGTCATGTGCAGTGTATACACGTGTGTGCAGTGACATGTAATGGAGGAGCACCAGCCTCTTATATCACAGGGTAAGAGCCGTCATGTGCAGTGTATACACTTGTGTGCAGTGACATGTAATGGAGGAGCACCAGCCTCTTATATCACAAGGTAAGAGCCGTCATGTGCAGTGTATACACGTGTGTGCAGTGACATGTAATGGAGGAGCACCAGCCTCTTATATCACAAGGTAAGAGCCGTCATGTGCAGTGTGTAGACGTGTGTGCAGTGACATGTAATGGAGGAGCACCAGCCTCTTATATCACAAGGTAAGAGCCGTCATGTGCAGTGTATACACGTGTGTGCAGTGACATGTAATGGAGGAGCACCAGCCTGTTATATCACAGGGTAAGAGCCGTCATGTGCAGTGTATACACGTGTGTGCAGTGACATGTAATGGAGGAGCACCAGCCTCTTATCCCAAGGTAAGAGCCGTCATGTGCAGTGTATACACGTGTGTGCAGTGACATGTAATGGAGGAGCACCAGCCTCTTATCACAAGGTAAGACCCGTCATGTGCAGTGTATACACGTGTGTGCAGTGACATGTAATGGAGGAGCACCAGCCTCTTATATCACAAGGTAAGAGCCGTCATGTGCAGTGTATACACGTGTGTGCAGTGACATGTAATGGAGGAGCACCAGCCTCTTATATCACAAGGTAAGACCCGTCATGTGCAGTGTATACACGTGTGTGCAGTGACATGTAATGGAGGAGCACCAGCCTCTTATATCACAAGGTAAGAGCCGTCATGTGCAGTGTGTAGACGTGTGTGCAGTGACATGTAAAGGAGGAGAACCAGCCTCTTATATCACAGGGTAAGAGCCGTCATGTGCAGTGTATACACGTGTGTGCAGTGACATGTAATGGAGGAGCACCAGCCTCTTATATCACAGGGTAAGAGCCGTCATGTGCAGTGTATACACGTGTGTGCAGTGACTTGTAATGGAGGAGCACCAGCCTCTTATATCAGAAGGTAAGAGCCGTCATGTGCAGTGTATACACGTGTGTGCAGTGACATGTAATGGAAGAGCACCAGCCTCTTATATTCCAGGGTAAGAGCCGTCATGTGCAGTGTATACACGTGTGTGCAGTGACATGTAATGGAGGAGCACCAGCCTCTTATATCAGAAGGTAAGAGCCGTCATGTGCAGTGTATACACGTGTGTGCAGTGACATGTAATGGAGGAGCACCAGCCTCTTATATCACAAGGTAAGAGCCGTCATGTGCAGTGTATACACGTGTGTGCAGTGACATGTAATGGAGGACACCAGCCTCTTATATCACAAGGTAAGAGCCGTCATGTGCAGTGTATACACATGTGTGCAGTGACATGTAATGGAGGAGCACCAGCCTCTTATATCACAAGGTAAGAGCCGTCATGTGCAGTGTATACACGTGTGTGCAGTGACATGTAATGTAGGAGCACCAGCCTCTTATATCACAGGGTAAGAGCCGTCATGTGCGGTGTATACACGTGTGTGCAGTGACATGTAATGGAGGAGCACCAGCCTCTTATATCACAAGGTAAGAGCCGTCATGTGCAGTGTATACACATGTGTGCAGTGACATGTAATGGAGGAGCACCAGCCTCTTATATCACAAGGTAAGAGCCGTCATGTGCAGTGTATACACGTGTGTGCAGTGACATGTAATGGAGGAGCACCAGCCTCTTATATCACAAGGTAAGAGCCGTCATGTGCAGTGTATACACGTGTGTGCAGTGACATGTAATGGAGGAGCACCAGCCTCTTAAAGCGGATCCTTTTCCCTTCAGAATACATTAGGGCAAAACCAATCTGTTTTGGATTACTTCTGAGAGCCCATGACGGATCTCACAAATATGAAGCCAAAAAGCCAGTGTGAAAGTAGCCTAGGTCGTTGGTGTCTCAATAAAATGTGAAACAATTTGTAGTAAAATTCTTGTCTGGCATCGGCTTTAAATTGCTAAATGTGATCACGTTGTCCATCACTTCAGCGATTATCTGCTCATCCCCTTCAGACTGAACGTGTGACTTCTAGCAGTAATTGCATGTCCCAGAATGTTCCAGCTGCATTAGAGCGTGTTCACACAGGGCACATTTATTGTAGACATTTCCATATATTGGGTTGTTTCTGCAGCAGGTGCATGGATTATTACAAGCCACATTCAGGGTAGCGGGACAGTCACAGAAATGTCTGCAGCTGATCTGCTCTGTGTGAACTTGCTGGTAGATAACCAGTGACTGATCTGTGCTGTTCTTATAATCTGTCCAAAAAGGGGGGAGTTTAAGGTTCCACATATAGAAACAACAGGCAGGTTCTGCAGGGGCGGGGCTTACGATGCTCCATTGTTTCTATACATGGCCAGGCTTTACAAACTTTTTAGTTTTGTTAAGTCAGTATTTACTGTATGTAATAAAAGTCATGACCTGGTGTAAACCAGAATCCTGGACTTTGTCAGGAAGTTATAGAAGCTTTGTAAGGCTGGGATCACAAGTGCAGTTTTTTTGGCCAAAGTCAGGAATGGATTCCAAATGAATGAACACTTCTCCTTCCTGCGGGATCAACTTCCAGCCTAATTGGAATGTTATACATTTGTCTTCTCTGTAGTTTGCAAAGAAAAAACTTTCAAACAAATTTTTATTTTTATCTGAACAGAAAATCCCAGTAAGAAATGTGAAAATGTCATGTTACCACTAGATGAAGATATCATGCAGCGCTCTTCAGGAGAAAACCTCATTACCCTTAATGTAGATCCAGGACTTCACAGTACAGATCTGTCATATAATCCTCCTAATTATGAGGAACCTTCTCCTGACCAATCACAGATTGTTACCGCAAGTACAAGTCAGAAAACAATTAAAATGTTTCATTGTGATAAAGAATCCACAAACAGCTCAGGACTTTCTACACAACGAAGACGTCACAAAGGAGAGAGAATGTATTCATGTTCAGAATGTGGGAAATGTTTTAGACGAAAATCACATCATGTTTTACATGAGAGAATTCACACTGGGGAAAAGCCGTATTCATGTTCAGAATGTGGGAAATGTTTCACACAGAAATCAAATCTTGTTATACATGAAAGACGTCACACAGGAGAGAAAGCATATACATGTTCAGAATGTGGGAAATCTTTTAAACAGAAATCAGATCTTGTTAGACATGAAAGATGCCACACAGGAGAGAAGCCATATTCATGTTCAGAATGTGGAAAATATTTTACACAGAAATCATATCTTGTTATACATGAGAGAAGTCACACAGGAGAGAAGCCGTATTCATGTTCAGAATGTGGGAAATGTTTCACACAGAAATCAAATCTTGTTATACATGAGAGATGTCACACAGGAGAGAAAGCATATACATGTTCAGAATGTGGGAAATCTTTTAAACAGAAATCAGATCTTGTTAGACATGAAAGATGCCACACAGGAGAGAAGCCATATTCATGTTCAGAATGTGGGAAACATTTTACACGGAAATCATTACTTGTTATACATGAGAGAAGTCACACAGGAGAGAAGCCGTATTCATGTTCAGAATGTGGGAAATGTTTCACACAGAAATCAAATCTTGTTATACATGAGAGATGTCACACAGGAGAGAAAGCATATACATGTTCAGAATGTGGGAAATGTTTTACAGAGAAATCCAATCTTGTTATACATGAAAGATGCCACACAGGAGAGAAGCCATATTCATGTTCAGAATGTGGGAAATGTTTTACACAGAAATCAAATCTTGTTATACATGAGAGAAGTCACACAGGAGAGAAGCCGTATTCATGTTCAGAATGTGGGAAATGTTTCACACAGAAATCAAATCTTGTTATACATGAGAGACGTCACGCAGGAGAGAAAGCATATACATGTTAAGAATGTGGGAAATGTTTTAAACAGAAATCAGATCTTGTTAAACATGAGAGAAGTCACACAGGAGAGAAGCCATATTCATGTTGAGAATGTGGGAAATGTTTTACAGAGAAATCAAATCTTCTAAAACATAAGAAAAATCACACATGGGAGAAGCTGCATTCAGAATGAGAAAAATGTTTTTGCTTCTAAAGCCATAATTAGGGGTCATTAGTGAAGTCACACAAGAGAGAAGCCATATGGCCACAATATAACGAAACAATATATCACTGGGTCATAGACATTGTTTTCATTTCAGGTTGTATATTTGGATATAAAAGCTTAATTGATGTCACGTAACGGCTTCTATAAAACATCTGATAAATGCTGTTTAGGAAAGACATATATTCTGTTCATGACTTATATTTTAAACCTTACAGTTAACCCTTTCAACCCTGGAGGGTTTTTTGCATTTTAGTTTTTTACTCCCTGCCTTTCCAGGACTTTTTTATTTTTACATTTACATAGCTGTATGAGCGCTTTTGTCATATCTGAAAAATATTTTAGTTTAAAAGTATGGGTGCGTTCGCATGCGGCGATACCCATAATGTGTATTTTTTTTATAGTTTCCATTTTTGTATTTTTTTTATTTACATTTTGGAGAAAGGAGGTGATTTTTTTATTTTCATTTTTAACCCCTTAAGGACATAGGACGTACCGGTACGCCCTATTTCCCGAGTCCTTAAGGACCAAGGACGTACCGGTACGTCCTAACTTTTAAATAGGCATTCCGGCGCCCCAGGGGTTAATCTGAACAGGATGCCGGCTGAAATCATTCACCTGGCATCCTGTCACAACGCCAGGGGGGGTCATGTGACCCCCCCGTGTCGGCGATCGCAGCAAACCGCAGGTCAATTCAGACCTGCGGTTTGCTGCGCTTTTTGCAGTTTCTGATCCCCGCGGGCCCTGACCGCGGGGATCAGAAACTTTAGAGTGGCTAAAATCAATATTTTGGGGTGTCGCAGGCGGTGGGGGCGTTGCGAGAGGGGTGCGTTGCGGCAGGCGGGATCGCGATCCCCCGCCCGCCTCCCCATGAATGATCGTTGGCTTCTAGTGGGTATACCAGGGTGCCAACACATTGCTAGCACCCTGGTATAAACGGCTGACATCTGTGCAGATGTCAGCCGTTTAACCCTTTCCATACCGCGGTCCGTACGGACCGCGGTATGGAAAAAGTTAACTGTCATCGGTCAGGGAGCTCCCTCCCTTTCCATCGGGGGGCTGCTGTGCCTTTGCAGCCCCCCGATGGAGAGGGAGAGAGCCCCCCGACAGCCCCCCTCAGCCCTGTGCTTACCCTTCCCGTCTGCGAAGTTGTGGCAGACGGGGAAGGTTCCCATGGCAACAGGACGCCTGCTCAGGCGTCCTGCTGTCCATGGTGCTGAACAGATCTATGCTAAAAGCATAGATCTGTTCAGTGTAAGTAAAATACAGTACAGAACAATATATATTGTACTGTACTGTATTATACAGACATCAGACCCACTGGATCTTCAAGAACCAAGTGGGTATGGGTCAAAAAAATAAAGTGAAAAAAGTTAAGATAAAAGAAATTTTTTTTATCACTGAATAAAAATTAAAAAAATAAAATATTCTAGACATATTAGGTATCGCCGCGTCCGTAACGACCTGATCTATAAAACGGTCATGTTACTTTCCCCGCACGGTGAACGCCATAAAAATAAAAAAATAAAAACTATGAGAAAATTGAAATTTTGCCCACCTTACTTCCCAAAAAAGGTAATAAAAGTGATCAAAAAAGTCGCATGTACGCCAAAATAGTACCAATCAAACCGTCATCTCATCCCGCAAAAAATGAGACCCTACTCAAGATAATCGCCCAAGAACTGAAAAAACTATGGCTCTTAGACTATGGAAACACTAAAACATGATTTTTTTTTGTTTCAAAAATGAAATCATTGGGTAAAACTTACATAAATAAATAAAAAGTATACATATTAGGTATCACCGCGTCCGTATCGACCGGCTCTATAAAAATATCACATGACCTAACCCCTCAGGTGACCACCGTAAAAAAAAAAAAAAAAAACAGTGTAAAAAAAGCCATTTTTTGCCATCTTACGTCACAAAAAGTGTAATAGCAAGCGATCAAAAAGTCATATGCACCCCAAAATAGTGCTAATCAAACCGTCATCTCATCCCGCAAAAAATGAGACCCTACTCAAGATAATCGCCCAAAAACTAAAAAAACTATGGCTCTTAGACTATGGAGACACTAAAACATTTTTTTGGTTTTAAAAATGAAGTTATTGTATAAAACTTACATAAATAAAAAAAATTGTATACATATTAGGTATCGCCGCGTCCGTGACAACCTGCTCTATAAAATTACCACATGATCTAACCTGTCAGATGAATGTTGTAAATAACAAAAAAAAAAAACGTGCCAAAAAAGCTATTTCTTGTTACCTTGCTGCACAAAAAGTGTAATATAGAGCAACCAAAAATCACATGTACCCTAAACTAGTACCAACAAAACTGCCACCCTATCCCGTAGTTTCTAAAATGGAGTCACTTTTTTGGAGTTTCTACTCTAGGGGTGCATCAGGGGGGCTTCAAATGGGACATGGTGTCAAAAAAAACAGTCCAGCAAAATCTGCCTTTCAAAAACCGTATGGCATTCCTTTCCTTCTGCGCCCTGCCGTGTGCCCGTACAGCGGTTTACGACCACATATGGGGTGTTTCTGTAAACTACAGAATAAGGGCCATAAATAATGAGTTTTGTTTGGCTGTTAACCCTTGCTTTGTAACTGGAAAAAAAATATTAAAATGGAAAATCTGCCAAAAATGTGAAATTTTGAAGTTGTGTCTCTATTTCCCATTAAATCTTGTGCAACACTTAAAGGGTTAACAAAGTTTGTAAAATCAGTTTTGAATAGCTTGAGGGGTGTAGTTTCTTAGATGGGGTCACTTTTATGGAGTTTCTACTCCAGGGGTGCATCAGGGGGGCTTCAAATGGGACATTGTGTCAAAAAAACAGTCCAGCAAAATTAGCCCTCCAAAAACTATACGGCGCACCTTTCACTCTACGCCCCGCTGTGTGGCCGTACAGTAGTTTACGGCCACATATGGGGTGTTTCTGTAAACGGCAGAGTCAGGGCAATAAAGATACAGTCTTGTTTGGCTGTTAACCCTTGCTTTGTTAGTGGAAAAAATGGGTTAAAATTGAAAATTAGGCAAAAAAATGAAATTCTCAAATTTCATCCCCATTTGCCAATAACTCTTGTGCAACACCTAAAGGGTTAACGACGTATGTAAAATCAGTTTTGAATACCTTGAGGGGTGTAGTTTCTTAGATGGGGTCACTTTTAGGGAGTTTCTCCTCTAGGGGTGCATCAGGGGGCTTCAAATGGGACATGGTGTAAATAAACCAGTCCATAAAAATCAGCCTTCCAAAAACCAAACGGCGCACCTTTCACTCTACGCCCCGGTGTGTGGCCGTACAGTAGTTTACGGCCACATATTGGGTGTTTCTGTAAACGGCAGAGTCAGGGCAATAAAGATACAATCTTGTTTGGCTGTTAACCCTTGCTTTGTTAGTGGAAAAAATGGGTTAAAATGAAAAATTAGACAAAAAAATGAAATTCTCAAATTTCCTCCCCATTTGCCAATAACTCTTGTGCAACATCTAAAGGGTTAACAATGTATGCAAAATCAGTTTTGAATACCTTGAGGGGTGTAGTTTCTTAGATGGGGTCATTTTTGGGTGGTTTCTATTATGTAAGCCTCGCAAATCGACTTCAGACCTGAACTGGTCCCTAAAAATTGGGTTTTTGTAAATTTCTGAAAAATTTCAAGATTTGCTTCTAAACTTCTAAGCCTTATAACATCCCCAAAAAATAAAATATCATTCCCAAAATAATTCAAACATGAAGTAGACATATGGGGAATGTAAAGTCATCACAATTTTTTGGGGTATTACTATGTATTACAGAAGTAGAGAAACTGAAACTTTGAAAATTGCCAATTTTTTCAAATTTTTGGTAAATTAGGTATTTTTTTGTGCAAAAAAAATATTTTTTTTGACTTCATTTTACCAGTGTCATGAAGTACAATATGTGACGAAAAAACTATCTCAGAATGGCCTGGATAAGTCAAAGCGTTTTAAAGTTATTAGCACTTAAAGTGACACTTGTCAGATTTCCAAAAAATGGCCTGGTCCTTAAGGTGAAAATGAACCCGGTCCCTAAGGGCTTAAACTTTATTTATTTTTTTTACATTATTTTATAGTCCCCATAGGGATCTATAAAAAGGCAATCATCAGATTGATTCTCTCATACACCAACATTGGAGTGTATGAGAGTTACAATGTATTCCTATGAAGCTCTGCCACAGGCAGGGGCTTCATAGGAGCTAACATGTGGCAGCTTCAGTTCATTACTGAGGACTGAGGCTGCCGCACAATGCATCCGGCTCCCCTGATCCTAATGTTTGACCACAGCATAGAGATCATTGTTACCGCCAGTCACGGACATTAGCTGCTGGTGTTTGCTGTATGAAACAGCAGGCACCTGGCAGCTTTGGCGCATGCGAGAGCTTTTTGTTCCTTCCGGAAATAAAGTAATAAATTCTCAAACTTCCTGATCTCTTTACTCCAGGCTAAATAGATCTCAGGACATCTGGAAAGATTTAGGGAATGTAGATGCCAAATAGGCAACATTTAGACTTTTTAGGTTGATACTCTAAGGCAGTGTTTCCCAACCAGTGTGCCTCCAGCTGTTGCAAAACTACAACTCCCAGCATGCCCGCACAGCCAAAGGCTGTCCAGGCATGCTGGGAGTTGTAGTTTTGCAACAGCTGGAGGCACACTGGTTGGGAAACACTGCTCTAAGGCCTTTTCCGAATTTGCCTTGTAGGAAGCCTAAGTGGAGACCTGGCTACTACAAGGTCTTCAGGACTATGTCTTAGAGACCATTAGGTTGATATAGTGGCTGTACTGTTGAGTCTCCACAGGTTCTGGCAGAGCTGAGTGTTCTAGACACACACAATTTGCACTGGGGGAAGTCTTCAGATACACCCTTGACTCATTTGAATGAGATAGGATCAAAATGAACTTTTTATGAATTACAAACCAGAGTGTGGCAAAGGTCTTCATGATTTAATCAAAGAGGCTTCAAGATAGTTAAAGAGGCTGGTCCAACTTTAGGCTGTCAAACTGAACCTCTTCAGGTCTTCACAGAGTTCAGTGTCCTAGACACACACAAACTGCAGTGGGGGAAGTCTCCAAGTTATACTCTTGAATCAACTGAATGAGTTAGGAAAAATGATCTTTTGGTAGATTAAGGCCCAAAGTGTGGTAGGATCTTCATGACTACATCAGAGAGGCCTCTAGATAGAAATCAAGGCTAGCAACCGTCAGACTCTATCTTTCCAGATATTGGCAGAGTTGAGTGCCTTACATATCAAGAGTCTACACTGGGGGAAGTCTCAGTAACAACCTTGACTCATCTGCATGTTGGGAGCCATGACCTCTCTGGCCTGAACATTATGATGGCTGTACTGTCGTCTGATCTAGCCTGATTTTCATCCATACCCTAATTATCATAGAAACTGTAGGTAAAATGTAGGCCAGTCTGAACCTCCAAGGAATGGACAAGGTATTTGCTGCCAAGGGATTGTCCGCCTAATAAAGGGAAAGGAATGTTTCCATCTTGGCACTGAACCTGATTCCACTGAGCAATTTGTTTGAACATATCTGGATTCAGAGCCCATTCTCCTGGAAAGGGTAGACCTTGACTGTCGGTCAGCAACAATGTTAAAGGAGCCTCAACCAAGTACAACAGACAGATGAGTCAGGTTTCTGTCCAGGTCATGATCTTTCTTACTTCTTTAACCACCTCAGCCCCCATAGCTTAAACACCCTTAATGACCAGGCCACTTTTTACACTTCTGCACCACTACTTTCACCGTTTATTGCTCGGTCATACAAATTACCACCCAAATAAATTTTACCTCCTTTTCTTCTCACTAATAGAGCTTTCATTTGGTGGTATTTCATTGCTGCTGACATTTTTACTTTTTTGTTATTAATCGAAATTTAATGATTTTTTTGCAAAAAAATGACATTTTTCAATTTCAGTTGTAAAATTTTGCAAAAAAAAACGACATCCATATATACATTTTTCTCTAAATTTATTGTTCGACATGTCTTTGATAAAAAAAAAAAAGGTTTGGGTAAAAGTTATAGCGTTTACAAACTATGGTACAAAAATGTGAATTTCCGCTTTTTGAAGCAGCTCTGACTTTCTGAGCACCTGTCATGTTTCCTGAGGTTCTACAATGCCCAGACAGTAGAAACACCCCACAAATGACCCCATTTCAGAAAGTAGACACCCTAAGGTATACGCTGATGGGCATAGTGAGTTCATAGAACTTTTTGTTTTTTGTCACAAGTTAGCGGAAAATGATGATTTTTTTTTTCTTACAAAGTCTTATATTCCACTAACTTGTGAAAAAAATAAAAACTTCCGTGAACTCACTATGCCTATCACAAAATACCTTGGGGTGTCTTCTTTCCAAAATGGGGTCACTTGTGGGGTAGTTATACTGCCCTGGCATTTTAGGGGCCCAAATGCGTGAGAGGTAGTTTGAAATCAAAATGTGTAAAAAATGGCCGGTGAAATCCGAAAGGTGCTCTTTGGAATGTGGGCCCCTTTGCCCACCTAGGCTGCAAAAAAGTGTCACAAATCTGGTATTGCCGTACTCAGGAGAAGTTGGGCAATGTGTTTTGGGGTGTCATTTTACATATACCCATGCTGGATGAGATAAATATCTCAGTCAAATGCCAACTTTGTATAAAAAAAATGGGAAAAGTTGTCTTTTGCCAAGATATTTCTGTCACCCAGCATGGGTATATGTAAAAAGACACCCCAAAACACATTGCCCAACTTCTCCTGAGTACGGTGATACTAGATGTGTGACACTTTTTTGCAGCCTAGGTGGGCAAAGGGGCCCACATTCCAAAGAGCACCTTTCGGATTTCATCGGCCATTTTTTACAGATTTTGATTTCAAACCACTTCTCATGCATTCGGGCCCCTAAAATGCCAGGGCAGTATAACTACCCCACAAGTGACCCCATTTTGGAAAGAAGACACCCCAAGGTATCTTGTGATGGGCATAGTGAGTTCATGGAAGTTTTTATTTTTTGTCACAAGTTAGTGGAATATGAGACTTTGTAAGAAAAAAAAAAAAATCATCATTTTCCGCTAACTTGTGACAAAAAATATAAAATTCTAGGAACTCGCCATGCCCCTCACGGAATATCTTGGGGTGTCTTCTTTCCAAAATGAGGTCACTTGTGGAGTAGTTATACTGCCCTGGCATTCTAGGGGCCCTAATGTGTGGTAAGTAGTTTGAAATCAAAATGTGTAAAAAATGACCTGTGAAATCCTAATGGTGCTCTTTGGAATGTGGGCCCCTTTGCCCACCTAGGCTGCAAAAAAGTGTCACACATGTGCTCAGGAGAAGTTGGGCAATGTGTTTTGGGGTGACTTTTTACATATACTCATGCTGGGTGATAGAAATATCTCGGCAAAAGACATCTTTTCCCATTTTTTATACAAAGTTGGCATTTGACCAAGATATTTATCTCACCCAGCCTGGGTATATGTAAAATGACACCCCAGAACACATTGCCAAACTTCTCCTGAGTACGGCGATACCAGATGTGTGACACTTTTTTGCAGCCTAGATGCATAAAGGGGCCCACATTCCTTTTATGAGGGTATTTTTAGACATTTGGATCCCAGACTTCTTCTCACGCTTTAGGGCCCCTAAAATGCCAGGGCAGTATAAATACCCCACATGTGACCCCATTTTGGAAAGAAGACACCCCAAGGTATTCAATGAGGGGCATGGCGAGTTCATAGAATTTATTTATTTTTGGCTCAAGTTGTTTTTCCTCATAAAGTCTCCCTTTCCGCTAACTTGGGACAAAAATTTAAATCTTTCATGGACTCAATATGCCCCTCACGGAATACCTTGGGGTGTCTTCTTTCCGAAATGGGGTCACATGTGGGGTATTTATACTGCCCTGGCATTTTAGGGGCCCTAAAGCGTGAGAAGAAGTCTGGAATATAAATGTCTAAAAATTTTTACGTATTTGGATTCCGTGAGGGGTATGGTGAGTTCATGTGAGATTTTATTTTTTGACACAAGTTAGTGGAATATGAGACTTTGTAAGAAAAAAAAAAAATCATTTCCGCTAACATTCGGCCAAAAAAATGTCTGAATGGAGCCTTACAGGGGGGTGATCAATGACAGGGGGGTGATCAATGACAGGGGGGTGATAAGGGAGTCTATAAGGGGTGATCACCCCCCTGTCATTGATCACCCCCCTGTAAGGCTCCATTCAGACGTCCGTATGTTTTTTACAGATCCACGGATACATGGATCGGATCCGCAAAACACATACGGACGTCTGAATGGAGCCTTACAGGGGGGTGATCAATGACAGGGGGGTGATCAATGACAGGGGGGTGATCAGGGAGTCTATATGGGGTGATCAGGGGTTAATAAGGGGTTAATAAGTGACAGGGGGGGTGTAGTGTAGTGGTGTTTGGTGCTACTTATTACTGAGCTGCCTGTGTTCTCTGGTGGTCGATCCAAACAAAAGGGACCACCAGAGGACCAGGTAGCAGGTATATTAGACGCTGTTATCAAAACAGTGTCTAATATACCTGTTAGGGGTTAAAAAATCGCATCTCCAGCCTGCCAGCAAACGATCGCCGCTGGCAGGCTGTAGATCCACTCGCTTACCTTCCGATCCTGTGAACGCGCGCGCTCACAGGAAATCTCGCGTCTCGCGAGATGACGCATATATGCGTGACTGTGCGCAGAGCTGCCGCCTCCGGAACGCGATCCTGCGTTAGGCGGTTCGGAGGCGGTTAAGAAGGGTTTCTGATTTGGTGCCACCCTGCTTATCATGTCTGATCTTACACTGACTGTTTCCTCAAGTCTGTGAGGTGAGTCAGACACAATCTTCTGCAGCATTAAAGTCTTTGGGGTTTGAGGAAAGAGACTTCTCAAGGGACTCCAAGAGCCCAATGACTTTCAACATAGTTCAGAGCCATTATTAGTATAGATGAGTGAATTGAAGCTGACGAGGTGGAATTCGATCCGAATTTCAGGCTTTATTATTTTATCCGAATTTCCTCACACTTTGTGGTAGCGAATCGCATTTTTTCCTTAAATGGCTGCTGCACATGTGAGGACATGGGGCAAGGAAGTCTGGGAAGGCGGGATCACCCATAATGCCATGCATGCAGCCAATCATCAGCCAGCCCTGTGATGTCACAGCCCTATAAATAGCCTAAGCCATCTTGGATTCTGACATTTACCAGTGTACTTAGTGCAGGGAGAGACGTCAGCAGGCGCTAGGGACAGTGCTAGGAGAAACCTCATTGTGCTAATCAAGCGATGTAAAAGTACAGGGAAAGATTAAACAAGGTGTAGGGAAATGATAGGGAGGAATCATTCCACAGCGTTTATGTAGAACAGGGTTCGGTAGGGGAAGTTATAACCTGGGTAATAGGAACAATCCTATTACACCTTGCTGCAATGACTGGGGATCCAAATAGCCATTATACAGCTCTGTAATTCCAGCAAACCGTTCTTGTTATTGGGGTGCAAGTGCTGTTTGATACAGCCATGAACAGGGTTTATTACAAGGAAATATTTTAACAGTACTTCTTATTTGCCCTTGTTCGGTGCAGTTATATGTTGTGAAACCCTTTTTGCCGTGTATTAGTGGCTAAAGAAAAATATATTCGCAGTTCAGCGCTGCAGTTATATGTTGAAAAGCCTTTAGTGGCGTATATAAGTAGAAAAAGCAAAATATATTCGCAGTACAGCGCTGCAGTTATATGTTGAAAAGCCTTTAATCAAAAACTATAGATAGTCCCGCAAAAAATGAGCCACCAAACATCTTCATAAACTTGACTATAAAAAAGTTTTTGGGGTGAGAATATGGCGAAAATAAAACAATTATTTTTCAAACGTTCCGATTTTTTTTATTTTTTTTTATTAAAATGCAAAAAAAAACTATACATATCGTCAGATTTGTACTGACTAGGAGAATGACGAGCACAAGTCAGTTTTTTCCACATAGTGAATGCTGTAAAAAAGACAACCCCAACTGTCGGAATTGCGTTTTCTTTTCCAATTCCATTTGGAATTTTTTTCCCGCTTCCCCCTATAACCTATGTAATATTAAATGGTGGCATTAGAAACTACAACTTTTCCCACAAATAAATAAGCCTTCATATGGCTATGTGAACGGAAAAATAAAGGTATAGCTCTGAGTAGGCAGGGAGTAAAAAACTAAAACAAAGCCTACTCCATGAGGCACAAACCTAAAGGTTCCTCTGCAGCAGAGTATAGATCCCAGTACAGCGGATAAAAGGTGACGATCAGGGGGTCAATTAGCCAACTCACTTTGGACTAGCCCCAAGCCAAACCTGTTCAAATGACACAGTGGATCCACATCTGCTTCGTAACACTGATCATTTTGTTGTCAGGAAGATAAGCCAATGGCATAAAACTCTGGAGGAGACAGAGGAGCCTGGAGACAGAGGGTCCGAATGGTATAAAGGGGTCCAGAGTGGGCAGAGAAACCTGGGGGGATGGAACAGAGGAGCCTGGAGGGCAAAAGAGGAGCATGGAGGAGATGGAGGGTTCAAAATGGTATAGAGGGGTCCGGAGGGGGCAGACGTGTCTGGAGGAGACAGAATACTCAGACAGAGGCTTTCTCTTCTCTCCTTGTTCTGAACACACACACTCTTATTTGAGCCAAGTTTGTATGTGTATGGAAGAGTGATAAAGCTAGACACAGTGAGAGCACAGAAATGGGGCAGACTACACGTACCAGATATCAGACACTCAGCAATAGTCATTTACCTTCTATAGCACAGACACCTGGTCCTGAGCTGCAGCATGTGATCCTCCACAGGTCCATGATCTTGCTATTCATTTATTGATGTGCCTTGATTTTCTCTACTCCTATCATGGTACGGTGTTGGTGGAAAACTCCACACCGAGCACAAGAGGGAAGCAGGGACAGGAACTAGGCCTGGAAACTAGGGCAAAGGAGCAGGTCACCTCCTATAGCAACCCTAATGCAAGTCCTGACTATCAGTATAAACATTAAATAAATATGTACTCTGCACACCTTGGATCCAGTGTGGGTGCCTGTGAGAGTGGTTTAGACAATAAAGAGTTAATCCACGGCACTCCAAAAGATTTGTGCAAAATACATTTTCACATTTAATTCTTTGTTTGCAGATTATCATTTGTATACATCCAGAGCAGTTCATTTATACATCATAAGTATTAAGCCATATCAGACAAAAATTCCCGGACGTTTCGGTCATTACGACCTTCTTCAGCGGGGTCTTATGGCAGAGTAGAGAGGCAGGATTTATTTTGCAGAAATCTTTTGGAGTGCCGTGGCTTAACTCTTTATTATCAGTATGAACAGACCTTGATGATAGGAAAGTTCATACACCGGAACCTAGGGTCCTAACTCCACCTGTAGGACCCTGGTAATAGTGCCAGGACTTAAGATTACCTGTTCCTCCACCAGAAAGATGAACAGGAGTTTCCCTTAGGCCTAGATACAAAAGACAGGGAAATGTAACAAACAAAATACAAAAGGGGAAGACGACACTTAATTTCAAATGGAGCAAAGGAAGCGCCAGGAGCTCAACCGAGATCAAACAACCAGCTACCCCAGAGTCCAGAAACTGAAGCTATAAACCACACCACCAATAGGGAGAAGCAGGAATAAATAGGAAAGGCTAATTGACCACACAAGCACACCTGAAGCAAGAGGTGTGGCCATTACCAAAACAACATAGACACAAATTGATACGCAAGGAACTTGTCAGATCAGACCACATGTTGACAGTTTTCCTGATCTCCTGGCACTTGTCACGACGTTCGTGACAGTACCCCTCCTTCTATGGGTGACCTCCAGGCAACCAGGACCGACCTTATCCAGGTGAGACCTGTGAAAAGCTTTCACAAAATGACTGGCATTCACGGAGGATGCCGGTAGCCACATCCTCTCTTCTGGCCCATAACCCTTCCAGTGGACACGATACTGAAGAGATCTACGGAGAACTCGAGAGTCAATTATCTTGGCGATCTGGAATTACAAACTACCATCCACCATGACAGGACCGGGTGGCAAAGAAAACGGCTCCAAAGGTTCAACATATCTCTTCAACAAAGATTTATGGAACACATTATGAATTTTCAGGGCCTGAGGAAGTTCAAGACAAAAAGCTTCAGGATTAATAATGGCCGTGATCTTATATGGACCAATAAACCTTGGACCCAACTTCCAAGACGATACCTTCAACTTAATGTTTCTTGTAGACAGCCACACAGAATCACCCACACTTAGGTCTGGACCATTCATATGTTTCCTGTCAGCCACACGTTTATACTTGTTGCCCATATTCTGCAAGTTATTTTTAATTTTCCACCATATAGATGACAATGATGACGAAAAAACGTTCTTTCTCAGGGATACCAGAAGTATTAGAACCAGAAAATGTGCCAAACTGCGGGTGAAACCCATATGCCCAAAAAAACAGCGACTCACCAGTGGACTCCTGTCTATGATTGTTTATGGAAAACTCTGCCAAAGACAAAAAGAACAACCACTCCTCCTTGTTCTCAGATACAAAACATCTCAAGTAGGTCTCCAGATTCTGATTAGTGCGCTCCGCACTTTGGAGAGAGTTCAAAGAAGAGCTACTACGGCAGGATAAAACTTACCAGGAAAGGTTAAAGGACCTTAACATGTATAGCTTGGAAGAAAGACGAGACAGAGGGGATATGATAGAAACTGTTAAATACATAAAGGGAATCAACAAGGTAAAAGAGAAGAAAATATTTAAAAGAAGAAAAACTGCTACAAGAGGACATAGTTTTAAATTAGAGGGGCAAAGGTTTATAAGTAATATCAGGAAGTATTTCTTTACTGAGAGAGTAGTGGATGCATGGAATAGCCTTCCTGTAGAAGTGGTAGCTGCAAATACAGTGAAGGAGTTTAAGCATGCATGGGCTAGGCATAAGGCCTTCCTTTATATAAGATAGGGCCAGGGGCTATTCATAGTATTCAGTATATTGGGCAGACTAGATGGGCCAAATGGTTCTTATCTGCCGACACATTCTATGTTTCTATGTCTGTCCGTTCGACTGAGGGTGAAAAGCCGAAGAAAAGAACAGTTGTATCCCCAGTCGAGTACATAACGCCTTCCAGAATCTGGAAACAGAGTCCCACAATCAGAGACCACGTCAGAGGGAATGCCATGGAGTTTCACAATGTTATCAACAAATACTTGTGCAAGTGTTTTAGCATTAGGGAGGCCCGGCAACGCTATAAAGTGCACCATTTTACTAAAGAGATCAACTACCACCAGAATAACTGTTTTTCCTGAAGAATTGAGTAGATCAGTAATCACCGTGATCGGATGAATCGCCCTCTCCAACCAATGACGCCATTCCTCAAAAGCCAATTTAATGGCCTGTAACTCATTGTTACCCACATCAAAATTTCTCTCAGCGGGGGAGAGTTTTTTCGAGAAAAATGACCATGGTTGCTTTTTACCAGGTGACGGGCCCTGCGATAAAACTGCTCTTACCCCTACCTCGGACACGTCCACTTCCACAATGAAAGGTTGTGATACATCCGGCTGCACCAGTATTGTCACAACCTCTCCCATGACAGAGGTGAGAAGATCAGGGAGATTGGCAGCACGTGAGGCTATCTAACAGTCTCTGTTCTCACCTTGCAGTTTATTGTTTAGTGATGACTACACCCCTTGTCAGGTGTTGCATGTGATCATTACTGAGGCTCTATTTAGTTCACTTTCACTCTGCTTACCATGCGGTTGATATTTCCTGCTTGGTGTTTGTTGAGCTGGTGTGTTGTTCCTGTGGATAACCGGCTTCTCCATTCCCTCTTTATAGATAATTGCTTTCGTTGTGCTTTTTGTTGTGACACTTGTGTGTTGTGTTTCTAAGCCTCAGGGAGACGCTGGGTCTTTCACCTGGGAATGAACCAGTAGTCTCATTCCCTGCCACCGTTCCTAGGAAGTTCAAGGGTCTCCAGGGCCTAGGTACCGGTGTATGAGTTTTTCCACCTTCAGGGTCTACTCATACTGGCAGGAGTCAGGGAGAGGTCTAGGGATTCCTAGGAGGTCACCATCCCTCTTCCTTAGCATTGAGGCCTAGACTCTGGTTTATTTCCTTCTGTGTGTTGTCTTGTGTTGTCCCCTCCCCATTATGTTTGACAAATATAGGGGTAGAAGAAAAGCATTCCTTAATCACAGAAAATACCCGCCATGCCGAATCAGACCACACTGAGACATCCGTCCCTTTCTTAGTCATGTCCGTTAAGGGTTTTACTATTGTCGAATAATTCTGAATACATTTTCGGTAATAGTTGGTGAACCCTAAAAACTGCATAAGAGCCTTCAGATTTTTGTTGTTCAATTATTTTATTCAGGCATAAAAAATGTAACAACATGTACCATTATAAAGTGCGAAACACAACATAATTAAAAGCGATATCAATAGGGTTACATTAATTTAAGCAAGAAGCTCTCACTTACATAGAACCCATGGCAAAGAGTGTTTCTTAAAGCCTATGGACGAACATGAAACAGGACAAACAGGGGAGACGAACTTAGACAACACAAACAAACACAAAGGGGTAAAGACATACTGTAAGTATCTTCAATGCAAGCAAGCATCTACAATCTATCTGTACCGATCTAGCCAATCCATAAACCTCTGGGACCCTTTAAACAGAATCCATGGCCTCCACACTTTCAGATATTTCTGATCCAGTCCCGCATCCTCTGCAATCAATTCCTCCATTCTACGTAAGTTCTCAAACGTCTCCAACCATTCTGTCATTTTTGGAGTGTCCTGTGATTTCCAATGCCTAGGCAACACCAGACGAGCCGCCTGCATAAAAAATCTCAGGAGGCCCTTCTTGGCTACCAGAACGGATCCATCGAACATTGATAACAGAGCTTCCTCCAGCGACCAATCAGATGTCACACCCAACATACTATTGTACAGCTCATTCAAGGCCGACCAAAAGGGAGCAATTTTCCTACACCGCCACCAGATATGGGACATTGTACCCACCTCCTCCAAACATCTTCAACACAGATCAGAGCACTCCGGGAAAAAGGAATGTAGAACAGCAGGGGTCCTGTACCACCTAGAAAGTATTTTAAAATTCTTCTCCTGTATCCCACAGCATATGGAGGACCTGTGAGACAGCACAAATGATTTTTCCCATTGATCCTTAGAGAACACTTTACCCAGTTCACTCTCCCAAGCCCTCACAAAAGGCAAGGCAGAGGTAGGTCCAGCACTCTCCTGTAGCAGCCCATACACCAGAGACACCAGATGCGCAGGGGGAGATGACTGTGAACAAACTGCTTCAAAGGGGGTCAAATCCCTAGCCAGGGCCTCTAACGGGCCTAGGGATAACACATAATTCCTCAAACCTCTATATAGGATCCACGCCCCACTATTGTTACATCCCGGCAGGTCATCTAAAGTACGGACAGAGGTTTCCTGAGATCAGTTGACTTACCCTTAGTCCCTCCTTCTTCTGAAAACCCAATATTTCTCTCCTACCCTTACCCAGCGGGAAAGCTGGATTATCAAAAATTGGTGTCATAGGGCTTGGGAAGGATGAACAGCCAAGCGCAGCTGCACACCTGTCCCACACCTGCAGTACTCCAGCTGTAATACTCGGGAGTGTATTACCCCGCAAATTTTTTGGGATCCATAGAAGATTTTGGGGGGGAACCTCTATCTCACTTCTCTCAAACCGAACCCATCTTTTACTAGAGCTATTGTGAAACCAGTCTAATATGTATGCAAGAATTGCCGCTCTATGATACAGTTTAATATCAGGGACTCCTACTCCTCCCCTATCCTTAGTTCTGAAGAGGAACTTGATCCCCAGCCTAGGGGTAGACCCGGCCCATATGAATTTTATAAACAAGGATCTTATGGTTTTAAAGAACACGCCTGGCAATGGAATGGGAATGGTCCTTAGAACATAAAGAATCCTAGGAAGCACATTCATTTTTAACGCGTGTATTCTACCAAACCACGACAGGGGTAAGTGCTTCCAAACCGCCAAATCCCTCTTAATTTCTTCTATTATCATAGAGAATTTCAGCCGATAAAGATCCTCTAACTGGGCAGGGATGGCCACCCCCAGGTATGAGATGTAATCCGTCTTCCACTGGAACGGAAAAGCTAGCTTCAAGGCTTGCACTGTGGTGTGTGGTACCGTGACATTCAGTATCTCAGATTTGTGAAAGTTCACCTTAAAATTGCTCAGGTCCCCAAATACAGAGAACTCTTTCGTAATATTTGGAAAGCTAACAACTGGATCCGCACAGTACACCAGTAAATCGTCTGCATATATTGCAATTTTGGATTCCAATGTACCAAAATAAAGACCTTTAATTGATGCATTGGCTCTCAGTGCCCTTGCCAGAAACTCCATGACCAGAATATATAGCAATGGCGACAGCGGACACCCCTGGCGAGTCCCATTGTGGATCTCAAAAGAGGAAGACAAAGCGCCATTTACTCTCACCTGAGCTCGCGGCTTATTGTAGAGCGCCATTATTCTGAGTAGCATGTTAGGTCCCAACCCAAACGCCAGCAAGGTCTCCCTAAGAAAATCCCAGTCGACGCGGTCAAACGCTTTTTCCGCGTCGACTGAGAGGAGACACAGAGGCGACCCACTAGTTCTAGCCTTTGCAATATGAGCCAAAGATCTGATGGTGTTATCCCTAGCTTCCCTACCGGGGACAAACCCCACTTGGTCTGCTGACACCAGGGAAGGAATATGTCCCCTTAGCCTATTTGCCAATATTTTCGCGTAAATTTTCACGTCCACGTTAATTAAAGAAATTGGTCGGTAATTACAACAGGCCATAGGATCCTTTCCCAGCTTAGGAATGACACAAATATGTGCCGTAACTGCCTGCGCCGGGAACACATCTCCATGATCTAGGGAATTACACATAGCCTTCAGAGGACCTAGTATCTCTGCCAAAAACTTTTTATAAAAACGGGGTGTAAATCCGTCGGGGCCAGGGCATTTACCAACCTCCAACGACTTCACCACCCCTCTGATCTCTTGATTGGTCACCTCTCTTTCCAAATCCAAGCTGTCTGTAGACGAAAGTTTAGGTCCCTTCAACTCAGCTAGATACTGTTTTATTTTATGGGCTTTAATATCAGGAGCCAAATCTGCATATTTACCTTTCAAGCTGTATAGCTCCTCATAGTAGGCCCGAAACTCCCTCAAAATGTCTTCTGTAGCATGGACCTTCCCCCCCACTCTACAATTTAGTGAGGAGATATAACCGGATGCCGCGCGTGGTCTTAATGCCCTCGCCAGGAGTCTGCCGCTCTTATCGCCTAGTCCATAGAACAAACTTTTCAATTTGTCTCTGGCTCCCAAATATTTCTGGTCAATGAGCTTCCGCAACTCACTTCTAGTGTCGCAGAGCTCCTGAAACACCGCAGGATCCAAATTGTTCTTATGAGACTTCTCCAGATCCGCTACCTTCCTCAAAAGTTCGACAATCTTAGCGGCCCTCATTTTCTTGAGTCGGGACGCGTGAGAAATCAGACGACCTCTGATCACACACTTAAGCGCCTCCCATTTAATAGTGGATCTGGCGGAGTCCCCTGTATGAACCTCCACAAATTCCTCAATAACCTTCTTAATGTCAGCCACACACACACTGTCCTTCAGTACATTATCATTCAATTTCCAAGAGCTCCTTGAATGAGTGGGATCTCCCAGGTCTAAAGCTACCCAAGTCATTGAGTGATCAGAAAATAGGATAGGTTCTATTGCTGCAGTCGGGTGTAGGTCTAATAAGTCATGTGAGACAAACACATAGTCCAGGCGGTGGTATGATTTATGTGTCATAGAAAAGAATGTAAAATCCTTTCCTGTTGGGTGCAGTATTCTCCACACATCCACCAACCGCAACGCCTGTAGGTGTCTCTGAAAACCACGGGCTACCCCAGGAGAAGTGGAGGACTCACCTGAGGACGTGTCTAGTTTAGCTTCTAGGGGGAGGTTGATATCACCACCTAGGATAATCCTTGCGCCGTCCGCAAAGTCCTCCAATGCGGCGAAGGCTAAATTCGCAAAGCCACTCTGACCTGTGTTGGGACAATATATATTAGCAAGAATCAATAATCTGGAGGCAATATTAACTTTCAGAAATAAGTAACGACCTTGGTCATCTCGGCGGGTATCCAGCACACTACAGGGTACATTTTTATGAATAGCTATGGCAACCCCCCTTGATTTAGATTCAGCATAATTACTATGAGCCCATGTGGTGAAGTACCTATTTTTGCATGAAGGGGCGTGACCTTCCTTAAAATGGGTCTCTTGCAGGAGGGTTATATCGACTTTCTGTTTGTGAAGGCTATATAGTACTTGATTCCTCTTGGCCGGCTCATTCAAACCATTAATATTATATGAGCATACTTTAATGGGCCCCATATCGGATAGGAGATGTGTTTCTGTAAGTTATTAGATACCAAACATATAAGGACAGAACCACTGCCCTAGGGAAGACAAGACACAAAAGGGAGGACATACAAACAACATATATAACAGATAAATCCCCATGGTATGGGGCAACGAAAATAACAATACTTCCAATTATCAATAGCCTTCAGATTTTTGGGTTGATCCCAGTTCAATACAGCACGGACTTTCTCAGGATCCATTTGAAAACCTGAAGATGATAGCAGGTAGCACAAAAACTGCACCCCGTGTACAGCAAAAACACACTTTTTTTGTCCTTTAGGATCTGTAACACCTTTCTCACATGATCCTGATGTGTTTCCATGTCTGGAGAGGAAATCAGAATGTCATCCAAATACACGACTACAAACCTCTCCACTAGGTGATGAAAGATGTCAGTGACAAAATGTTGTAAAACCGCAGCATTGGTCAACCAGAAAGGCATGACCAGGTTCTCAAAGTGCCCCTCAGGAGTATTAAAAGCCGTCTTCCATTCATCCCCTTCCTTGATCCAAACCAAATTATATGCCCCCCTTAAGTCCAACTTGAACTTGGAGAACACCTTGGCACCAATAATCTGGTTAAACAAATCAGGATTAAAAGGAAGAGGGTAAGGATCACGGATAGTAATCCGATTAAATTCATGGAAATCCAGACACGGCTAAAGACTTCCATCCTTTTTTTTAACAAAAAAGAACCCTGCTGCCACTCGAGACTTGAAAGGTCTTATGTGTCCTTTCCTCAAACTCTCGGCAATATACTCTCAAATGGCCAGTCTTTCAGGTTCAGAAAGGTTACACAACCTAGATTTAGGCAACTTAGCTCCGGGAATAAGATTGATAGGGCAATCATACTCCCGATGAGGAGGTAAATCCTGGCATCCACTCTCAGAAAACACGTTGGCAAACTCAGATATAAAAGAGGGTACAGCCTTGGTAGTTACAACAGAAAAAGATGTATTAAGACAATTGTCAATGCAATAATCACCCCAATCCAGAATCCGCCTAGCTGGCCAATCGATAGTTGGAGTGTGCTTGCTAAGCCACGGTAAACCCAGAACGACCAGTGAAGGTAGACCTTCCAACATAAAACACGAGATAAGTTCTTGATGAAAGTCACCCACTCTTAATCTGATATCATGCATCACTTGAGACAAACACTTCTGATCAAGAGGTGCAGAATCCATAGCTGGGAATGTTTTTTCGAATGCACTCAGTGACAACCCGTGTATACGGATGAACTGAGCATCAATCAGGTTCACCCCGGCCCCACTGTCAATAAATATCTCAATCCCTACAGTTTTAGACTCTAGTGCCACCTCAGCAGTCAGGAGAAATTGGGTACTACCAGTAAAAGACAAATGCACATTTTCTGACTCTCCTCTCACCCCACCAAGGGTCAGATGAGAATTAAATGTCCTTTTTTTTTTCTTTTTCCGTTGAATGTCTGGACATACACTGATTGAATGTCCCTTTTTTCTGCAGAAAAAACACACTCCCTTCCTATTACCAGTGGATCCAGGGGTGGCTTCCCCTTATTGTATGGGTTCATCCCCAGACATAAACCCAGGAGTAGCTTCACCCACAGTGTCAGAGTGATAGTACGTCCTGAGAATGAGGGCCCCCAGATCTCTCAACCGTCTATCAATGCGTATAGCAAGAGACATAGCAGCCTCCAGAGACACTAGGGTTTCATGAAAGGCCAAAGCGTCCTTCAGCCTCTCAGATAACCCCTGACAAAAGGAGAGCGGATCGTTCCACTCAGTATCCGTAGCCCACCTCCTAAACTCCGAGCAATAAATTTCCATAGAATGATCACCTTTCGCAGTGATTTACAGTATGCACCTCCTATAGCAAGTCTCAACCGAGATCCAATAACCAGCTAGCCCAGAGTCCAGAAACTGAAGCAATGAACCGCACCACCAAGAGGGAGAAGCATGAATAAATGGGAAAGGCTAAATGACCACACAAGCACACCTGAAGCAAGTGGTGTGGCCATCACCAAAACAACATAGACACAAATTAATCCACAAGGAACTTGTCAGATCAGACCACATGTTGCCAGTCTTCCTGATCTCCTGGCACTTGTCACGGGAATCCATTTTGCTTTTGCTGTCCGAGTGTCTGCGCTGCTTCACTGTCTCTGCTCCCTGATTTACATAGGAGCTGAGGACGAATAATGTTTAGAAATCGTACCGCAATCCACACGAGAAGCAGTGTTTGGCAGCACGGAGAAGGAGCGGAGGAGGAGCCGTCTAGGATCTAATCTGCTTGTGGATCCTAGAGGAGCAGCGCCGTCTGTTTCTCCTGCTTTTTGCGTCTGGTGTGAATTAAACCCACTTCACAAGGGACCTGCAGCGCTCACAGGAGGAGATACAACTTGAGACTAATTCTATAATTTTTAACACCTCAGTCTAGGTAAAACAGGATCCACCATTTACAATAGGTGTCACAGCTTACCTCCTCCCCCTCCCTGCACAATGGCCTCTGCTCAGTTCACAAAGCATGCCCACAATCCTCTCCTGTCTACTGTGCCCATAGTCCATGCAGCTGCTATAAATCATAGCTCTAAATGCTGCTCTCTGCATCAGGAAAGATGGCCACCCCCGTAATCATGTGCAGAAATGAGAACCACAACTACCAGCATCTCCAGACTGTGATTATAGTAATCAGAAATGAGAACCACAACCAGCACCTCGAGAATATGATTATAGTAATCAGAGGAGAGAACTACAACCCCCAGCATTTCCAGTCTGTAAAAGAAATCAAAGGCGTTGTCAGAAATTATTATGTCTCATAGCAGCTGCAGGAATCAAGATCCTCCATACCTTGATCGAACCGGCACCCCCACCGTTTAAGCTATTTCTCAAGAAAGTCTCCTTCTTACTGAAGATGGACTGGGTGGAGGCATCTTCCAGGAAGGAGATCCATGGAAGCAGTTCTTTACTTGCTGGGAATGTTTTATAGATATGCTGCCCCTACAGGTGAAAAGGTCTATACAGGATTGTTTGCAGCCCCCCTCCTGGTATCAGACGCATGTTATATTAGGCGATCCGCCAATCTCAGGGACATGAATCCGTCTGATGGCTCACTAGGGGTCCCCGCGTGCCACCTGCCTGCTCAGATTTTGAATCTACCTACTGTGGAGGAGAAGTGATAACGTTGGGCTTTTGTTGTGTTCTACCCACCCTGTGGTTTGTGGGGTGATAAGTTACGGTTACTTAGTTAAGCTGTGTTACTAACCCCCCATAACCACCCTCCCTCCCTTTCCCCTTCACCCCCTTTCTCCCCTCTTATGGAAAAACCGACTAGTGTCGGAAGGTTGACGTCGCAGCTCCAACATATCATCCTGATTGTATATCTTG
Organism: Bufo bufo; assembly: GCF_905171765.1. Classification (NCBI taxonomy): domain Eukaryota; kingdom Metazoa; phylum Chordata; class Amphibia; order Anura; family Bufonidae; genus Bufo; species Bufo bufo. Next base: position 10,025,569 of record NC_053390.1, on the reverse strand, counting down.
GGGCTTTTATTGATGACATGTCCCTGTAAAGTAACACCTATCATACCGCACTGTATGTGCTTTATTATGTCAACCTGGAATAAAAACATTTGAAATTGAAAAAAAAAAGAAAATAAATCAAGAGAACTACAATTCCCAGCACGTCCAGGCTGCTATTATAGACAGGGGTGTAGCTATAGGCTCATGGGCCCTGGTGCAAGAGTTCAGCTTGAGCGCCCCTTCCCTTTGTGGCCAGGGGCAGAGGTGCACCTAGCCTTTCTGCTGCCTGAGGTAAAAATTGAAATGCCCCCCCCCATGCCAAATTCTCAACCTAACCCCTACCCTCCAGCATTGTCGGACTGGGGTGCCTAGGGCTCACCAGTGGAATAGATTTTGGGGCCCACTCTAAAGCTGGAGATATCACTTGTTCGTTTTTCAGTCTCACGCACAGGACTGTATGCATTTTAGCACACAATACAGTATTCTACACAGAACAGTATTGCGCACTGCACTATATCAAATAGTGTCTCATTAAGCAACTCATTTAGTTGATTGTCTGTTATTTACAGTCAGTAGTGTGGACAGCGGTCACACGTGGACATTCCATGTCCTAGATGAACCACCCAGTCCCCCAGCCTAAACAATATCCAAAGTAAAGGAAATTTTTCCTGGCATATTCAAAAGGATAAGTTTATTGACATGATGGCAGTAGCGCCCCGGCCTCCTCACAGCTCACCAAGCTCAGCGCCGTACATTGTATAGCGGCTGTGCTTGGTCTCATGTTCAGCCCATTCACTTCTATGGGGCTGAGCTGCGCCAAGGCCACTTGATCAATGAAGGTGATGTCACATGGACTAGGAAAAGCACAGAGAAGGGCACAGCGCTCACAGGAACCCCGGTGCCTTCTCAAACAGCAGATCGGCAGAGGTCCTGGATGTCAGACCCCCACCGATCAGATACTGATGACCCATCCACAGAATAGCTCATCAGTTATAATATCTCAAATATACGGTACATTGTGAGTTGGATATTTAAAGATGGCGCCCACTCGCAAGCGCAGCAGGTGCTATAGCCGCTAAGTGCTTGCTGTTTTAACCGAGGGCTAATGTATGCAATTGACAATAACGTCAGTCACACACTTTTAACTCTTTAGATGCCATGGTCAAATGTGACTACAACATTTGGGGGCTCAAAAATCTAGTGGGGATCGGGGTACCCAAATGGTGCTCGGTAGTGATGATCGAGCACAAAAGTATTTGGGTGTTCGGCCTGAACACATTGCTATATTCATATGCTCGGCCGAGCACCCAAGTATAATAGAAGTCAATAGGAGACAACCAGGCACCCCCTGCGCTGAAGAGGGGAGGGTGCCTGGTCCATTGGAAAAGGTCAGAAAGTGACAGAAACACCACCAAAATGGATCTGGAACAGCATGGGGACAATGTCTGGATGCATCTTGGACTCCCAGGTCGCTGCTGGGAACCATGTTGTCTGAGTTGTACGCCACTTTTACAGACTGACAATAATACGCACAAAACGCCCCAAAAAATCAATTTTACAGGAAAAATTGTTAGGAAGCATTCTTTCCTGTATATTCAATTGTATATAAAGTGCAAGTGCTGCTAAAAATTACAAGGAAGAGGCACTCCGATACAACCTGTATATCACATAAAGGAGGCCTCATTCACATTGTGGTACAATTGTTCAGATAGTGGGACTCCTACACTCATAAAGCCTATGCACTAAGTGAAAGGGCTGCCAAAAATTACAAGTAATCGGCACTCCAAAACACCCTTTGTTACACATAAAGGAGGACATCATACACACCCTTGAAAAATTATGATTGATGGCTTGCTGGTGAGCCTCAAAAACATTTGGAGCAAGGGCCTGCTGATCTGACCATCTAAAACCTTAGGGGCGAGGACCTGCTGCCGCATTGGTGACTCTAGATAACCTCTGGGCGATTGTACGTCCCCGTGACGGCAACGATCCATTCGGATGTCTGACCTATCAACTTTTGATGTTTTTTTCTGTGGCTACCATGGTGATCACGGGTAAAGGGGAATCAGGATTCGATGCCGGAGAGGGAGCTTGAGAAAGGGATACCACATCCAAGGGAGGTCAATGGCTAAAATCTGATTGGCTGTTGTTGCCTAGCCACTTTTTCTCCTAATTGTGAACCACCCAGAGAGGGTGGGTCAAGTTATTAAAGCACAAGATTCCAAGGAACGCGCGCGGCAATTACCCACTCCCGACTCGGGGAGGTAGTGACGATAAATAACAATACAGCGCTCCTAAGCGGCCCTGTAATTGGAATGAATACACTTTCCGTTAACGAGGATCTATTAGAGGGCAAGTCTGGTGCCAGCAGCCAACTTGCTCCCGGCCTTACAACGTTCACCCAGTGTACCATCATGGTGAGGATTGTGTTGACCAGACTCTTGGCTACTGAGACTGGACTTGTAGGTGAGGGCCTGCTGCTGCTTTGTTGACTCTAGATAACTTCTAGGCGATCGCACGTCCCTGTGATGGCGACGATCCCTTTGAATGTCTGCCCTATCAACTTTGGAGCAATTTTTCAACAAGGACCTTCTGGTATAGCACCGTTTTGCTTGTCCTCTCCAACAGAGGAATGAGAGATGAGAAGTTCTCTTTGTATCGGGGGTTGAGAAGGGTGAACAACCAGTAATCCGTGTTGTCTAAAATGCGTATAATGCATGGGTCGTGGGAAAGGCAGCCTAACATGAAGTCAGCCATGTGTGTCAGAGTACCAACAGGCAAGACTTCGCTCTCGTCATCAGAAGGTGAGCTGACCCTGTAAAACATTATATGCGAGGGCCTGCAGGTGAGCTGACTGTAAAACATTATATGCGAGGGCCTGCAGTTGAGCTGACACTCTAAAACATTATATGCGAGTGCATGCTGTTCAGCTGATGCTCTAAAACATTATTTGCAAGGGCATGCTGTTCAGCTGACACTCTAAAACATTATATGCGAGTGCCTTTAGGTGAGCTGACACTCTAAAACATTATATGTGAGAGCATGCTGTTCAGCTGACCCTATAAAAAAAATTGAGTTGAGGGCCTGCAGTTGAGTTGACCCTATTAAAAAAAATTTGAGTGTAGGGAATATATACAATCTGGATGAGGAGAAAATAAGATTCAACCATATACTCTTTTTTTGTGGTGTAAAAGGTGCATGGGAATACACTACAGTAGATTGAGTACATTTTAAATGATAGATTGAAATTGCTTTTATGTTCATCATCAGCTCAGCGTTCCTCTGGTGGAGTTGAGAAGTCAGGGGCAATCCAGGCCTTGCTTACTTTTATCTGAGTTAATCTGTCAGCATTGCCAGTGGACAAGTGGATTCGCTTGCGTTTGTTTAAATGGACCGCGCTGCTCCAGAGCAAACAGAAAGATCCTCCCTTCCAAATCACACAGACTTCCTTGGATACAGTGGCGTAGCTATAGGGGTCGCAGCGGTCGCAATTGCGACCGGGCCCCTGAGTTAGGGGGGCCCACAGGGCCCCCTCAAGCCAGAAGAATGCAGCCGCAGCTGAATAACTAAGATACGATTTACAGGGGGCGGAGCGGAGGCCGAGAGGAGAGGCCCTGCGTGACGCGCACTGTGCAGGGCAGCTGGGTAGGCGAAGTGAGGAGGAGGGGCCGGGGGAGCGGCTTCAATTGAGGTGCGACGCAGGACTTAGTCACGTACCTCACTGTGACCTCCTGCGTCGGATCTCGCGAGATGACGCGGCGCGGGAAGGCACAGTGAGCGAGGCATTGGTGACCGCCTGTACCAGGATGCCACAAGCTGTGAAGGAGAGAGAGGTAAGTATTAATTATTTTATTTTTTTATGTACACTACGTTCTACCCTTATTGCAGAGGCACTGGGGGCACGAGAGGAGGACCACTGACAGTACTCAGTCAGTGGACATCATAGTATTAATAAGAGTGGAGACTGGAGAGACTACCATTATATTAATAATAAAGAGGGGGCCATTATATTAATAATAAAGAGGGGGCCATTATATTAATAATAAAGAGGGGGCCATTATATTAATAATAAAGAGGGGGTCATTACATTAATAATAAAGAGGGGGCCATTATATTAATAATAAAGAGGGGGCCATTACATTAATAACAAAGAGGGGGCCATTATATTAATAATAAAGAGGGGGCCAATGCATTATTATTAATATAATGGCCCCCTCTTTATTATTAATGTAATGGCCTCTTCTTTATTAATAATATAATGGCCCCCTCTTTATTATTAATGTAATGACCCCCTCTTTATTATTAATATAATGGCCTCCTCTTTATTATTAATATAATGGCCCCCTCTTTATTATTAATGTAATGGCCCCCTCTTTGTTATTAATATAATGGCCCCCTCTTTATTATTAATGTAATGGCCCCCTCTTTGTTATTAAAGAGGGGCCATTATATTAATAATAAAGTGGGGCCATTATAATATACAGGGGGAATAATATTATGGGGAATGGGGGACTATCTGTCTGGCTCTAGCACAGTATTGGGGGGCAGCAGGAGGAGTTGTTGAGACACCAGGAAGGAGAGGATGAGAGTAAAGTGAGGAACCTAAAGAATAATCTGTGAAACTCTGCAGAGACGAGAAGCGGCTGAAAGAAAGTGTCATGGCGGTCTTATCTCTGGATGAAGACGTTGAGAAAAGTGTACATCACAGGAGACGTCACTGGATGTAACAGGTATGGGGCGGCATTCTCCTGTAATAATATTATCCATGCACATATCTGTTTCTCGGTAGGGTAAGGGGTATATAGAATTTGACCCACACTGCCGCATCCGGCCCCAGACTTCAGGTAACACTGTGTTCTGAATTCTGAGGCCTCACACCCATCTACAACATTATCTGTACTCAGAGAGTTATCACTGTGTTACATAGGACTGCTAGTGATCTACTACAGTATTTGTTAAAAGGGGCGTGCCCGGGGTAGGGGGGGGCACCATTTTTGGCTTGCCCCGGGTGCAGGCAACCCACGCTACGCCACTGCTCTCCTATCCTGTGAGTGTGACTGCGACTGCGAGACACACTGACTGACCTGACTGACTTACTGAGGTGAGGGTCCTGGTCCGGTTGGTCCAGTGAGTGAGTGACTGCGACTCTGTGTCTGTCCTGAGTGAATCCGGGCTCTGACCCGCCTGGTGGGAGTGCCGGTGAGATTGTGATAATAAGCCCAGACCAGACCAGTCAATACACCCTTTAGGTAAGTGACAAACTGCCCCCCCTCAGTCTTGGGCAAGTGACAAACTGCCCCCCCCTCCCCCTCAATCTTAGGCAAGTGACAAACTCATCTCTGCTACATCTACAATGAGCAACTACAACAAATGTAATGCCAAACTGCAGTTCCTTGTGATGCCTTAGATAGCTTCCACTGGACCCACACAGCCTGTGGGTCCAGTGGAAGCTATCCCAGGCATCACATAGAGGAACTGCAGTTTGGCATTACATTTGTTGTAGTTGCTCATTGTAGATGTAGCAGAGATGAGTTTGTCACTTGCCTAAGAATGAGGGGGGGGGCAGTTTGTCATTTGCCTAAGGGGGGGCCTCCCACTGTGCACATTAATCCTGGCTGATCGATCGCTGCTGCTCTCACATCTGATGAGAGATTTCCTAGGGACGGGCTGGTGGATGAGGGCAGCCAGCCGGTCCTGCCTATGGATCACCCAGTTTTCACTTAGCTATGCCCAGGCCCCATGCCAGGGGGTCCCTGATGTATTAACTGACCAATAACATGGAGATCCCAGTGCCAACTGCCTTGCTGGTGAACGATTGGCATATACTTCTGCTGTGGAGTAGGGGAGGCCCAAATTGAACTCTTGCACCAGGGCCCATGAGCCTATAGCTACGCCCCTGCTTGGATATGAGAAAGCATTCAGGTCACTTGGATTCACTTTCCCCTCTCCTTTGTGAACCTCTGTGAAAGATCAAGGTTGCCACAAATAGTGAAGCACAGTCACATGGGTTGAACTGCAAAGGTTTTATTGTACTTACAGGATAAAAGAAGGTAACAAGCAGAGTATAAAAATCAATCACCCGACCCGGGTTTCGCTTCAGAAAGCTTCGTCAGGGGTATCTCCTCCGCCCACTTTAGGGCAGTCTTTATAAACCCACAGGTGGGGATCCACCACACCTCCATAAAATCGTCATAGCCAATAAGGCTCATTACAAAAGTTAAAACCCTTTTAAGGTACATAAAATACAAACTCATAAAATTTACATCACATAAAAACCTCGCCTAATTCCATAATTCACAGGAAATTTACCTCAAAAACAGTTACATAGTATTCTCCCATTCAGAAGTATCCACCCTCCCTATGTGACCCATATTCCAACCAATAGGGAAATGCACACCCTAGGACCGCCTACTTTCATTCATGGATTGCAGAACACGTCATACCCCACATGATCCACTAGGGCCAATCACAGCCCTCTAGCAGTACTGCCAAAGGTCCTCGAACGGCTCCAGTGGATATTGCGGTACGGGATGTTCTCTCAAGTGAGGCAAGGTTTCAGATCAAACTCCACGTTCATCCCTTTAGGTTGTAGCGTATCCATCCTATAGATCGATTCAACCTCCCTCCTATTAATCCGCTCAATGGAATTCCCTCCACGCCAATGTGGTTTAACCAGCTCGACCCCAAAAAATGACAGGCCACTGGGATCTTTCTCATGTTTAGTTTTAAAGTGCATAGAGACACTATGCGTCTCAAGTCCCTTTCTAATGTTCCGGACATGCTCTTGAATCCTTACTTTCAATTTTCTCATAGTTCGGCCCACATATTGGAGGCCACAAGGGCATTCCAGCATGTAAACCACCCCTACACTCTCACAGGTAATAGGCCCTTTTATTTTATGGTCCTGATCTTTCTGGTTGGAATGCACAATCTGTGTATCCCTCTTTCTCTTTTCTTTCTTCCTATTACGGCACGGCAGACAGAACCCACACCAGGTGAATTTATTCCCTTTTCTTACACCCTCAGAACGTATTGATCTATGCACCAATTTGGTCTGTAGGCTCGGTGCCTTTCTAAAGATCACACTTGGTTGATCCAGAATATCTTTCCCTAATATTGGATCGTTCTTTAGGGTTGATGACCAATTCTTTTTTATCACATTTTTAATAATTCTGGCATGCACATTAAATTGTGTAAGGAAGGAAAAGCGGAAATCTTTTTTTATTTTTAGTGAATCTCCCTCTCTTACACTTTCTCTTTCTATTACCTTCCTACATTTCACTAGGTTCTCTCGTCAATATCCCTTTTCCACAAACCGCTCACTGATAGCCTCACTCTGCGTCTTAAAATCTTCTTCCTTTGAACAATTACGGTGAACCCTTTTTAATTGCCCCTTTGTTATATTTTTAAGCTAGGGAGTATAATGACAGCTAGAGGTGTCTACAGTCGTGGCCAAAAGTTTTGAGAATGACACAAATATTAGTTTTCACAAAGTTTGCTGCTAAACTGCTTTTAGATCTTTGTTTCAGTTGTTTCTGTGATGTAGTGAAATATAATTACACGCACTTCATACGTTTTAAAGGCTTTTATCGACAATTACATGACATTTATGCAAAGAGTCAGTATTTGCAGTGTTGGCCCTTCTATTTCAGGACCTCTGCAATTCGACTGGGCATGCTCTCAATCAACTTCTGGGCCAATTCCTGACTGATAGCAACCCATTCTTTCATAATCACTTCTTGGAGTTTGTCAGAATTAGTGGGTTTTTGTTTGTCCACCCGCCTCTTGAGGATTGACCACAAGTTCTCAATGGGATTAAGATCTGGGGAGTTTCCAGGCCATTGACCCAAAATGTCAACCTTTTGGTCCCCGAGCCACGTAGTTATCACTTTTGCCTTATGGCACGGTGCTCCATCGTGCTGGAAAATGCATTGTTCTTCACCAAAATTGTGAGTGAGCCCACTCCCTTGGATGAGAAGCAACCCCACACATGAATGGTCTCAAGATGCTTTACTGTTGGCATGACACAGGACTGATGGTAGTGCTCACCGGACAAGCCTTTTTCCTGATGCCCCAAACAATCGGAAAGAGGCTTCATCGGAGAATATGACTTTGCCCCAGTCCTCAGCAGTCCATTCACCATAATTTCTGCAGAAGATCAATCTGTCCCTGATGTTTTTTTTTGGAGAGAAGTGGCTTCTTTGCTGCCCTTCTTGACACCAGGCCATCTTCCAAAAGTCTTCGCCTCACTGTGCGTGCAGATGCGCACACACCTGCCTGCTGCCATTCCTGAGCAAGCTCTGCACTGGTGGCACTCCGATCCCGCAGCTGAATCCTCTTTTGGAGACGATCCTGTCGCTTGCTGGACTTTCTTGAACGCCCTGAAGCCTTCTTAACAAGAATTGAACCTCTTTCCTTGAAGTTCTTGATGATCCTATAAATTGTTGATTGAGGTGCAATCTTAGTAGCCACAATATCCTTGCCTGTGAAGCCATTTTTATGCAACGCAATGATGGCTGCACGCGTTTCTTTGCAGGTCACCATGGTTAACAATGGAAGAACAATGATTTCAAGCATCACCCTCCTTTTAACATGTCAAGTCTGCCATTTTAACCCAATCAGCCTGACATAATGATCTCCAGCCTTGTGCTCATCAACATTCTCACCTGAGTTAACAAGACGATTACTGAAATTATCTCAGCAGGTCCTTTAATGACAGCAATGAAATGCAGTGGAAAGTTTTTTTTGGGATTAAGTTAATTTTCATGGCAAAGAAGGACTATGCAATTCATCTGATCACTCTTCATAACATTCTGGAGTATATGCAAATTGCTATTATAAAAATTTAAGCAGCAACTTTTCCAATTTACAATATTTATGTAATTCTCAAAACTTTTGGCCACAACTGTATATAACCGTTGACATCGGTCTCCTTAAAGAACGTTTTAGTCTTCAGGTGGTCATCCTCTACAAAAATAGTTAGGTCGAGGAAATTGATAGTATTTTTACTGACTGTACTTGTGAAGAAGAGGTTCCACTAATTCACATTCAGATCACCTATGAAGTCCATAAGACCCTGTCTCTCTCCCCTCCAAACAATTAAACAGTCATCAATAAACCTCTTCCAAACAATAAGCTCACCAAAAGCTGTTACTTTATTCAGGACGGGGCCGATGTTCTCTTTTTCCCAAGCCCCCAAAAAAATAATTTCGCCCCCATCGCCGCCCCAGTGCGCTGGAGATAGTAATTGTCCTTATACCAAAAATAATTGTGACAGAGGCAAAAATCCAAACAGTCGAGGATAAACCTCTTCTGTTCCTCTGTCATCAACGGGTCCTGTCTCATCTCTTCTTCTATTGCCCTAAGGCCCAAGTCCTTAGGAATCACGGTGTATAAAGATGTTACATCAACCGTGGCTAGCCACATGTCAGCAGGGCAAACACCAAACCCTTTAATTAGATCCAAGACGCTACCTGAATCCTTCAGGTAAGAGGGTATCAGTGGAAAATACTTTTGAAGAAAGTAGTCCACATATTCTTCTAATCTACTTGTGAGGGAATTTATCCCAGACACAATCGGTCTGCCAGGGAAGTTGGTCAGACTTTTGTGTATTTTGGGTAAAAAGTATATTACCGCCGTCATTCAGAACTTATTATTCAAATATTCAAACTCTTTTTATTTATAATACACCAAATCCATTGTGGTGGTGTATAGAGCCAAAAATGTTACAATTGTGTCGATGTCCCAATATTTATGGACCTGACTGTATATATTGAGTGCTTTGTACCAAGAGTACTTTACCCCTCCAGAAGGCGTGTGATCCGATTAGGTTTCACTTGGATAATCCAGTCTGCATGCGGTCGGACGCCAAAGTGTGTATCAAGGACCTTCTGCCTTGTTCCACCTGATCCCTGGTCATGTGATCGGAGTGTATCCACGTGATCAGAGGGGAAGGTTCAGGAGGCTGGGTCCGCTTGTATGGTTCTGTTAGTTAGGCGCGCGCCTATTGAACTGGAAACAATGTAGTATTTATAATATTCGTAGCCACATGTGATATGTGGGATCCCTTGAGTATAATAGCTGCTACAACCAAAAGAGTTTCAGGGTCTGAACTTGCCCCTTCCTCAGTGGTCAACAGCATAATGGAATATCTGTCCTTTTATAGAGGATTTCACCTGAATGGGGAGGTGCCTCTTTTTAAAGGGATACTTGAAAATCAGAGCTGGAGTTGACTTATTATGATGTGCCATATGTCTTGTCCCAGATGCATCCCAAAAAGTGATTACAATGCAATGGCCTTTAGGTGCAATGATCCAAGGGCATTGAAAAACAGTTAAAAAATAAAGAATGGTTTTATACTCTGATATATAAACAAAGTGTAGTGTACACGATCAAAGAATCACAGGGTGATATAAGAGAGGGATGATGAAATAACACATAAATATCACATAGTAAATACTAAACTCACTTGAAATTCTGAAATAACGCCGCTGTTATTTTTTTTGAATAAAAAACGCTACTGTGATTCTCCAAAAAATACTATAGATATTCCACGTATTTCTTACGTTATTTTATCTTGTCTGGAGCTTATATAATTTTTCTATCCTATTCGACATGGGCAGAGTAACTCAACACTCAATAAATGATTTTTCGTCATATGTATGTTATTCAGTGTTTAGATCCTTAATCACTCAAATGGATAGTGGATCAGATAGCTATATTATATGTCTAATCTACAAATAATCTCGTTCTTTGTAAGGCATGGGTGGTACATTCATGCAGTTCTAATATATTATATATTCATATGCGATATATAAACATTTTTATAAGTTCATATAAAATATATAGGATAATTATAATAAAAATGAATATAAAAATATAAATATTATAAGTCCTTTTATGTAGAAGCAACCCATATGTAGATGGATAGAGATATATGTATCCTAAATTCAATATAGATGGGAAATGTGTCCCTATAAGATAGTAATATGAATGAGGATATAGAAAAGTACAGTAATTACCACACATCACATGCCGGTACTTGAATGATGTAAACCGTGTGGTAGTTATGAGGGGCAGTTGTCGGACAGGAAGGGGGGATCGAGGTGCTGGTAAACAGCCTGACAGTCGATTGATATCTTGTAGGAATTCCTCTAAAGACGTATCAGAATCTTCCCAAATGAAGATGATATCGTCGATGTAACGTCGCCAGAGCACCAGATTTGTCCCCAGCTTAGGTTGGATGATATCCTCTCCCCATTGGGCCATAAATAAATTAGCATAGCTAGGGGCAAATCTGGTGCCCATGGCTGTCCCCTGCCTCTGTACGAAAAAGTCAGACTCGAATGAAAAATAATTATGGTGGAGAATGTAGTCAACCCCTTCCAATAGGAAGGTTATTTGATCCTTATGGAGGCCACTATACTTATTCAATTGTACTTGTGTATAGGGCAGTTACATCTATAGTACCCAAAGTCCAGTCATCCTCAAATGTGATACCTTCAAGGGTTGTAATGATATCCGTGGTACCTCAAATGTGGTCCTTCATAAAAGATACCACAGAAATCTGTCAAAATCTGTTTTATTACCTTTAACCCGGCCTCCTCATTCGAGAGAAGCTGAAGTGCGGATCAATAGACGTGAAGAAGTGTGTTCTGAAGTTAGCGGCACTTCAAGGTATAAAGTACAACTGGATACAAATATCCTATTATAAAAGAGATTTATTTTATATTTGCAAGGGGTGCATAACATTTGATGCATTAGCATAAATATAGAAGGGGTTAAAAACTTGAATAAAAAGTCTGCAAAAAATCCAAGATGAAAAAAATTAATAAAAAATCAAGTGGATAGAATCCGATATAAGTTATTGCTATTCTACAAAGGAGTACAGTATTTAGTAGATTTTGTAGACAGTCCGTTTTATAGAGATATCTTCCTGCTGGTAGATAGGAATGCTGGGCTTTGTAGTACTACTTACACAATAGCCCGTTAGCAGCGGTAGTTTTGTAGTAGTGTTTGCTGAATTTGTAGAATCTTCCTATCTCAATGAGACTTAGATAGGGTATCGGCTGGTCGCTGTGGTAAGTGATAGTACGTGGATGGGTAGTTGCTAGTTTTCGTACACAGCATAAGTTCTAGACTCTGTGTTACATTACCCGTCTTGCTGATGTCACTTGGATCGGGGTGATCTGTTGCGGCGGGTCCTTTGTAGAATAGCAATAACTTATATCGGATTCTATCCACTTGACTTTTTATTTCTTTTTTTTCCTCTCTTTTTTATCTTGGATTTTTTCCATTTTTTGCAGACTTTTTATTCAAGTTTTTAACCCCTTCTATATTTATGCTAATGCATCACATGTTATGCACCCCATGCAAATATTAAATAAATCTCTTCTATAATAGGATATTTGTATCCAGTTGTACTTTATACCTTGAAGTGCCGCTAACCTCAGAACACACTTCCTCACGTCTAGTGACTGCACTTAGCCAGCCATAGATATTGAGTGCCCCCCACATCTATACTTTGCAGCACTTATTTCATTTTTTGCGACACAGGGGTGAGTCGCGTGGGATGAGCACCACACCATTGTTTCCCATAGGTGCAGCCACTAACCCTCATACACAAAAAATACTTATGGCTTTCGGAGGAAGATGGAGGTTTATCCCTCCCCTTTTTTCAAGGATACTATTTAGCGGCCCAAATACAGTGGATTATGAACGATACAGGCAGCCTATTACAACTGCAACTATCACAAAAGAATATCCTGTTTCCCAACGCAATATTTTTTTGCGTGCTGGAATCCAGTTATATGGGCACACGAAAGAAAAAATGTGTTATAAGTTATGGATTGCATCGAGTATGGGAAAAAAATCAAATTTATATTAGGCATCACATACACTCTAGCTTTTACACCGCTCTGGTATAACGCTAACCTCAAGGAGTTTATTAGTATAGAGAATCAACGATATTGGGAAAGTTTGGGTATAATAAGAGTTGCACAAATCGTTAATAACGGAGAAATATGAAGGATTGAGGAAATGATCATTTCAAATAAACACTAACTTTAGATATGCACAACTTAAACATGCTTTTGTTATGTACACAGAATCAAAATTACTTTATAGTGAAGGCACACAAATTCATGGATTTTTGCTATAAACAAAGAGATAACAAGGTCTCTATCTCACAGATATATAAAAAATGTATAAAAGGTATGGGCCACGTGATTGAGTTCAAGAGTAAAGTTAAATGGGGTTTAGAAAATTGGGATTACGAGGTATTAAACGGGAAGACCATATATAGTAATATAAAAAAATCCTCTCTCTCAACAAACCACAGATTATTTCAGTTTAATATGCTTCATCGTTTGTACTATACACCGGCGGTTCTGTCTAGAATGTATAAAAATTCAAGCTATAGCTGCTGGAAATGCAAATCAGTGCAGGCAGATTTTCTACATATGATATGGAATTGCCCACGAGTACAGAGCTTCTGGACTAGGGTTTTTGAGGAGTTAGTCCGTAGATCTTCTATCAGATCCCCTGGGTTTTCATGTTTTCTTTCTCTCCCCCTGTTGAGATGAGGGGAAAAGTTTATATCTTCTGGCTTAAAACTAATGTTATTAGTTAGAGTGGTTATCGTGAGAAAATGGGTCTCGGACTCTCAACCGGACTTCGAGGAGTGGAAAAATCTAGTGGTTAAAGTTAAAAGCTTTGAAAAAATTACTAGCCAGAGTCCCCGGCAAAGAAGGGAATGGGCACAAACTGGGACATACTGGCTTTAATTGTTAATTAGATTCCTGATGGTGGGATCAAATTGACGGTGAGATACTAGGATTACGTTAAGTTGCGTTGTGGCATGGGCGGGCTCCTCCCCGCGGCCCCTGAGACAGCAGAATATATTGGGTGGTGTCGGTGGCGAAAAAAAAAAAAAAATAAAATCATCTCCCTTTCAACCTCTGGAGGAGGGCCCACATAAATACCTAACCTAAAGAGGTTATTCCCATCTGCCCATGACATCTGCCATAAGAACAGGGAGATCCTAGTCTTGTCATCAGTGGATCTGTACTTCAGATTCCTTCTTACTCCAAAGGATTGTTCTTTGGTAACTATAATCAGGTCTCCTCCTTCCAGTGTCTGTTATGAGCTTTACTGTAATATTGAATATCATCTACATTCCCTAAATCTTTCCAGATGTCCTGAGATCTATTTATCCTGGAGTAAAGAGATCAGGAAGGTTGAGAATTTATTACTTTATTTCCGGAAGGAACAATAAGCTCTCGCATGCACCATAGCTGCCAGGTGCCTGATGTTTCATACAGCAAACACCAGCAGCTAATGTCCGTGACTGGGGGTAACAATGATCTCATACTTTTAACCCTTCAGATGCTGTGGTCAAACATAAGGATCAGGGGAGCCGGATGCATTGTGCGGTAGCCTCAGTCCTCTGTAATGAACTGAAGCTGCCACATGTTAGCTCCTATACACATCATGGCTATTGCCGTGTCCGAAAGCGCCCATACTTTTAAACTATTAAATATTTTTCAGATAGGGCAAAACAGAAAAAAAGTCAATATGGTTAATTAGCCTCTTTTTGGTGTCTTCAGCTCCCACCAAAAATAAATAAAGTAAAATTGAATTAAATAAATGATCAAAAAAATACCCCAGAATGGTATGAATGAAAACTACAGATCATCCCTAAAAAATAAGCCCTCACACAGCTCTGTACACAAAACTACAAAAAAGTTATAGCTGTCACAATAGGACTATGAAAAGGAAAAAAAAAAAAACATTTCTTTCCAGGACGTCCCCCATGACAGCACATGGGAGGATGTCCATCCCCATCTCTGTAGGGACAGGAAGTGAGATAAGTTTAAAAGGTCCCCCCCACTCCCCGTCTCCAGTGTCTTCATGTCCCTACAGGGATAGGGAGTGAGCTTCCAAATATGGAGATAAGAAGATAATAGAAGATAAAGAAAGCTACCCCTCTGGGGATCTGTGGGGCTAGAGCTGGTCGGGGTATCCAGTCTCCCCTCTCAGCTCAGATTTTTTAGCCCAGCTAGCTACCCTTCCGGGGGTTTTCTAGCATATCTCATCTCACCTGAGGGCCGCGGTGGATGAGAGGCTGAGAACGCTTCCCCTCCGGGGGCTCTCGGCGGGACTCTTCCTCCTTCGCTCTTGTCACGTGGGAGAGTGTCACGTAGATCAGTTCAGGACGAGATGTTTGGCGGTTTAAGAGCCAAGAAAAGAAAATTATTTCTGGTCAATGCTAATTTAAAAGAAATAATTTTAGATGAGTGGGGTGAGGCAGAAAGGAAGTTAACTATCCCAAGGGAGTTCAAAAGTCGTCTACTGTTCAATCCAGAGGATACGAAATTGTGGGATGATATACCTAAAATAGATGTTAAGGTGGCCAAGGTAGCAAAGAAAATATCTATTCCCTTTGAGGACTCTTCTCATTTGAAGGCCTACTTAAAAGAACCTGCGATTGCTCGTCAGCCTTAATTAACACCAATATTGCGGCAACATCGGTAGCCAGAGCGATGGGGCTGTGGCTAAACCAATTGGAGAACCACCTCAAACTTAAAATATCCAGAGAAGAGATTTGGTAGCTATAGCTTTCCTAGCTTTCCTAGCAGATGCATCTGCCGAATCGATCCGTTTTGCTGCAAAAAACGGCATGTTAGCCAATACGGCCAGAAAAGCATTATGGCTAAAAAAAAAACTGGTCTGGTGACTTGGCCTCTAAGAACAAATTATGCTCCATTCCCTTTTCGGGTTCTTATGTCTTCGGGACTGTGTTGGACACAATCCTAGAAAGAGCGGCCGATAAGAAGAAAGGGTGCAGAATTTGTCTGGGCAAGGGAAAGGCAAGACTGGAGGGTGGAGCTACCCTAAAGGTGGAAAAGGCAGAGGGTTCTTACTCAATCCTAATACCACCAGCAATACAGGTAAACAATGACGCCAGACCAGTAGGAGGAAGGCTGCGGTTCTTCAGTCACAAATGGACTCAAATTACGCAGAACCCTTGGGTACTTCAGATGATCCAAGAGGGCTACAAAATAGAATACAGATCCCTTCCTCCTCAAAGGTTCTGTATGACAATTCCCCAAACAACCTCCTTAAAAAAAATCTGATGATACAGGACATACAAAAACTATGCAAACTGGAAGCCATAGTACCAGTTCCAAAATCACAGCAGTTCAGAGGCCACTATTCAAAACTGTTCCTTGTAAAAAAATTAAAAAAACAGATGGCACATTCCGGACTATAATAAACTTAAAGTTTCTAAACAGATGGATCCGTTATTACAAATTCAAGATGGAATCAGTGTAGACAGCAATCCCTCTCATTACACCAGGAGCATTAATGTGTACGATCGACCTTATGGATGCTTATTACCATGTCCCCATAAATCCGCAGCACCATCATTATCTCAGGTTTGCAATAAAGTTAGACGGGTTAGTGTATCACTTCCAGTTTCAATGTCTGCCCTTCGGGATTTCATGTGCCCCTCGGGTATTTACCAAGATAATAGTAGAGATCATGGCCAGGGCCGTTTCTTGGACTGGGCGGGCACAGCAGGAGATGAGCACTGCGCTTCCATTGTGGAAGCGCTCACTCATCTCTATAGTCATCCGAGTGCGGCAGGGAAGGGAGAGGTCGAGGTGTGTCCCCTCCCTGTTCCTCTGATAGGCTGCCAGCACTAGGCCGGCAGCCTATCAGAGGCCGATGCAGGCGGCGCAATGATGTCATAGCGCCGCCTGAGCCAGCGACAGACACAGGCCGGAAGAGGCCTGCATCACATCCTGGAGGAGGTAAGTATAATTTTTTTTTTATATATATATATATATATATATATATATATATATGTACAAATTAAAATACTGGCACATAAGGGGGGCTACTGGCACAGATATAAGGGGGACTATTGGCACATAAGGGGGCTACTGGCACATGATAGGGGGGCTACTGGCACATAAGGGGGGCTGCTGGCACATAAGGTGGGGGTACTGGCACATAAGGGGGGCTACTGGCACATAAGGGGGACTACTGGCACATGATAGGGGGGCTACTGGCACATAGGGGGCTACTGGCTCATAGGGGGTGCTTCTGTCACATAGGGGGGCTTCTGGCACATAAGGGGGGCTACTGGCACAGATATAAGGGGGACTATTGGCACATAAGGGGGGCTACTGGCACATGATAGGGGGGGCTACTGGCACATAAGGGGGGCTGCTGGCACATAAGGTGGGGGTACTGGCACATAAGGGGAGCTACTGGCACATAAGGGGAGCTACTGGCACATAAGGGGGACTATTGGCACATAAGGGGAGCTATTGGCACATAAGGGGAGCTGCTGGCACATAAGGGGGGCTACTGGCACATATGCAAACTGTTGTAATTCCTGCACCGTTCACCTGATTTGGATGTAAATACCCTCAAATTAAAGCTGACAGTTAAAGCACATCTTGTTTGTTTCATTTCAAATCCATTGTGGTGGTGTATAGAGCCAAAAATGTTAGAATTGTGTCGATGTCCCAATATTTATGGACCTGACTGTAGCATACACTGTGCCACATAATATACAGTATACCTCTACACTGTGTAGGGGTTATACTGTTTGTTGTACAGCATGGCACAGAGGTTATATTGTTCGGCATGGTGTAACCTCCATACATTTTATGTACAGTATACAGTAATCCGCCATCTATGCTTTGAATCTGGTTTTATATGTTACTTGGTTTTTGTACATTTACTTGCGTGTGCTAGTTGAGACCTGCTGTGATTGGGTTTTAGTTAGTTATTAAATGCTAACATGACAGTTTTTTGGTTTGGCACATTATTGATGTATGTATTTCATGACTACTCTTCTAAGGGTATTGCCTTCCTTTATACTGCAGTTCTCCTGTACCACTCTGCCTGCCACTTTTAGCAGTTTAAGCAGTAATTTATGATTTTCTTTTGCTCTCAATAAATCTTGTGTTAAGCATAAATTTTTTTCTTTTTAAAATATATGGTGAGACTATTGCAAGTACTCTTCATCGAGCAGTTTTGATGGGGGAGGGGAGGGAGTTTTTTTGACACTCGCCCTGAGGGAAATTTTACCTAGAAGCTGCACTGATCATGGCCCATCTGAGACCTGGGTTGGCTCATCAACATAAAAGTCGGATTTCCAGATGAAAAACAGGAAGGTAGTGCTGGGGACACTCCTGGATTCCATAAGTCAAGTATATTTTCTTCCAGCACCCAAACGCAAAGTGTTTATAAAATAAATATCTTCATGTACTAGGCATAATTACCTTGTATTCCCATGGTTCCTTGGGCTTAGATCCATACCAGACCCCTACAGAACCTGATCCTATCCAGCTGGAACAAGAAAATTGTTATATCCACCAGAGTAAAGAATATGCTAGACTGGTGGATAGACCCAGCCAATCTTAAACAAGGAGTATGCTGGAAAAAAAGTCCATTCGCTATAGTGACTACAGATGCCAGCAAGAAGGGCTGAGGAGCCCAGGTAGGGGACCAGTTTTTTCAGGGAGATTGGTCAGCAATGTAAAGTCAAAGATCTTCAAATGCAAGAGAACTGGCGGCCGTTCTGAAAACCTTAAGAGCTGCAGGCCAGAACCTGAGGGGAAAGTATCTGAGGATCTTATCAGACAATATGACAACAGTCTGCAACCTCAGACACCAAGGAGGAACTCAGAACCCTCAATTTCAGAGAATTGCGGATCAGATTTTCCTCTGGGTCCAAAACAATGTTCTGTCAATTACAGCCTTACATCTAAGATGGGCAGAAAACACCACAACAGATTTCTTGAGCAGGAACAAATTCCATCCAGGGGAATGGAGGTTAGACAGACAGGTATTTCAGGAGCTGTGCAGCAAATGGGGATTGCCTCAAATTGAGAAAATACCCAGACAAAAGATTATTTTTCTCTAGACCCCAGGGGAAATCCCTTAGGAGTACAGTCGTGGCCAAAAGTTTTGAGAATGACACAAATATTAGTTTTCACAAAGTTTGCTGCTAAACTGCTTTTAGAAACAGGCACTCACCAGCTGGTATGTCTATAGTAGAATGTTTATATAAAATATCACATAAAATATAAAATACAAAATAAAATGCAATGTATCATAATATGCACTGGGGTTGGCACATATATTATATCACATCCGCTCTGTTGCGCAAAATACAAATATTATAGCGATATATTTCAGAAGAGTTGCTTCAATATGATGGATTAATAAAAGAAAAAGAAAAAAAGTGATACTATGTATGATAAATAAGATCAAAAATCTGTGACAGAAATGTCCCGTATAAGGATTAATACCTGTGAATGAAGGGTTATTCAAAAGTGAAAAAAACTGCTAAATGAGCAGCTGTAAAGTACTTGCATGTGTCTTCTTAGGTGATAATTGTGTCCATGTAGATTGATGTAGCAACTAATGTAGCGCTAATATAGAGATGTGAACCATCCGGTTTCACCAGCATACAAAGTCCGCACTCAGGGTTCAGTATATATTGAAGTAGACGGGTTTTATGAATGGGGCGTCCCCCTATCCGTGAACCCTCTTACCTTGCCCTTTTAGAATGCCTGTGTGATTTATGCTGCCAATGGTCGCTGGATCCTTTATGTCACGATGTGGGATCCGGTACTTTAAGTTCACTGCTTACTGCCCTCCGGTCTCGGCGTTCCACGTGATGTCTTTGCGTGTCGCCTTCCAGGAAGTAATGTGCAGGGATCGCGTAGTCTCGCGATAAGTCTAACCAGTTTCGCTTTCACTGGTATCCAGATCACCAACAATGTGCTTGTATTGACCAACGATGTATAGGTCTCTTTCCTCGGGTTAGGGTGGGTAATTTGTAGCTTGCAGGACCAGCCAGATGCGTTTCGAGGGGTCTCCCTCTTCCTCAGTGGCTATATTGCAAGTGCTACTACCCTCTTCTTTATATGCTCCAGTGTTCACAAACCCCACCCTACACCCAGCATGAATGAATTATCCTCTAATTGGGCAATTTGCCTTATCCTCAGTGCATAGTGTTACATATATATCTCTATAGACAGTTTTACTTTTATTACAACTTATATTCTTAATAAAGTTAAAATAATGCATTAAAATATTTAATTTAAGGCACAAAAAGTCAGTATTCCTTATTTTCAGACAACCTTTATTTTTATATATATGTATATATATATTTTTATATGTTTTCTTATTGTTTTAAAATCTTCCTGTTATTTAAAATTTCATATTCATATTGTATAATGTTCCCATATATAGGGTTCCTCTAATTGTATCAAAAAAAACAAAAAAACGCATCTAACTCCAAAAAACGCATATGCGTTTTTAATGCGTTTTTGGTGCGTTTTTTTTTTTTTTTTTTTTTTTTCTTTTCTACTTTCTCATGTCTATTCCTGTTATCCCTCATCACTTGGGAACAAAATTCATCAATCTTAAAGGATATTGTTGAATAATTCAATTTTTGTTCTTATTATTTTTATTTTTATTTTATTTTTATGGGATATTTGCCTCTTCTATCCATTAAGTTATTCGGTATTCTGGAGTATTAGGAGATATTGATAGTTGTTTATGTGGAGGGAGCGGGCACCCCCCACCAACATCTACAGGAAACCGAACAACTCAAAGTCCGAATTGAGTCCTCGTGGAAGGAGTGTTTCAAAATCAAAAATTCGTCTAGATTCCTGCCTTGACATCCTGGCAATATGGTCTCCTCCTCTCCAGTGCACATCCACTTTTTCAAAGGCTACGAAGACCATACCTTCAGGATTTTTATTATGATGTTCTTTGTAATGTAATGAGAGAGAGTGCTTTTCATAGCCGTTTTTTATATTTGTGATGTGTTCTGACAGTCTTTTTTTTAGTGTACGTTTTGTCCTCCCAATGTATTGTTTCTTGCACTGGCACTCTATCATATACAGAATGTTGCTAGAGCTACAGGTCAGAAACTCCCTTATTTTCCATGTAAAGGAGTTTACCCGGGATTGAATTTCGGTGGTCTTTCTAGGAAACGATGTTAGTTTGCATATCCCACATTTCCCACATTTGTAGAAGCCACTCAAATTCAACCAACCTTGCATAGATAATTTGTTCTTTTTGTCTATAACTGTTGGTGCCACCTTTAAAGATAAATTCTGAGCTCTTGTGTATGTTATTTGAGGACCATTACTGACCAAAGGGCCTATTAGTCTGTCATTCAACAGATGATGCCAGTGCTTTCTCACTATTCCTTCTATCTGTTTGTGTTGTTTGTTGAAGGGTAATATTATTCTCCTCAATTGATCTTGTTCTTCTTCTTTTCTAACATCTTTTATTTTTTCCATAAAGAAAGTCTCCCTATGTATATGAAAAAGTGGATGTGCACTGGAGAGGAGGAGACCATATTGCCAGGATGTCAAGGCAGGAATCTAGACGAATTTTTGATTTTGAAACACTCCTTCCACGAGGACTCAATTTGGACTTTGAGTTGTTCGGTTTCCTGTAGATGTTGGTGGGGGGTGCCCACCTCTGATGGGAAATCCTGAGGTTTGCTGTTTAGCGGCACTGGGATCTCCCCTCGGAGTTCGGCTCCCTCCACATAAACAACTATCAATATCTCCTAATACTCCAGAATACCGAATAACATAATGGATAGAAGAGGCAAATATCCCATAAAAATAAAAATAATAAGAACAAAAATTGAATTATTCAACAATATCCTTTAAGATTGATGAATTTTGTTCCCAAGTGATGAGGGATAACAGGAATAGACATGAGAAAGTAGGAAAAAAAAAAAAAAAAAAACGCACCAAAAACGCATATGCGTTTTTTGGAGTTAGATGCGTTTTTTTGTTTTTTTGATACAATTAGAGGAACCCTATATATGGGAACATTATACAATATGAATATGAAATTTTAAATAACAGGAAGATTTTAAAACAATAAGAAAACATATAAAAATATATATATACATATATATAAAAATAAAGGTTGTCTGAAAATAAGGAATACTGACTTTTTGTGCCTTAAATTAAATATTTTAATGCATTATTTTAACTTTATTAAGAATATAAGTTGTAATAAAAGTAAAACTGTCTATAGAGATATATATGTAACACTATGCACTGAGGATAAGGCAAATTGCCCAATTAGAGGATAATTCATTCATGCTGGGTGTAGGGTGGGGTTTGTGAACACTGGAGCATATAAAGAAGAGGGTAGTAGCACTTGCAATATAGCCACTGAGGAAGAGGGAGACCCCTCGAAACGCATCTGGCTGGTCCTGCAAGCTACAAATTACCCACCCTAACCCGAGGAAAGAGACCTATACATCGTTGGTCAATACAAGCACATTGTTGGTGATCTGGATACCAGTGAAAGCGAAACTGGTTAGACTTATCGCGAGACTACGCGATCCCTGCACATTACTTCCTGGAAGGCGACACGCAAAGACATCACGTGGAACGCCGAGACCGGAGGGCAGTAAGCAGTGAACTTAAAGTACCGGATCCCACATCGTGACATAAAGGATCCAGCGACCATTGGCAGCATAAATCACACAGGCATTCTAAAAGGGCAAGGTAAGAGGGTTCACGGATAGGGGGACGCCCCATTCATAAAACCCGTCTACTTCAATATATACTGAACCCTGAGTGCGGACTTTGTATGCTGGTGAAACCGGATGGTTCACATCTCTATATTAGCGCTACATTAGTTGCTACATCAATCTACATGGACACAATTATCACCTAAGAAGACACATGCAAGTACTTTACAGCTGCTCATTTAGCAGTTTTTTTCACTTTTGAATAACCCTTCATTCACAGGTATTAATCCTTATACGGGACATTTCTGTCACAGATTTTTGATCTTATTTATCATACATAGTATCACTTTTTTTCTTTTTCTTTTATTAATCCATCATATTGAAGCAACTCTTCTGTATTTTGCGCAACAGAGCGGATGTGATATAATATATGTGCCAACCCCAGTGCATATTATGATACATTGCATTTTATTTTGTATTTTATATTTTATGTGATATTTTATGTGATATTTTATATAAACATTCTACTATAGACATACCAGCTGGTGAGTGCCTGTTTTTATTTTTATTTTTGCATTTGAAGTACATTTGTTACATTGGATGAACGGGTGAGACATCCAAAAAACAGAGCACCTTAACCACGCTAACAGATAAGGGTGAGCCACGATATAATTATACTTTACTTTTAAACTGCTTTTAGATCTTTGTTTCAGTTGTTTCTGTGATGTAGTTTACACGCACTTCATACGTTTCAAAGGCTTTTATCGACAATTACATGACATTTATGCAAAGAGTCAGTATTTGCAGTGTTGGCCCTTCTTTTTCAGGACCTCTGCAATCCGACTGGGCATGCTCTCAATCAACTTCTGGGCCAATTCCTGACTGAAAGCAACCCATTCTTTCATAATCACTTCTTGGAGTTTGTCAGAATTAGTGGGTTTTTGTTTGTCCACCCGCCTCTTGAGGATTGACCACAAGTTCTCAATGGGATTAAAATCTGGGGAGTTTCCAGGCCATGGACCCAAAATGTCAAAGTTTTGGTCTCCGAGCCACTTCGTTATTACTTTTGCTTTATGGCACAGTGCTCCATCGTGCTGGAAAATGCATTGTTCTTCACCAAACTGTTGTTGGATTGTTGGAAGAAGTTGCTGTTGGAGGGTGTTTTGGTTCCATTCTTTATTTATGGCTGTGTTTTTGGGCAAAATTGTGAGTGAGCCCACTCCCTTGGATGAGAAGCAACCCCACACATGAATGGTCTCAGGATGCTTTACTGTTGGCATGACACAGGACTGATGGTAGCGCTCACCTTTTCTTCTCCAGACAAGCCTTTTTCCAGATGCCCCAAACAATCGGAAAGAGGCTTCATCGGAGAATATGACTTTGCCCCAGTCCTCAGCAGTCCATTCACCATACTTTCTGCAGAAGATCAATCTGTCCCTGATGTTTTTTTTGGAGAGAAGTGGCATCTTTGCTGGCCTTCTTGACACCAGGCCATCTTCCAAAAGTCTTCGCCTTACTGTGCGTGCAGATGCGCTCACACCTGCCTGCTGCCATTCCTGAGCAAGCTCTGCACTGGTGGCACTCCGATCCCGCAGCTGAATCCTCCTTAGGAGACGATCCTGGCGCTTGCTGGACTTTCTTGGACGCCCTGAAGCCTTCTTAACAAGAATTGAACCTCTTTCCTTGAAGTTCTTGATGATCCAATAAATTGTTGATTGAGGTGCAATCTTAGTAGCCACAATATCCTTGCATGTGAAGCCATTTTTATGCAACGCAATGATGGCTGCAGGCGTTTCTTTGCAGGTCACCATGGTTAACAATGGAAGAACAATGATTTCAAGCATCACCCTCCTTTTAACATGTCAAGTCTGCCATTTTAACCCAATCAGCCTGACATAATGATCTCCAGCCTTGTGCTCGTCAACATTCTCACCTGAGTTAACAAGACGATTACTGAAATGATCTCAGCAGGTCCTTTAATGACAGCAATGAAATGCAGTGGAAAGTTTATTTTGGGATTAAGTTAATTTTCATGGCAAAGAAGGACTATGCAATTCATCTGATCACTCTTCATAACATTCTGGAGTATATGTAAATTGCTATTATAAAAACTTAAGCAGCAACTTTTCCAATTTCCAATATTTATGTAATTCTCAAAACTTTTGGCCACGACTGTAGATGCTATAACGCAAATATGGAATATGAATCTGGCATACGCCTTTCCACCGATTCCACTCATCCCGGCAGTTCCTAAGAAGATCAGCCAGAGCCCAGGAAAGTTCATATTGATAGGTCCTGCTTGGCCAAAAAGAAGTTGATATCCACTTCTAAAAAAGATGGCATTAGAACTGCCAGTATCTCTACCTCTGATGCCGAACCTTCTGACCCAGGGACGGTTACTTCATCCAAATCTGAAGAAGTTGAACTTTAAAGCTTGGATCCTGAGAGGCAGATGCTAAAAAGGCAGGGATTATCAGATTCTGTTATTTCGACCCTACAGAAAAGCCGTAAAACGGTGACGTCGGCAATATACAACAAAATTTTATTTTATTTTTTTATTCCTGGCTATCAGTGGTTCACCCAGATTGTACATCCCCTACTGTAGTACAAATATTAGATTTTTTACAGAAGGGGTTTGATTTAGGACTAAGACAGAGTACATTGAAAGTACAGATCTCTGCTTTATCCACCTTTTTTGACTATCCGCTAGCCGATCACCGGTGGGTTAAGAGATTAGGCCCACCTTGAGACAAACTGTGCCAACCTGGGATCTTTCTCTGGTACTAAATGCTATATGTGAGGCACCCTTTGAGCCATTAGAATCCATTTCCCTGAAACACTTATCATGGAAAACCGCCTTTTTAGTGGCCATCACTTCTGCCTGTAGAATAGGGGAGATTCAGGCCCCATCTATAAAAGAACCCTATTTAAGAATCCTGGAAGACAGACTAATTCTAAAATTAGATCCAGGCTTTCTACCCAAGGTGGCAACATCTTTTCATAGAGAACAAGAGATAATCCTGCCCTCTTTTTATGCAGTGCTCCAGACTAAAAAAAAATATCAAGGAGCCATTGGCTCCTAATCTTAAAAATTTAGAAGCCAAATGAATTTTTTAGTCGCCAAAATAGGGCACTCTAACACCAGTTCTTAAGGGAGGGCTCACGTCCTTTGTATTGGGGACAGGGGATGACCAGTAACTTCAGAGCAATTACTAAGCTGAGATACAAGTTTTTTTAGGGTACCCTTTACATACACCCCCGTTGTGAAATTCCTGTCCTCTGCCGGCGGTCTCACCTGTATTGTGGGTCTCTTGGTCCCAGTATTGGTCTCCCAGTCTTTCCTCTGGGCAGGGGGCAGTGTGAACAGTCTACGGTCTGACAGTCTGAAGTACACGGCTACGGTGCAGGGAAAGCGGACTGGGGTGACAATACGCAGTCCGGCATGCTGCCCAGGTGTGTCACGGCACAGTAGGGGCCATCGCTTGCGGCTCGTCAGCGTACGGGGCCCCAGTGAACACTGAACAGACGCGTCCACTCTGGGGTTCACCTAAACCCCTACTTCTTTGGTGTAAGAGCGGCTTAGCCCCAGCTGGCTGAGCAAGGCATACAGCGGAGCCCACCGGTAGTTATCCAGGCAGTCAAAGGGAAGGGAAGACTTCATGGGCCCTGGGGCCCCGTTGCAGGGAGGCTTCCAGTAGGGCCGCTTGGGTTTGTAGTAGGGGGGCTGCTGCAAGTAAGTGGGCCCATAGTTTGGGAAGGGCGGATAGGGAGGGTACATGACTCCAGCCATAGTGCATGATCAGAGTCCTGCAAGGAGCAGGTGGGCTGCACGGCTGCCCCTTATATCAGCTTGTTATAGCAGGCTCGTTACTTTAACGACCAGCAGCCCTGCGGCCTTAACCCCTTCACTGCCAGCCACACCTGAGCCTCCTCAGTATGGTGGCATTTCCGCACCGTAGACTGTACAAATGGCGGAGTGCTCCCTCATACCGCCGCACGTGCGTCAACCAATGGAACTGGTCACAATTGCACTTCTATCGGGCTCACACCAGAAAAGCCCCCACCCCACACTTTAGCATAAAATTGGAGGCTCACAGAGAGAGGTAGGTAGGTGGGGGGATACTGGGCAGCGGCAGCCATTAGCAAGTGAAGTGGCGAGGTGATCTTCAGTCATCTCGCCACTTGCTAATGTTGTGTGCTGAAAAACTTGTCAAGCTAACCTGTTCTATGGAGCAGGCGGCATGGAGCAGGCTCCTCGCTTTCATAACCGAAGAGCAAGCTGCTGCTGTGTTCAGCGCAGGAGAATGGGGGTGGTGTGAGAGGAGCAGCCAATGGCAGGGCAGCCCGCGCATACTATGACCAATCAGCAGCCTCCTCACTAATAACAGAGCTCTGTACTGTGTGGAGCTCTGTTATTGGATTGCTGTGTGTCTGCTGGATGAAATCCCGTTCTTCTTAAAGCGGCAGAGCAGCGGAGGGTCTAGGCGCAAATGGCGACAAGACTACAAAGTCTTGTCGCCATTTTGCAATTCTAAGTCGCATTGGCGACCATTTTGGTCGCCATCTGGAGCCCTGTTAGGCTTCTCCTAGAAATCCACAAGAGGCGCGGTTTCACTGCCTAGCCGTCCAAAGGACTGTCCTAAAATATCTACAGGAGACAGAATCAGAAAGAAGTGACTAACCTTTTAGTCCAAATTGGAGAAAACAGGAAAGGGAAGAAAGTCTCTAAAAGGACTCTATCCAGATGGATTAAACAGACGATCCAGGAATCCTATCATCTTCAGAACAAGTCCTGTCCAGTTTCAGTTAGGGCTCACTCTACCAGGGTGGTAGCCACCTCCTGGGCAGAGAGAGCATGAGCTACGGTAGACCAGATATGCCAAGCTGCAACTTGGTCTAGTTATAGCACCTTTTGCAAACACTACAGGTTGGATCTCCCGACCAGTCATAATCTGACCTTTGGTCGGAGGGTCCTTCAAGCGGTGGTCCCTCCCTGAGAGATTAATTTGGTAATTCTCCCATGTGCTGTCATGGGGACGTCCTGGAAATCAGTAATTAGTCTTACCGGTAATTGTTTTTCCAGGAGTCCAACATGACAGCACTCCTATTACCCTCCCTTTTTGTTGATTACAGTGTGAAGTTAAGATATATAAGTATATGATATAACAGACAACGAATAAAATGGAGTTGCATCTATCCGGTATAGTAATTTAGAAAAACACTGGAGACGGGGAGTGGGGGGAGACCTTTTAAACTTATCTCACTTCCTGTCCCTACAGAGATGGGGATGGACATACTCCCATGTGCTGCCATGTTGGACTCCTGGAAAAACAATTACCGGTAAGACTAATTACTGATTTCAAAGTTTTTTTTTTCAGTATTAAAATGCAAGAAAAACTATACATATGTGGTATCGCCGTAATTATACTGACCTGGAGAATGAAAGTAACAGGTCAGTTTTACCGTATAGGAAACATCATAAAAACAAAACATAAAACTGTTGCGCAATTGCGTTATTTTTACCATTGCACCCCACATGGAATTTTATTCCATCTCCCCACTACATCATTTGCAATATTAAATGGTGGAATTAGAAAATGCAACTTGTCACACAAAAAACAAGCGCTCATACGGCTATGTAAACGTAGAAATACAAAAGTCCTGGAAAAGCAGGGAGTAAAAAACAAAAATGCGAAAAACCCTAAGGGGCTGAAAGGGTTAACTGTAAGGTTTAAAATATAAGTCATGAACAGAATATATGTCTTCCTAAACAGGATTTATCAGATGTTTTATAGGAGCCGTTATGTGACATTAATTAAGCTTTTATATCCAAATATACAATTTGAAAAGAAAACAATGTTGTGGCCATATGGCTTCTCTCTTGTGTGACTTCACTACTAACCCCTAATTATGGCTTTAGAAGCAAAAACATTTTTCTCATTCTGAATGCAGCTTCTCTCATGTGTGATTCCTCTTATGTTTTAGAAGACTTGATTTTTCTGAAAAACGTTTCCCACATTCTGAACACGAATATGGTTTCTCTCCTGTGTGACGTCTTTCATGTTTAACAAGATCTGATTTCTGTTTGAAACACTTCCCACATTCTGAACATGAATATGGTTTCTCTCCTGTGTGACATCTCTCATGTATAACAAGATATGATTTCCGTGTAAAAAATTTCCCACATTCTGAACATGAATATGGCTTCTCTCCTGTGTGACATCTTTCATGTTTAACAAGATCTGATTTCTGTGTAAAACATTTCCCACATTCTGAACATGAATATGGCTTTTCCCCAGTGTGAATTCTCTCATGGTAAACAAGATTGGATTTCTGTATAAAACATTTCCCACATTCTGAACATGAATATGGCTTCTCTCCTGTGTGACGTCTTTCATGCATAACAAGATCTGATTTCTGTGTAAAACATTTCCCACATTCTGAACATGAATACGGCTTTTCCCCAGTGTGAATTCTCTCATGGTCATCAAGATTGGATTTTTGTCTAAAACATTTCCCACATTCTGAACACGAATACGGCTTCTCTCCTGTGTGACATCTCTCATGTCTAACAAGATTTGATTTATCTGTAAAACATTTCCCACATTCTGAACATGAATACGGCTGTCCCCCAGTGTGAATTCTCTCATGTTTAACAAGATTTGATTTCTGTGTAAAACATTTCCCACATTCTGAACATGAATACATTATCTCTCCTTTGTGATGTCTTCGGTGTGTAGAAAGTCCTGAGCTGTTTGTGGATTCTTTACCACAATGAAACATTTTAATCCTTTTCTGACTTGTACTTGCGGTAACAATCTGTGAGTGGTCAGGAGAAGGTTCCTCATAACTAGGAGGATTATATGACAGATCTGTACTGTGAAGTCCTGGATCTACATTAAGGGTAATGAGGTTTTCTCCTGAAGAGCGCTGCATGATATCTTCATCTAGTGGTAACATGACATTTTCGCATTTCTTACTGGGATTTTCTGTTAAGATGAAAAATGAAAATGTGTTTTATAAAGTTTTTTTTTTGTTAGTTTTTCTGCAAACTACAGAGTAGACAAACCTATAACATTCCAATTAGGCTGGAAGTTGATCCAACAGGAAGGAGAAGTGTTGATTCATTTGGAATCCATTCCTGACTTTGGCCAAAAAAACTGCACTTGTGATCCCAGCCTTACAAAGCTTCTATAACTTCCTGACAAAGTCCAGGATTCTGGTTTACACCAGGTCATAACTTATTACATACAGTAAATAATGACTTAACAAAACTAAAAAATTTGAAAAGCCTGGCCATGTATGGAAACAATGGAACATTGTAAGCCCCGCCCCTGCAGAACCTGCCTGTTGTTTCTATATGTGGAACCTTAAAATCCCCCCTTTTTGGACAGATTATAAGAGCAGCACAGATCAGTCACTGGTTATCTACCAGCAAGTTCACACAGAGCAGATCAGCTGCAGACATTTCTGTGACTGTCCCGCTGCCCTGAATGTGGCTTGTAATAATCCATGCACCTGCTGCAGAAACAACCCAATACATGGAAATGTCTACAATAAATGTGCCCTGTGTGAACACGCTCTAATGCAGCTGGAACATTCTGGGACATGCAATTACTGCTAGAAGTCACACGTTCAGTCTGAAAGGGATGAGCAGATAATTGCTTAAAGGGGTTTCCATTTTCACCCAGGCAGCCCCCCTGACAGGAGCATCGGAGCAGTTCATGCACTCCTTTGCCCTGCATGAAGGCATTTTTTGGAGATCCGATGACGTACCAGGCTCTCCATGGGGCTGCCAGGAAGCCCGGTGACATCACCGGCACTGATGGGCGGGATTTAGCGCTGCCCTAGCCAGGAAAACAGCTTGGGCAGTGCTAAAGCCCGCCCATCAGAGCCAGTGACGTCACCAAACACACTGCCGGGCGGAAGCTTCCGCCCGGCAGTGTGTTATCATAAACAAAAGAGCCCGTGCCCTGCGTGATTTAGCGCAGGACAAGGGAGCGTATTGGAGCATGAGATGCTCTGATGCTAGCCTCAGGGGGGCTGCCTGGGTGAAAATAAGGGTATGTCCGGGTTCAACTCTGAACCCGGACAACCCCTTTAAGTGATGTACAACATGATCACATTTAGCAATTTAAAGCCGATGCCAGACAAGAATTTTAATACACATGACGGGTCTTACCTTGTGATATAAGGGAGATCATGACTAAGAACCGGCTGGCTCGAAATATGTCGGTCTGACCAGGGACATGGAGGGACCTTTTTCACTACACCGCGTGTACGTTTGGAATATTCAATAAAGAACATGCAAGATTTTATCTCGTGCTGGAAATCTGTTTATTTGAATGAAGTTAACGTTGAGCTGACCTGGCTGTTCCGTTGCACGACTGAATTGGTGAGCTGGATTTTTACCCATTTATACACTGCACATGACAGCTCTTACCTTGTGATATAAGAGGCTGGTGCTCCTCCATTACATGTCACTGCACACACGTGTATACACTGCACATGACGGCTCTTACCTTGTGATATAAGAGGCTGGTGCTCCTCCATTACATGTCACTGCACACACGTGTATACACTGCACATGACGGCTCTTACCTTGTGATATAAGAGGCTGGTGCTCCTCCATTACATGTCACTGCACACACGTGTATACACTGCACATGACGGCTCTTACCCTGTGATATAAGAGGCTGGTGCTCCTCCATTACATGTCACTGCACACACGTGTATACACTGCACATGACAGCTCTTACCTTGTGATATAAGAGGCTGGTGCTCCTCCATTACATGTCACTGCACACACGTGTATACACTGCACATGACGGCTGTTACCTTGTGATATAAGAGGCTGGTGCTCCTCCATTACATGTCACTGCACACACGTGTATACACTGCACATGACGGCTCTTACCTTGTGATATAAGAGGCTGGTGCTCCTCCATTACATGTCACTGCACACACGTGTATACACTGCACATGACGGCTCTTACCCTGTGATATAAGAAGCTGGTGCTCCTCCATTACATGTCACTGCACACACGTGTATACACTGCACATGACGGCTCTTACCTTGTGATATAAGAGGCTGGTGCTCCTCCATTACATGTCACTGCACACACGTGTATACACTGCACATGACGGCTCTTACCCTGTGATATAAGAAGCTGGTGCTCCTCCATTACATGTCACTGCACACACGTGTATACACTGCACATGACGGCTCTTACCTTGTGATATAAGAGGCTGGTGCTCCTCCATTACATGTCACTGCACACACGTGTACACACTGCACATGACGGCTCTTACCTTGTGATATAAGAGGCTGGAGCTCCTCCATTACATATCACTGCACACACGTGTATACACTGCACATGACGGCTCTTACCCTTTGATATAAGAGGCTGGTGCTCCTCCATTACATGTCACTACACACACGTGTATACACTGCACATGACGGCTCTTACCTTGTGATATAAGAGACTGGTGCTCCTCCATTACATGTCACTGCACACACGTGTATACACTGCACATGACGGCTCTTACCTTGTGATATAAGAGGCTGGTGCTCCTCCATTACATGTCACTGCACACACGTGTATACACTGCACATGACGGCTCTTACCTTGTGATATAAGAGGCTGGTGCTCCTCCATTACATATCACTGCACACACGTGTATACACTGCACATGACGGCTCTTACCCTGTGATATAAGAGGCTGGTGCTCCTCCATTACATGTCACTGCACACACGTGTACACACTGCACATGACGGCTCTTACCTTGTGATATAAGAGGCTGGTGCTCCTCCATTACATGTCACTGCACACACGTGTATACACTGCACATGACGGCTCTTACCTTGTGATATAAGAGGCTGGTGCTCCTCCATTACATATCACTGCACACACGTGTATACACTGCACATGACGGCTCTTACCCTGTGATATAAGAGGCTGGTGCTCCTCCATTACATGTCACTGCACACACGTGTATACACTGCACATGACGGCTCTTACCCTGTGATATAAGAGGCTGGTGCTCCTCCATTACATGTCACTGCACACACGTGTACACACTGCACATGACGGCTCTTACCTTGTGATATAAGAGGCTGGTGCTCCTCCATTACATGTCACTGCACACACGTGTATACACTGCACATGACGGCTCTTACCTTGTGATATAAGAGGCTGGTGCTCCTCCATTACATGTCACTGCACACACGTGTATACACTGCACATGACGGGTCTTACCTTGTGATATAAGAGGCTGGTGCTCCTCCATTACATGTCACTGCACACACGTGTATACACTGCACATGACGGGTGTTACCTTGTGATATAAGAGGCTGGTGCTCCTCCATTACATGTCACTGCACACACGTGTATACACTGCACATGACGGCTCTTACCTTGTGATATAAGAGGCTGGAGCTCCTCCATTACAGGTCACTGCACACACGTGTATACACTGCACATGACGGCTCTTACCCTGTGATATAAGAGGCTGGTGCTCCTCCATCATGGCCTCCTTGTACAGATCCTTGTGTCCTTCTATATACTCCCACTCCTCCATGGAGAAATAGACAGTGATGTCCTGACACCTTATAGGAACCTGACAACACAATGACACCGTCATCACCCAGACCCCTCCAGTGCCGTTACTGGAGAATTTCCCAGCATTCCCAGCAGTGTCACCTCTCCAGTCAGCAGCTCCATCATCTTGTGGGTGAATTCTAGGATCTTCTGCTCATGTATCAGGGGGTGAGGGGGAGGCTCTGTGATGGGGTGAGGGGTCCTGCTCCGCCCTCCTGACTCCTGGAGATGGATGATGGGAGTCACACAGTCCCCCGATGTCTTCTTCACTATTGTGTACTCCTGTGGATGGTGAGAGACACTTAGGGAATAAACCCTTCAGGGGCCATGTGCTCTCCTCCGCCCTCTCCTCCTGGTACAACGTGCCTACTTACCTCCTCATGGCTCCTACAACATGACTATTGGTCACTGGTCACATGATACATGTGAGAGATCGGAATCCATATAGTTATTCTGATAGTTAAAAATGGAAAGAAAA
This sequence comes from Bufo bufo, assembly GCF_905171765.1. Classification (NCBI taxonomy): domain Eukaryota; kingdom Metazoa; phylum Chordata; class Amphibia; order Anura; family Bufonidae; genus Bufo; species Bufo bufo. Next base: position 9,991,964 of record NC_053390.1, on the reverse strand, counting down.
AAGTGGGTATTTTCATCTTGACGTATAAGTAAAACCGCACACACCGTCCACAGGTAAGGTGCTCGCTGAGTACGGGTGTCTTATTAACCCCTCAGGACTGTGTACATACAAAGGGGGCAGACTAGTAGGTGGAACTCAGGGGGGTGGGAACCTAGCAATGAGCGCTCCCCCACCTAGTGTTCCCCCAGCGTATTAGTATGGGTCTGCTGCCCTTGGACTGTAATTTACACTGGGCTACCGATATGTGTCGCTATTTACATTGAAGCTGTCCCCTCTTCAGGTTAACCTGCCATTTGTCAAAGCTAATGTCATTACCTCAGACTTTGAAAGGAAGGAAACAATACTGCGGCAATCAGTGGAGAAATTCACTGCGTATATCAGGGAAAGGAAACACAACTTGTCTGTGCGTGATGCCCGTGATTTTAAGGAGGGCACCGTTCTTAGCTATACCGGTAGCAAAAACAGAACAAATACAGAAAGCGAGACTGACATCTCATCATCAGAGGGTGACGTCGACGCTGAAAATGTATCAGCAGCAGCAACATCAGAGGACGGGGTTGGCGACCAAATAGAAACCGAGGTAGAGGCAGAACTGATGGGGGGGATAGAGGTGGGTTTTTAGGAATGGGCACAGAATATCCGCTGAGAAGCAGGAAAAACCAATAGCCCTATTGAGGCACACGGAGGACAAGTCATTAATCTATCCAAACGGTCTCTTACATTGACTGAGATGGAACTGTTACGTAAGGGACTGTCTTTTGTCCCACTGTGTAAGTATAACCCATTTAATTGGGTGAAGGACATCAACCTCTTTATCCGAAAACTGAAATGGAGAAAACTCTTCCTCACCCATGATCGTGATCAATGCCGGAGATTAGGCATAGATGAGGAAGAATTGGGCGATGTGCGTTAGGTACTGGTCCCTTTACCCACCGTCTAGAAAAAATCCACCTATCAGCGACTCTTCCCCCCCGATGCCTTCCTTATGACCGTGACAGAGAAATTAAGGACAATACATGTAGATGGGCAGGGTTTCAATAATCTTACCCCGAGTGAATCTGAGGCCTTAGAACTGCTACAGAATGACGCAGAGATCATTATAAACCCCTCTGACCAGCCTAGGCAATAACAGCCTAAGAAACGCGTCGAGCCAGGCTGTCCACCCTGAAGAGATAGGGGACAGCTTCAATGTAAATGGCGACACACATATCGGTAGCCCAGTGTAAATTACAGTCCAAGGGCAGCAGACCCATACTAATACGCTGGGGGAACACTAGGTGGGAGAGCGCTCATTGCTAGGTTCCCATCCCCCTGAGTTCCACCTACTAGTCTGCCCCCTTTGTATGTACACAGTCCTGAGGGGTTAATAAGACACCCGTACTCAGCGAGCACCTTACCTGTGGACGGTGTGTGCCGGTTTTACTTATACGTTAAGATGAAAATACCCACTTTTTTCTTTCCATTTTTAACTATCAGAATAAAAGTTATATTTTAGCGACAGAATCCAGGATTTACACTGGCGGGTGGGATTAGCCCTTCTGAAGAACCTGAGGTGAGGCTTGCGGTCCCCAGATATCTCAAAATGGGGGAATTGTGAGAGATCGAAATCCATTTAGTCTCTGAGTACAAAGGGTCTTGGTGGAAAAATACAGACTGCTGACATGGCACTCTCATGCCTCACTATCTGTGTCCTGTTCCCTGGAAATAACATTTTCTTTCAAGTTTCATGACCTTGTATAATAACCTTTCATGAAATTGTTTCTGCTGACAAGATACGTAGGCGTCTTGTGCCTTTGGCAATCATAGGGAAGGGCTAGGGATTGCCCTAACAATACATCACTCACCATACTGGGGGCTGATCTTCAGGTTCTCCATCACTTGGAAGGTCTGGAGGCCGTTCTCCAGGACCCTGGACTCTTCCTATCACTTCCTATGATGGATTCTCCTCCCCGATGTCTGACTTGTTACAGAATACAATAAAGAGGAGAGAAATCTAGAGAAATTTACCTCTCCGCTCAGCAGGGAGATGATCTCCAAGGTGAGGTCTAATATTCTTCTGCTGATCTCCTTCCTGTCCATCCTTGGTGGTCGTTCAGGAGAAGAGGAGAGAACTGGAGGAGCTGGAGGCTTCTAGTACTGCAGGTGCCTTTATGAGAAGAGGAGAGGAAATCATCCAGGGGACAAGACCAGATGTCACCTCCAGAACCGCACTTCCTGAGCCTGGAGGGGCCCCGCTTCTCAGAGCCCCCACCACATGGATTCCAGGGGCCCCAACATGGAGATCTCTGGTGGCTCCACAGGAGATAAATGTCTGATAGATGCAGGTCCCACCTCTGGGCTGTGCTCAGCTGTGTCCACAACTCCTAGAGAAGAGACTGGAGAGAGCTGAGCTCAGGCCGGGCCCCCGCTCCATTCATTCTCCTCCTGGAGGCAGGGGCCCCGCACCAGGACAGTCAGGGGCCAGCGAATGATGACAACCCCCACTATCCCCACTACTCCTCCCCCATCATACTAAGCTGAGGAGCGGAGAAGGACTCCTTGTGTGTAATGGAGGAGAATCTCCAGAGGTGACATGTCTGAGCTCTCCACCACACTGTCTCCTCACAGCTCATCTTACCTGCAGGCTGGAGGAATGGCTGATACCAGAGAGAACAAGAGCCCTGACTACCGACCAGGACCTGCCCAGTATCTGCTACCAGAGCTGAAGGACCTGCGGTGACGGCACTGTCATGTGATCAGTGCAAGGGGCGGGGCTCAGGAGAGGAGAAGAGGTGTGAAGGACCTGGGGTGACGTCACTGTCATGTGATCAGTGCAGGGGCGGGACTCAGCAGTGACTACCGACCAGGACCTGCCCAGTATCTGCTGCACTGCAAGAGCTGAAGGACCTGGTGTGATGTCACCGTCATGTGATCAGTGCAGGGGGCGGGGCTCAGGAGAAGAGAAGGATTCCTTGTGTGTAATGGAGGAGAATCTCCAGAGGTGACATGTCTGAGCTCTCCACCACACTGTCTCCTCACAGCTCATCTTACCTGCAGGCTGGAGGAATGGCTGATACCAGAGAGAACAAGAGCCCTAACTACCGACCAGGACCTGCCCAGTATCTGCTGCACTGCTAGAGCTGAAGGACCTGGGGTGACGTCACCGTCATGTGACCAGTGAAGGGGGCGGGGCTCAGGAGAGGAGAAGAGGTGGGGAAGGACCTGGGGTGACGTCACTGTCATGTGATCAGTGCAGGGGCGGGACTCAGCAGTAACTACCGACCAGGACCTGCCCAGTATCTGCTGCACTGCAAGAGCTGAAGGACCTGGTGTGATGTCACCGTCATGTGATCAGTGCAGGGGGCGGGGCGGGGCGGGGCGGGGCGGGGCGGGGCTCAGCAGTGGAGAGGAGAAGAGGTGGGGAAGAAGCGGTGATGTTAGTCATGTGACATGAGGGGGCGGAGCCTTCTATGGAGAAGGAACTGTAGGATTGATGATTTGTTTCTCTATACATGTAGTTCTCTCACCCGATATCCTAAAATAATATGGATGTAGAGGGAAGGGTTAGCTTTGGATATATATATTGGCCCTGTATGGGCAGTAAGGGCCCAGGTTTGTGGATATATATATAGAGATGGGTGTACGCCCCTTATATTGCACACGTCTGTATATATATGTATATAATATGTCCCCTGTAGTGGGAAATGCCCAGGATATTTATATAGGGGCTACTTGCACAGGTTTTGTGTGCATAATCTGCTAATGTATATATTTACAGTTGGAAGAAAAAGTACCATATTTTTCGCCCTATAAGACGCAACTAGGTTTTTGAGGAGGAAAATAAGAAAAAAAATATTTTGAACCAAAAGGTGTGGTTTTGGTGGGCTTTGAACTAATGGTAGCCTGTGAATGACACTGTTATGGGGGTCTGTGGATGACACTGTTATGGGGGATCTGTGGATGGCACTGTTATGGGGGTCTGTGGATGGCACTGTTATGGGGGATCTGTGGATGGCACTGTTATGGGGGTCTGTGGCTGATACTGTTATGGGGGTCTGTGGATGGCACTGTTTTGGGGGTCTGTGGCTGACACTGTTATGGGGGTCTGTGGCTGACACTGTTATGGGGGATCTGTGGATGGCACTGTTATGGAGGTCTGTGGATGGCACTGTTATGGGGGTCTGTGGCTGACACTGTTATGGGGGTCTGTGGATGGCACTGTTATGGGGGTCTGTGGCTGACACTGTTATGGGGGTCTGTGGCTGACACTGTTATGGGGGTCTGTGGCTGACACTGTTATGGGGGTCTGTGGCTGACACTGTTATGGGGGTCTGTGGCTGACACTGTTATGGGGGATCTGTGGATGGCACTGTTATGGGGGTCTGTGGCTGACACTGTTATGGGGGTCTGTGGCTGACACTGTTATGGGGGTATGTGGCTGACTGTTATGGGGGTCTGTGTCTGACACTGTTATGGGGGATCTGTGGATGACACTGTTATGGGGGTCTGTGGATGGCACTGTTATGGGGGTCTGTGTCTGACACTGTTATGGGGGATCTGTAGATGACACTGTTATGGGGGATCTGTTGATGGCACTGTTATGGGGGTCTGTGGCTGACACTGTTATAGGGGTCTGTGGATGACACTGTTATGGGGGTCTGTGGATGACACTGTTATGGGGGTCTGTGGATGGCACTGTTATGGGGGTCTGTGTATGACACTGTTATGGGGGTCTGTGGATGACACTGTTATGGGGGTCTGTGGATGACACTGTTATGGGGGATCTGTGGATGGCACTGTTATGGGGGTCTGTGGATGACACTGTTATGGGGGTCTGTGGATGGCACTGTTATGGGGGTCTGTGGATGACACTGTTATGGGGGTCTGCGGATGACACTGTTATGGGGGTCTGTGGATGGCACTGTTATGGGGCATCTGTGGATGACAGATAAATAGCATCTTATGCTATTTTTCATCCACAGATCCCCCCCATAACCATGTCAGCCACTGTGAATGACCCCCAATACAGGGGGTGAAGGCTGGCATCTATACTAGTTTTCTAATGGCAGCGAGGCCCGGTGCAGTCACTGTATTCTATTGCACCGGGCCCCGCTCACTGTACTAATCGTATCTAATTGCAGGCAATGTTTAACTATAGAATATGTTTAATCCAGCAGCCTGTACTTACGTCCGTAGCAGGCAGGAGGCTGGGCGGGCGGGCACTGGCAGTGTAACTTCCTACGTCACGTGCCTGCTCCGCACACTTTATGAATGAAGCAGGCGGTGCGGGCACGTGACGTAGTGAGTTACGCTGCCAGTGCCCGCCCAGCCTCCTGCCTGCTATGGACGTAAGTACAGGCTGCTGGATTGAACATATTCTATAGTTAAACATTGCCTCCAATTAGATACGATTAGTACAGAGAGCGGGGCCCGGTGCAATAGAATACAGTGATGCAGTCAGTCAGCGGTGTATCAGTGTAAACGACAGCATTCGCCCCATAAGACGCACTGCCATTTTCCTCCCACTTTTGGGGGGGAGGGGGGGAAGTGCGTCTTATAGGGCGAAAAATACGGTATGTGAACCCTTTTGAATGATATGGATTTCTGCACAATATTACAGCTGCCCTGCCCTATAAAAAACACACACCAGTTCTGGGTTTGCTTTTCGCAAGAAGCATTGCCTGATGTGAATGATGCCTCGCACAAAAGAGCTCTCAGAAGACCTACGATTAAGAATTGTTGACTTGCATAAAGCTGGAAAGGGTTATAAAAGTATCTCCAAAAGCCTTTCTGTTCATCAGACCACGGTAAGACAAATTGTCTATAAATGGAGAAAGTTCAGCACTGATGCTACTCTCCCTAGGAGTGGCCGTCCTGTAAAGATGACTGCAAGAGCACAGCGCAGACTTCTCAATGAGGTGAAGAAGAATCCTAGAGTGTCAGCTAAAGACTTACAAAAGTCTCAGGTATATGCTAACATCCCTGTTAGCGAATCTATGATATGTAAAACACTAAACAAGAATGGATTTCATGGGAGGAGACCACAGAGGAAGCCACTGCTGTCCAAAAAAACATTGCTGCACGTTTACAGTTTGCACAAGAGCACCTGGATGTTCCACAGCAGTACTGGCAAAATATTCTGTGGACAGATGAAACCAAAGTGGAGTTGTTTGGAAGAAACACACAACATTTTGTGTGGAGAAAAAGAGGCACAGCACACCAACCTCAAAACCTCATCCCAACTGTAAAGTATGGTGGTGGGGGCATCATGGTTTGGGGCTGCTTTGCTGCGTCAGGGTCTGGACGGATTGCTATCATCGAAGGAAAAATTAATTCCCAAGTTTATCAAGACATTTTGCAGGAGAACTTAAGGCCATCTGTCCACCAGCTGAAGCTCAACAGAAGATGGGTGTTGCAACAGGACAACGACCCAAAGCATAGAAGTAAATCAACAACAGAATGGCTTAAACAGAAGATAATACGCCTTCTGGAGTGGCCCAGTCAGAGTCCTGACCTCAACCCGATTGAGATGCTGTGGCATGACCTCAAGAAAGAGATTCACACCAGACATCCCAAGAATATTGCTGAACTGAAACAGTTCTGTAAAGAGGAATGGTCAAGAATTACTCCTGACCGTTGTGCACGTCTGATCTGCAACTACAGGAAACGTTTGATTGAAGTTATTGCTGCCAAAGGAGGTTCAACCAGTTATTAAATCCAAGGGTTCACATACTTTTTCCACCTGCACTGTGAATGTTTACATGGTGTGTTCTATAAAAAACATGGTAACATTTAATTCTTTGTGTATTATTAGCTTAAGCAGTCTGTGATTGTCTATTGTTGTGACTTAGATGTAGATCAGATCACATTTTATGAACAATTTGTGCAGAAATCCATATCATTCCAAAGGGTTCACATACTTTTTCTTGCAACTGTATGCTGAGGTGTTAAAAATGATAGAATTAGTCTCACGTTGTATCTCCTCCTGTGAGCGCTGCAGGTCCCTTGTGAAGTGGGTTCAATTCACACCAGACATAAAAAGCAAGAAGAACGGACGGCGCTGCTCCTCTAGGATCCACAAGCAGATTAGATCCTAGACGGCTCCTCCTCCACTCCTTCTCCCTGCTGCCAAACACTGCTTCTCGTGTGGATTGCGGTATGGCTTCTACACGTTCCGCGTCCTCAGCTTCCCTCCAGGCTCTTCTCTTCCCCTCCAGACTTCTCTGCCCCTCCAGATCCCTCTATAACATTCGGACCCCTCCAGACTCTTCTCTGCTCCTGCAGACTCCTCTGTTCCCTCTATGGAAGCTTCTAGAAGGTTCCCATTAAAAAAAATGTCATGCTCGTGGAACCCAAGCCCTGCAGGACTAGGTAGGATTGAAGTGGCTTCTGCTTGTCCCTGGTCTTCTTCAGGACTCGGGAACGAGAGGGATGGGAGAAAAAATGTAGACAAATATTATCCAGCAGGTAATTGATAGACCGTCCAGCTCCTCAGGATAATCAGCCGTCAGACTTCTCTCACATCACCATCACTGAATGATTTGGAGAAGAAGATAAGTATTTAACCCTTACTCCGCTGAGTGGATTGTCTTGCAGATGAGCAGATTGGATTTGCCATTGACATTGCCTCTGATATGAACTGTAGAAATGCTTCTCAAGGTGATCTCCGCCCAACACACAATCTGTCTCCATTCTTCTGACCGGGAAAGGCGTCTGTTTCCACCTTGTTTATGGGGGAAAAAACATCCACTGTGTTGTCCGTCTGAATCAGAATCCATCTGAATTAAGGGCTGAAAAATGAGTAAGTCCAATGTGATTGCCCTGAGTTCCTTCAGGTTTGATGACAGGAAATCTGATGACGGACACTTCTTTTCTACCCAATGATTCTTGACATGGGCACCCCAACCTGAGCCTGAAGTACCCATGGTGAGGAAGAACTTCTCCAGATGAACCAAACATTTCCTTGCAGACAAGTGGTCTTCTGCTACATCAGTTCAGATCTTTGTAATCACATAGAAGGATTCTGAAAATGACTGTCCAGAGAGTTTGGATTCTTGTCCCAGACACAGAGGAGGTTACAGTGCAGAGATTATGTCAGATATGGCCCAGTGGACCTCCTGGATTGGTGACCAGGTCTACTATTCTTATTGAACTGTACAATTTGACAGGCTCAAGAAATGACTTACCTCCTGGTGAATGGTAGTTATCCTGTATTTTTTATAGTATCTTTTTATTATATTTTAAAGAGTACAACAAACTCTTAGGCCTCTTTCACACGGGCGTTGCGGGAAAAGGTGCGGGTGCGTTGCGGGAACATGCGTGATTTTTCCACGTGAGTGCAAAACATTGTAATGCGTTTTGCACTCGCGTCAGAAAAATCGGCATGTTTGGTACCCAAACCCGGTGTTCTGTAGATTGTATTATTTCCCCTTATAACATGGTTATAAGGGAAAATAATAGCATTCTGAATACAGAATGCATAGTACAATAGCGCTGGAGGGGTTAAAAATAAATAAATAATAATTAAACTCACCTTAATCCACTTGCTCGCGCAGCCCGGCTTCTCTTCTGTCTTCTTCTTTGCTGTGTGCAGGAACAGGATCTGTGGTGACGTCACTCCGGTCATCACATGATCCATCACCATGGTAAAAGATCATGTGATGGACCATGTGATGACCGGAGAGACGTCACCACAGGTCCTGTTCCTGCGCAAAGCAAAAAAGAAGACAGAAGAGATGTCGGCTTCGCGAGCAAGTGGATTAAGGTGAGTTTAATTATTATATTTTTTTTTAACCCCTCCAGCGCTATTGTACTATGCATTCTGTATTCAGAATGCTATTATTTTCCCTTATAACCATGCTATAAGGGAAAATAATAATGATCGGGTCTCCATCCCGATCGTCTCCTAGCAACCGTGCGTGAAAATCGCACTTGCTTGCGGATGCTTGCGATTTTCACGCAACCCCATTCATTTCTATAGGGCCTGCGTTACGTGAAAAACGCACAAAGAGGAGCATGCTGCGATTTTCACGCAACGCACAAGTGATGCGTGAAAATCACTGCTCGTGTGAACAGCCCCATAGAAATTAATGGGTCAGGATTCAGTGCGGATGCAATGCGTTCACCTCACGCAATAGGAAATACGAAGTGCACAAACACAGTCATTCATCCACACAGACACGCCGACACTCAGACACACCGACACTCACTCCCCAACGGGACCAGACAGAAGAAATCCTACTCAATCAAGGTATTACTGTTTGAGCGTTCATCCGAGGATCCAATATTTTAAGGAAACGGTCAGGGATTCCCCTGTGTTCATAGACAAGCTTGTATAGCCCTAAATCCGAGTTAACCAGTTGTATCCAATGTTGTTCGGTGGGTATTTCAGGGTCTTCCAGTTCAGAAGGATGGTTTTCCTTACATAATATAAAGGCAACCTGTATAGTCGCCTACCGTATTTAGTGGAGATAACATCATTAACTAATCCCAAGAGACTCGTCCTCGGCATGCAGATCTCTGGAAAGCCAAGTTTAGTGTTTATATAAGCGTACCTCTGTCCAAAAGCTCTGAATAATCGGGCACTGCCGCACCATGTGAAAGAAGCAGCCGCTATCGTACCCGCAGCGGGTACATTGGGGTGTGGTTAATTTACGCATCTTAAATAGTCTGCCAGGTGTATAGTAGACCCTATGTATCCATTTCACCGGTATAAGTTGGTCTCTGGCACTAACAACTGTGGATCTCCACGTGTGGCTCAATTCTCTCACATGAGAGGCCTCCAGATCTACTACATGTCACCGCCAGTTCTGTGAGAAGATCTGGCAGTCGTTCTTCTCTACCTCTTGCATGACGTTCTTTGTTTTGGTTTCACTTTGTCATCTCCTTTCCTTGTCCCAGTTGTCACCTATTTACACTAATTGTCTCCCTTTATATTCCCTCCCATACTGCCTCACTTTGCGGTTTATACTACTTCCTGGATGAGTTGTTCACTGCTGGAGGCTGCTACTGCTGATTCCTCAGATAAGTCATTTTCCTTTATTTGTGTTTCCTTGCTGGCTTGATTCTAGGTGACCCTGACTCCGTCTGTTTTAAGTGCAGGGAGCCGGTGGTCGTGTCCCCTCACTATTATAGGGTTTTCAGGTGTCACACAGTATTAGGTACGTGGGCATGCAATCGTCTACCATAAAGACCTTTGCATGGGCATAGCAGTCAGGGAGAGCTCTAGGGGTTTTATAGGGCTCACCCATATGCTCCTTAGTTTGGGATCAAGCCAGTCGGATATTTATTTATATAAAGTTCCAACTTTCTGCAACACCACCCGTGACATTATAATCCGCCCCAACTGTCTTAAGCATGGATTCGGTTTCAGCCTTGATTGACCGCATGCAAGGTCTTTCGCTTGAGGTAGCAGATCTCCGTAAAACTGTGTCTCAGTTTCAGATGACCGGTTCTGCTGGCGTTCATGGAGTTTGTTCCGAGCCTAAGATCTCGCTTCCGGATATGTTCTCCGGGGGTAGTGAGAATTTTGTTCGCTTTAGAGAGGCTTGCAAACTCCATTTTCGCCTACTTTCCCATTCCTCTGGTGATGAGGAACAGAGGGTGGGGATCATCATCTCGCTGCTCAGGGATAACGCTCAGTCTCGGGCCTTTTCGCTGCCGATGGGGGCACGGCCCCTCCGATCGGTGGATGAATTTTTTGTAGCCCTGGGGCAGATATATGATGACCCGGATCGTATTGCTCTGGCTGAATCTAAACTGCGTATTTTATGCCAGGGTAAACAGTCCGCAGAGATGTATTGTTCTGAATTTTGGAGATGGGCAGCTGATACTGGTTGGAATGATGCTGCACTCCGAAGTCAATTTTGCCATGGTCTTTCGGGAAGATTGAAAGATGCATTTGCTTTTCATGAGAGACCAGCCTCGTTAGAATCTGCCATGTCTCTGTTCGTATTGACAGGCGTCTTAGAGAGAGAGAGGAGACTACTCCTTCCTGTCATATTCAGTCCAAGGACAGTGGGGCTGTTTCATTCAGTGCGCAGGGGTCTCAGTCTCTCTCAATACCCTCTGAGGAGGAAACCATGCAGCTGGGTTTACTTGCCTCTGATAGTAGAGGATTCAGCTCTCAGAGGAGGGTTTGTTTCTGTTGTGGGGGTATAAATAATTTGGCTAATGTTTGCCCCTCTAGGAGATTCATGGAGTTTTCTGAGGGTAATAAAAGAAAAACAAAAATAAAAAAACCCTCTAAAAACTTTCCATTTGCTACTATTGGCAAGGTTGATGCGGAAATTGAAGGTTTTGTCACCGCCAGATCTCTGAGAAGTTCTGACAGACATTCTTCAGTACGTCTTGCATGATGTTCTTTTGTTTTGGTTTCGCTTTGTCATCTCTTCTCCCTCTTTCAGCTGTAATCTATTAGCAGTGATTGCCTCCTTTTATATCCCCTCCCATACTGCCTCACCTTGCGGTTTATACTACTTCCTGGATTGTGCTCACTGCTAGAAGTTGCAACTGCTGGTTCCTCAGATAAGTCTATTCCTTTATTTGTGTTTTCCTGTTGGCTTGATTCTAGGTGACCCTGACTCCCTCCGTATTAAGTGCAGGGAGCCGGTGGTCGTGTCCCCTCACTATTATAGGGTTTTCAGGTGTCACTCAGTCTAGGTACGTGGACATGCAATTTTCTATCATAAAGATCTTTGCATGGGCTGAGCAGTCAGGGATAGCTCTAGGGCTTTTATAGGGCTCACCCATATGTTCCTTAGTTTGGGATCAAATCAGTCGGATCTTTATTTGTTACTTCTTGTTTTCTGCAACACAATCCGTGACATTATAAACCACCGAAACCATCTTAAGCATGGATCCGGTTTTAAGCCATGACGGACCGCATGCGAGGTCTTTCACTGGAGGTAGCAGAGCTCCGTAAAACTGTATCTCAGTTTCAGGTGACCGGTTCTGCTTGCGTTCATGGGGTTTGTTCTGAGCCTAAGATCTCGCTTCCGGATACCTTCTCTGGGGGTAGCGAGAATTTTGTTCGTTTTAGAGAGGCTTGCAAACTCCCTTTTCGCCTACTTCCCCATTCCTCTGGTGATGGGGATCATCATCTCACTGCTCAGAGATAACGCTCAGTCTTGGGCCTTTTCGCTGCCGGTGGGGGCACGGCCCCTCGATCGGTGGATGAATTTTTTGTAGCCCTGGGGCAGATATATGATGATCCGGATCGTGTTGCTCTGGCTGAATCTAAACTGCGTCTTTTATGCCAGAGTAAACAGTCCACAGAGATATACTGTTCAGAATTTCGGAGATGGGCAGCTGATACTGGTTGGAATGATGCTGCACTCCGAAGTCAATTTTGCCATGTTCTTTCAGAGGGATTGAAAGATGCATTTGCCTTTCATGAGAGACCTACCTCCTTGGAGTCTGCCATGTCTCGGGCTGTTCGTATTGACAGGCGTCTTAGAGAGAGAGGAGAGATCACTCATTCCTGTCATACTCAGTCCAAGGACAGTGGGGCGGTCTCATTCAGTGCGCAGGGGTCTCAGTCTCTCTCAATCCCCTCTGAGCAGGAGCCCATGCAGCTGGGTTTGCTTGCCTCTAACAACAGAGGATTCAGCTCTCAGAGGAGGGTTTGTTTCTGTTGTGGAGGTATAAATCATTTGGCAAATGTTTGCCCCTCTAGGAGATTCAGGGAGTTTTTTGAGGGTAATAAAGAAATAAAAAGAAAAAAGTCTTCTAAAAATCTTCCATCTGTTACTATTGGCAAGGTTGATGCGGAAATTGATGTTTTTCCGTTTGCTTGTAGTTCCCGTTTTGTCCTGCCTGTGAGATTTTTGTAGATAGTGGAGCAGCTGTCAATCTCATTGATAATCAATTTGCTATAACAGATGGTTTCCAGGTATGCACTTTGGGAAAGGACATACCTGTTTTTGCTATCGATTCCGCTCCACTTTCTCAAAAATCGTTAAAGGGCATAGTTCACAATATCCGTTTGACTGTGGGTGATACTCATGTTGAGGATGTGTCATGTTTCGTCCTAAGTGGATTACCTACCCCTCTAGTGTTGGGGCTACCCTGGCTCACTAAACATAACCCCACCATTGATTGGCAAGCGAGGCAAATAAATGGTTGGAGTGACTTTTGCAGTGAAAATTGCCTCTCGGCGGCTCTTTCAGAGATTTCTACTAAGACTGTACCATCTTTTCTCTCTGAATTTTCGGATGTGTTTTCAGAGAGTGGTGTCCAGGAGCTGCCCCCTCCCCGGGAGTACGATTGCCCTATTAATCTCATCCCAGGCACTAAGCTGCCTAAATCTCGTTTATACAATCTTTCGCAACCTGAAAGGGTCGCTATGCGTACTTATATCTCTGAGAGCCTGAGAAAGGGACACATCCGACCCTCGAAGTCACCTGTTGCCGCAGTTTTTTTTTGTTAAGAAAAAAGATGGTTCTTTAAGACCATGTCTGGATTTCAGGGAGCTGAACAGTATCACAGTTCGTGACCCTTATCCGCTTCCTCTGATCCCGGACCTGTTTAACCAGATTGTTGAGGCTAAAGTTTTTTCTAAGTTGGATTTAAGAGGGGCATACAACCTGGTCAGGGTCAGGGAAGGGGACGAATGGAAGACGGCCTTCAATACCCCTGAGGGCCATTTCGAGAATTTGGTTATGCCTTTTGGTTTGATGAATGCACCAGCCGTCTTCCAACATTTTGTGAACAGCATTTTTTATCATTTAATGGGGAAATTTGTACTGGTGTATCTAGATGACATTTTGATTTTTTCTCCTGATTTCAAAACTCATAGGGATCACCAACGTCAGGTCTTGCTCATTCTGCGGGAGAATAAATTGTACGCTAAACTGGAAAAATGTGTGTTTGCGGTTCCAGAAATTTAATTTCAGTTTTTTTTTTCTCTCCGCTTCTGGTTTTCACATGGACCCCGAGAAGGTCCGCGCTGTGCTTGATTGGGAGCTTCCTGAGAATCAGAAGGCGCTGATGCGCTTTTTGGGTTTTGCTAATTATTACAGGATTATTTTGAATTATTCCTCTGTTGTTAAGCCACTCACTGATATGACTAGAAAGGGGGTAGATTTTTCCTCCTGGTCGGTAGATACGCGTAAGGCCTTTTCTAGTATCAAAGAGAGTTTTGCTTCCGCTCCCATCTTGGTACAACCTGATGTCTCTCTGCCCTTCATTGTTAAGGTGGACGCTTCTGAGGTGGGATTAGGTGCGGTCTTGTCTCAGGGTCCCTCTCCTGCCAAATGGCGACCGTGTGCCTTTTTCTCTAAGAAACTCTCCTCCGCAGAGAGAAATTACGATGTGGGAGATAGGGAGTTGTTGGCCATCAAGTTAGCTTTTGAGGAATGGCGCCATTGGCTAGAGGGAGCCAGACACCCTATTACCGTGTTTACCGACCATAAGAATCTGGCCTACTTGGAGTCAGCCAAGCGTCTGAACCCGAGACAGGCCAGATGGTCTTTGTTCTTTTCAAGGTTTAATTTTGTTGTCACGTTCCGCCCTGGGGTTAAGAATGTGAAGGCTGATGCCCTGTCACGTTGTTTTCCGGGAGGGGGAACTTTGAAGACCCGGGTCCCATTTTGGCTGAAGGGGTGGTTGTCTCTGCTCTTTATCCTGAATTGGAGGCAGAGGTTCAGGCAGCCCAGGCAGAGGCTCCTGATCTTTGTCCTCCTGGGAGGTTGTTTGTGCCTCTCGCTTTACGACACAAGGTTTTTAAGGAGCACCACGATACTGTCCTTGCTGGGCACCCGGGGGGTAGAGCCACAGTGGATCTCATTGCTCTGAGATTCTGGTGGCCGGCTCTTCGTAAGACGGTTGAGGGTTTTGTGGCAGCCTGCAAGACCTGCGCTCGTGCCAAGGTCCCTCATTCACGGCCATCGGGTCCTATACTCCCGTTACCCATTCCTTCCCGTCCTTGGACACATTTGTCCATGGACTTCATTACGGACCTGCCTCGTTCCTCGGGGAAGACTGTGATTCTGGTGGTGGTGGACCGTTTTAGCAAAATGGCGCATTTCATTCCTTTTCCTGGGTTACCCAATGCTAAAACGCTGGTGCAAGCATTTGTTGACCACATTGTCAAATTGCATGGCATTCCTTCAGACATAGTCTCTGATAGGGGCACACAGTTTGTTTCCAGATTCTGGAAGGCTTTCTGTTCTCGCTTAGGGGTTCGGTTGTCATTCTCTTCTGCTTTCCACCCGCAGTCGAATGGCCAGAGCGCGTCAATCAGAATCTGGACACATATCTGCGCTGTTTTGTGGCGGAGAATCAGGAGGATTGGTGTTCTTTTTTGTCCCTTGCTGAGTTTGCTTTAAATAACCGTCGTCAGGAGTCCTCTGATAAGTCACCATTTTTTGGTGCATATGGGTTTCATCCGCAGTTTGGGACATTCTCTGGAGAGGGGTCTTCTGGTTTACCTGATGAGGAGAGATTCTCCTCGTCTTTGTCATCTATTTGGCAAAAGATTCAGGATAATCTAAAGAGCATGAGTGAGAGATATAAGCGTGTGGCGGATAAGAGACGTGTGCCTGGTCCGGACCTGAATGTTGGTGATCTGGTGTGGTTGTCTACTAAGAATATCAAATTGAAGGTTCCCTCCTGGAAGTTGGGTCCTAAGTTTATTGGGCCTTACAAGATCTTGTCCATCATCAATCCCGTTGCCTTCCGTCTTGATCTTCCTCAGACTTGGAAGATCCATAATGTTTTTCACAGGTCCCTATTAAAACCTTATGTCCAACCCACTGTACCCTCCTCTTTGCCTCCTCCTCCGAATGTTGTTGATGGTAATCTTGAAGGTCTCTAGGATTGTGGATTCTCGCATTATCCGCGGATCTCTCCAGTACCTTGTTCATTGGGAAGGGTAATACATTTCACTAATTCGTCTGTTACATTGTCGGGTGAAATTCACCAATTTTTGGCTATGATATACCCCTGCTCTACATAGTGGACAGTGAAATACATTTCACTAATTCGTCTGTTACATTGTCGGGTGACATTCACCAATTTTTGGCTGTGATACACCCCTGCTCTACATAGTGGACAGTGAAATACATTTCACTAATTCGTCTCTTACATTGTTGGGTGACAAATGCTCATCTTTTGCACTAGAAAGTACATTTGCGGCCTACACTGCATTTAGGACAGTATGAATCAGGTGAGGCCAGAACAAGTACAGACTATAGTAGAATGGAGGGCTGACAGTGCCTACAGTTCCTTCACATTGTTTCCCACCCAGTCCCATGCTGAAAGATCCGAGTTGGCATTTACAGCCCATGGCCAGCTGTCTTTTAACTCACCCCCTTGCCAATCAGGAAAGCAGTCTGAGCCCCAAGTCATGCAGCAGTCTCTTTTGCTTTTTGATGACTCTGCTGGCAGGGTTTCTGTGGGCCATCCACATAGCCCTGCACTAGAAGTGGAAGAGATTGAGTGCACTGATGCCCAACCACTTATGTTTCAAGATAAGGACATGGGAAGACCACCGCAGGGTGTCTCTGATGATGACTAAACACAGGTGCCAACTGCTGTGGCTTTCTGCAGTCTGCAGACCGACAAGGAGGGCAGGGGTAAAAAGTGGGTGGAAGATGATGTGGATGATGATGAGGTACTAGACCCCACATGGAATCAAGGTCATGCGAGTGACCTGTCTACACGTAGTTTGGAGGAAGAGGCGGTGGTCGCACAGAGGCATCAGCACAACAAAAGAGGGAGCAGGGTGCAAAAGCGTCTGTTACATTCTCAGGTGACATTTTACCATTTTTGCCGTATACAAACCTCTGCTCTGCATAGGTGACAGGGACCTAATTTTTGTAAAATCGTCTGTTCAATTGGTGGGTGACATGAACCCAGTTTTGCCATGAATAAACCCCTAATCTGCATAGTTGACAGGGACCGAAATTTTAAAAAAATCGTCTGTTCTATTGGTGGGTGACATTAACCCATTTTTGCCGATGAAAAAACCCTGCTCTGCATAGGTGACAGGGACATAAATTTCTAAAATTCGTCTTTAATTGAGGTGCGCCCCCTCCTTTCATTCGATCCTTCCGCTTCAATAACTTGTCCCACATTTCCGCTCGATCACATTTCAGCCATTGACCTCCCTTGGATGTGGTATCCCTTTCTCACGCTCCCTCTCCGGCGTGGAACCCTGATTTTCCGCTACCCGTGATCACCATGGTAGGCGCAGAAAAGAACATCAAAAGTTGATAGAGAAGATATCCAATTGGATCGTGGACGTCACAGGGACGTGCGATCAGGCAGAAGTTATCAAGAGTCAACAAAGCGGCAGCAGGGCCTCTCCTGTCTAACCTTTCCAAATCCAAAATACCCCAGTGACATTCCCTGTAATTTTTTATTAATCATTCCAATAACAGGGCATCTTAAGAGTCCTATATTGTTATTTATCGTCACTACATCCCCGAGTCGGGAGTGGGTAATTGCCGCGCGCCCCCTCCTTTACTTGGATGCTTCTGCTTCAATAACTTGTCTCACATTTCCACTCGATTACATTGCAGCCATAGAACTGCCTTGGGTGTGGTATCCCTTTCTCACGCTCCCTCTCTGGCATTGAACCCTGATTCCCCATTACACGTGATCACCATGGTAGGCGCATAAAAGAACATCGAAAGTTGATAGAGAAGATATCCAATTGGATCATGGACATCACGGGGACGTGCAACATGGTGGAGCAGTATGTGAGAACACGCCTACACGTACTGACTGATGGGTCTGTCCCCTTCAACTTCTGGGTCTCCAAATTGTGCACATGGCCTGAGCTTGCCCTTTACCCCTTGAAGGTGCTGGCCTGCCCTGCAGCCAGTGTATTGTCTGAACGTTTGTTTAGCACGGCAGGAGGGGGTTATCACAGACAAGCGCAGTCGCCTGTCCACAGCCAATGTGGACAAGCTCACATTCATTAAAATGACCCAGGCAGGGATCACACAGGACTTGTCCGTACCTTGTGCAGAATAGACATGTATACCGGCCTCACCCAGCCATTGTTGTACTCCAGCGCATTTTCTCTTTGTTTTATTTTTTATATTTCCCAATGTTTTGGGGTCTACCCAAATTTGAACAAAAAATTAATAAAAAAATAAAATATAAAACAAAACCAAAAACCAGTGTTGTCTACCTCCACCTCCTCCTCCACTGCCGCTTCCACCACCTCCTCAACCTCCTACTCCACATGTGCCTCCTCCTCCTAGATCAAGATTATTATTTTTTATTTTTACGTATTTTATGTTATTTTAAGACATTTCCCTATCCACATTGTTTGCAGAGCACTTGCCATGCTCTTAACCACATTTTGCTGCAATTTGCAGCCCTCTAGCCCTTTCCATGACTTTTTTTAGAGCCATTTTAGTGCTCCAAAGTTTGGGTCCCCATTGACTTCAATGGGGTTCGGGGTCAAGATCAGCTCCCGAAACTCGAAATTTTTTGTGAGGTTCGGCCGAACCCGAATATCCAGGTGTCCGCTCAACTCTATTTATACCTCTTGTCTGATGGAATATTGTCACTGCGCATACTCCAGAACTTAGCCTCAAAATTGTAAGATGCCAATACCTTATACACATGCCCATATACTTATACTTTTCCTTGCTCTCCAATCAGCGCCTGGTGTCTTCTGCCCATGCGCTAGCACTTAGACGCAGATCATCTCATCTGCCTCTACTGCGCATGTCATTGGACTTGTTAACGTGGGGATGGAATTGCCTATTGCGCTTGCGCTCGGACTTAGAATTTATGAGGACACTGGGGGGTGTGGCCTACCACAACATGGAGTACGACGCGCTGCAGACCGCTCCTGCATGAATCCTATCGCATCCTGAGTTCACTGGTGCCAGCGAACCATACCCGAGGAGTCCCAGGAGTTTGCGGATCCATCTGCAACAAAGAGTGGTGGTGGCAGTCATGCCGAAGCGGGGGAAGAGCGGTGCGCGCCCAGACAGAACGGAGGGCAGTCAAGATGGCGCTGGAATGGAGGAGGGAGATGGACAGCACGAGGCGGTGAGTCGGAACGTGGCAGCACGCCTCAGTAAATATGCCAGGGTGGTAGAAGGGGCTAAGGACTGGTCACAAGCAGCTGGGACAGGAGACAATTCCTTGCTCAGATCAGGAGGATATCTCCACAGATGAAGAGGGGGAGAAAAATCATGGCCGCCAGGTCCCTCTGCCACAAACAAAAGCTCAAGGCAAAAAAACCCTCATAAATACACTAAAAAGGAGCCTACCCTTAAAGATATTATGAAAGCAGTAGCTACGGTAGCTGCAATAATACCCTAAAAGCCCTTAACCTCCAGGTGGGCAGCCTAAGAGAAGATATATCCCTAATTAGGCATGACATGCACAAAATCAATGAAAGAACATCAGAGCTTGAAAAAGAGTGTCAGAGATAGAAGATGATACTAAACCTCTCAAAGTGGAGGTTAAGGTGACGGCAAGAGATGTGGCAGCCCTATTCGCCAAGACAGACGATCTGGAAAATGGATCACGCCACAACATCAGAATAGTGGGGGTCCTGGAAAAAACAGAGGGGACAAATGCCACGGAGAACATTGAAAAATGGCAGAATCAGCTATTTCAGGATAAAGGTCTGTCCTCATTATATGCTGTAGAAAGGGCACATCGGGTACCCACAAGACCACTGCCTCCTGGGAGGCCACAGAGACCTATCCTGGCCAAAATACTACACTTTAATGACAGGGATACCATTCTGCAGCAGTCACTAAAAAGGAGCCTACCCTTAAAGATATTATGAAAGCAGTAGCTACGGTAGCTGCAATAATACCCTAAAAGCCCTTAACCTCCAGGTGGGCAGCCTAAGAGAAGATATATCCCCGATTAGGCATGACATGCACAAAATCTATGAAAGAACATCAGAGCTTGAAAAAGAGTGTCAGAGATAGAAGTTGATACTAAACCTCTCAAAGTGGAGGTTAAGGTGATGGCAAGAGATGTGGCAGCCTATTTGCCAAAACAGACGATCTGGAAAATAGATCACGCCACAACATCAGAATAGTGGGGGTCCTGGAAAAAACATAGGGGACAAATGCCACAGAGTACATTGAAAAATGGCTGCATCAGCTATTTCAGGATAAAGGTCTGTCCTCATTATATGCTGTAGAAAGGGCACATCGGGTACCCACAAGACCACTGCCTCCTGGGAGGCCACAGAGACCTATCCTGGCCAAAATAATACACTTTAATGACAGGGATACCATTCTGCAGCAGTCACGGGATAACGTGGACCTGGCCATCAATGGAGAAAAAATTTCCATCTTTCCGGACTATTCCACAGAGGTCCAGAAGAAGCGTACAAGGTTCCTGGACGTCAAGAAGAGACTTAGGAGCCTACAAATTCCATACGCCATGTTATTGCTGGCCAAACTGAGAGTAGTGGTGCTGGGATCTACCAAGTTATTTGAGGACCCAGAAGAGGCAGCACATTAGTTGGACTGCCATGAAAATCAATTGAAAGTGCGAGATACGGATGCCTGAGAAGATCTCTGGGAGCTTACTCTCTTAATGTATTATGTGTGGTCTCTTTCTTTGTTTCCCTGTATTTTTTTAGAAATGCAAAGTGAAGAGGGACATTTCATCTGTTGCTGCTTCCACTGATGGGACTTTACGAATATAGATAATATGTTGGTTCCTCTGTAACAGGAGCGTGAGTAGTGCACTACAAGTGCAACTCAAGAAGAGTTTCTAATTCATATCTTGCTCTTAAGAGCAGTTAAATATTGCAAAGTTATATATGCTGTTTCAAAAGGTGGGCATTCGAGTTAAGGGTACTTTCACACTAGCGTTTTTCTTTTCCGGCATAGAGTTCCGTTACAGGGGCTCTATACCGGAAAAGAACTGATCAGGCATATCTCATGCATTCTGAATGGAGAGTAATCCGTTGAGGATGCATCAGGATGTCTTCAATTCAGTTGTTTTGACTGATCAGGCAAAAGATAAAACCGTAGCATGCTACGGTTTTATCTCCGGCAAAAAAAACTGAAGCCTTGCCTGAATGCAGTATCCAGAATTTTTGCCCATAGGATTGCCGGATCCATCCTTCCGGTCTGCGCAGACCGGTAAAAATGTGAAAAAAATACAAGACGGATCCGTCTGTCTGCATGACAAGCGGAGAGACGTATCCATTCTTGCAATGCATTTGTGAGACGGTTCCGCATCCGGATCAGTCTCACAAATGCTTTCTGTCACATCCAAATCGGCGGATCCGGCGGGCAGTTCCGACGACGGACCTGCCCGCCAGATCACACTGCCGCAAGTGTGAAAGTAGCCTAAGGAGAACCCTGTTGGAATAAATCTGTTATACAGGGGAGGGGTTTTGGAGGGAAAGGGAGGTACTCACTCCAACATAGGTATAGGGTTATCATCACATTATATGTAGAATCACTTTCATGGTTTATATCAAGACTATGACACGCATGACTAGGATGTGAGAGGTATGGCTGACACGCGCAAGCGTCATAGTGTTTTCAATTATCTACTGCGTTTTCAGCCAGCTATCTGTTGTTTCCAAGAAAAGCAC
This sequence comes from Bufo bufo, assembly GCF_905171765.1. NCBI lineage: Eukaryota > Metazoa > Chordata > Amphibia > Anura > Bufonidae > Bufo > Bufo bufo. The sequence goes on along the minus strand of NC_053390.1, from coordinate 9,970,435 downwards.
CTAACCAAGGATACATTACATTGGTCAAAAAAGCTTGCTCATGCGGTGTTATCCTCGCATTCCAGGGGAGTAGGGTGGAGGGATCTGGAAGATCCCCGGGCGCATCGGCACTGTGCAATATCATAACAGAGGTGGGTTTACTGGATGTATGGAGACTGAGGCACCCGACAGTACGCAAATACTCATGTAGCTCGTCCACATATTGCACCTTATCTAGAATAGACTTAGCACTGGTGAATGATGGGATGTTTCCGATTGTTAGTTCCTCCGATTATCTCCCCAGGTCGATTTCAAACCATTCCATACTGGAAGTGGAGCTGGACATTGGGAGGGCTAGAATAGGGCCAAAAATATGGAAATGCAATGCAGTTTGGTTGCAAATTCTGGGGGACCTGACAAATATGACTGTATCCCTTAAAGAATATTTAACTTTTAATACAGGCACGTCGTCTCCTCATACGGTATGGGGTGCTTTGAAAGCATATCTGAGGGGGCTATTGATTAAGTCCATTAGTGCATATAAATATAGATCTAAAGCAGAGGATGTCAGGATGCACAGGGAGGTGGAAAGGGCGTTTGGGGTAACGCCTACCCAAGATACCAGTAGGGCATTAAAAGAGGCACAGGAACAATCTTCTGAAGGTCACAGACAGAAAACGTACCTTTTATAAACAACGCACATAGAAGGTGAAAGTGTGGGACACACACTATCGGTTATTTCCAGGGCTCAGCAAGGTTCTTCATGCATTGTAGAATTGTTGGATTCTCAGGGGAGGTTTTGTACAATTACAGAAGACATTCTGGGAGTGTTGGAGGGGTTTTACTCCTCTTTATATGCCTCCAAGACTGCCAATTCTGAGGAGGAGATATTTATATTTACCATTGCACCCCACATGGAATTTTTTTCCATCTCCCCAATACATCATATTCAATATTAAATGGTGGAATTAGAAAATGCAACTTGTCCCACAAAAAACAAGCGCTCATACGGCTATGTAAACGTAGAAATACAAAAGATCTGGAAAGGTAGGGAGCAAAAACGAAAATGCGAAAAACCCTCCAGGTCTGAAAGGGTTAACTGTAAGGTTTAAAATATAAGTCATGAACATAATATGTCTTCCTAAACAGGATTTATCAGATGTTTTATAGAAGCCGTTATGTGACATCAGTTAAGCTTTTATATCCAAATATACAACCTGAAATGAAAACAATGTCTATGACCCAGTGAAATATTGTTTCGTTATATTGTGGCCATAGGGCTTCTCTCTTGTGTGACTTCACTAATGACCCCTAATTATGGCTTTAGAAGCAAAAACATTTTTCTTATTCTGAATGCAGCTTCTCTCCTGTGTGATTCCTCTTATGTTTTAGAAGACTTGATTTATATGAAAAACGTTTCCCACATTCTGAACATGAATATGGCTTCTCTCCTGTGTGACATTTTTCATGTCTAACAAGACCTGATTTCTGTGTAAAACATTTCCCACATTCTGAACATGAATACGGCTTTTCCCCAGTGTGAATTCTCTCATGGTAAACAAGATCTGATTTCTGTGTATAACATTTCCCACATTCTGAACACGAATACGGCTTTTCCCCAGTGTGAATTCTCTCATGGTAAACAAGATTGGATTTCTGTGTAAAACATTTCCCACATTCTGAACATGAATATGGTTTCTCTCCTATGTGACATCTCTCATGTATAACAAGATATGATTTTCGTGCAAAACATTTCCCACATTCTGAACATGAATACGGCTTTTCCCCAGTGTGAATTCTCTTATGGTAAACAAGATCTGATTTCTGTGTAAAACATTTCCCACATTCTGAACATGAATACAGCTTTTCCCCAGTGTGACATTTTTCATGTATAAAAAGATCTGATTTCTGTGTAAAACATTTCCCACATTCTGAACATGAATATGGCTTCTCTCCTATGTGATTTCTCTCATGTGTAACCAGCCCTGATTTCTGTGTAAAACATTTCCCACATTCTGAACATGAATGCGGCTTTTCACCAGTGTGAATTCTCTCATGTGTAACAAGATTGGATTTCTGTGTAAAACATTTCCCACATTCTGAACATGAATATGGCTTCTCTCCTGTGTGACATTTTTCATGTATAAAAAGATCTGATTTCTGTGTAAAAGATTTCCCACATTCTGAACATGAATATGGCTTCTCTCCTGTGTGATTTCTCTCATGTGTAACAAGCCCTGATTTCTGTGTAAAACATTTCCCACATTCTGAACATGAATACGGCTTTTCCCCAGTGTGAATTCTCTCATGTATAACAAGATTGGATTTCTGTGTAAAACATTTCCCACATTCTGAACATGAATATGGCTTCTCGGCTGTGTGGCATCTTTTATGTATAACAAAATTGGATTTCTGTGTAAAACATTTCCCACATTCTGAACATGAATATGGCTTTTCCCCAGTGTGACTTCTCTCATGTAAAACAAGATATGATTTCCGTGTAAAACATTTTCCACATTCTAAACATGAATACATTTTCTCTCCTTTGTGACGTCTTCGATGTGTAGAAAGTCCTGAGCCGTTTGTGGATTCTTTACCACAATGAAACATTTTAATCCTTTTCTGACCTGTACTTGCGGTAACAATCTGTGATTGGTCCGGAGAAGGTTCCTCATAATTAGGAGGATTATATGACAGATCTGTACTGTGAAGTCCTGGATCTACATTAAGGGTAATGAGGTTTTCTCCTGAAGAGCGCTGCATGATATCTTCATCTAGTGGTAACATGACATTTTCACATTTCTTACTGGGATTTTCTGTTCAGATAAAAATAAAAATTTGTTTGAAAGTTTTTTCTTTGCAAACTACAGAGTAGACAAACTTATTACATTCCAATTTGTCTGGAAGTTGATCCAACAGGAAGGAGAAGTGTTCATTCATTTGGAATCCATTCCTGACTTTGGCCAAAAAACTGCACTTGTGATCCCAGCCTTATAAAGCTTCTATAACTTCCTGACAAAGTCCAGGATTCTGGTTTACACCAGGTCATAACTTTTATTACATACAGTAAATAATGACCTAACAAAACTAAAAAACTTGAAAAACCTGACCATGTCTGGAAACACTGGAGCATCGTAAGCCCCGCCCCTGCAGAATCTGCCTGTTGTTTCTATATGTGGAACCTTAAAATCCCCCCTTTTTGGACAGATTATAAGAGCAGCACAGATCAGTCACTGGTTATCTACCAGCAAGTTCACACAGAGCAGATCAGCTGCAGACATTTCTGTGACTGTCCCGCTACCCTGAATGTGGCTTGTAATAATCCATGCACCTGCTGCAGAAACAACCCAATACATGGAAATGTCTACAATAAATGTCCCATGTGTGAACACGCTCTAATGCAGCTGGAACATTCTGGGACATGCAATTACTGCTAGAAGTCACACGTTCAGTCTGAAGGGGATGAGCAGATAATCGCTGAAGTGATGGACAACAGGATCACATTTAGCAATTTAAAGCCGATGCCAGACAAGAAATTTACTACAATTTTTTTCACATTTTATTGAGACACCAAAAACTTAGGCTACTTTCACACTGGCTTTTTGGCTTTCCGTTTGCGAGATCCGTCATGGGCTCTCGGTTTTGCCCTAATGCATTCTGAATGGAAAATGATCTTCTATAAGAGGCTGGAGCTCCTCCATTACATGTCACTGCACACACGTGTATACACTGCACATGACGGCTCTTACCTTGTGATATAAGAGGCTGGTGCTCCTCCATTACATGTCACTGCACACACGTGTATACACTGCACATGACGCCTCTTACCTTGTGATATAAGAGGCTGGTGCTCCTCCATTACATGTCACTGCACACACGTGTATACACTGCACATGACGGCTCTTACCTTGTGATATAAGAGGCTGGTGTTCCTCCATTACATGTCACTGCACACACGTGTATACACTGCACATGACGGCTCTTACCCTGTGATATAAGAGGCTGGTGCTCCTCCATTACATGTCACTGCACACACGTGTATACACTGCACATGACGGCTCTTACCTTGTGATATAAGAGGGTGGTGCTCCTCCATTACATGTCACTGCACACACGTGTATACACTGCACATGACGGCTCTTACCTTGTGATATAAGAGGCTGGTGCTCCTCCATTACATGTCACTGCACACACGTGTATACACTGCACATGACGGCTCTTACCCTGTGATATAAGAGGCTGGTGATCCTCCATTACATGTCACTGCACACACGTGTATACACTGCACATGACGGGTCTTACCTTGTGATATAAGAGGCTGGTGCTCCTCCATCATGGCCTCCTTGTACAGGTCCTTGTGTCCTTCTATATACTCCCACTCCTCCATGGAGAAATAGACAGTGACGTCCTGACACCTTATAGGAACCTGACAACACAATGACACCGTCATCACCCAGACCCCTCCAGTGCTGTTACTGGAGAATTTCCCAGCATTCCCAGCAGTGTCACCTCTCCAGTCAGCAGCTCCATCATCTTGTGGGTGAGTTCTAGGATCTTCTGCTCATGTATCAGGGGGTGAGGGGGAGGCTCTGTGATGGGGGGAGGGGTCCTCCTCCGCCCTCCTGACTCCTGGAGATGGATGATGGGAGTCACACAGTCCCCCGATGTCTTCTTCACTATTGTGTACTCCTGTGGATGGAGAGAGACACTTAGGGTCCATTCACACATCCGTGTGTGTTTTGCGGATCCACGTATCCGCGGATCCGCAAAACACGGACATCGGCGATGTATGTTCCGGACATTTTGCGGACCGCACATCGCTGGCACTTAATAGAAAATGCTTAATCTTGTCCGAAATTGCGGACAAGAATAGGACATGTTCTATTTTTTTCGGGATCGGAATTGCGGACCTGGAAGTGCGGATCCGCAATTCCGGATCCGGGCAGCACATCGTGCTGCCCCATAGATATGAATGGGTCCGCAAATCCTTTCCGCAAAATGCGGAACGAAATTGTGGACGTGTGAATGGACACTTATGGAATAAATCCTTCAGGAGCCATGTGCTCTCCTCCGGCCCTCTCCTCCTGGTACAACGTGCCTACTTACCTTCTCATGGCTCCTACAACATGACTATTGGTCACTGGTCACATGACACATCACTCACCATATTGGGGGCTGATCTCCAGGTTCTCCATCACTTGGAAGGTCTGGAGGCCGTTCTCCAGGACCCTGGACTCTTCCTATCACTTCCTATGATGGATTCTCCTCCCCGATGTCTGACTTGTTGAAGTGTATGGTAGCCGTCATGGCACCTAACAGGTAGAATTTAGCGTAGGAACCTGTCTAACAGAGATCGCCTTGACGCTCGGCAGACGGGCTCAAATAATTTTGTACAAAACGATTTGCCAAGTATCTCACACTTATAGTGTAGCACTTGTTATTATTATGCAATTTTGTACTCTATATTGCAGTTTATTGTCGCATTGCATGTTTCTGTCTTTTAATGTTGTTCCCTGCCATAGCAATGTGCTACTGCGGTTTGGTATGTGCTGACTGACCCCTTTTTTGGTTTTTCTTTGCAGTTTGTACTGGAGGTGTGGCTGCCTCCTCAGTCATGCACTCCTGACCACCCTGTCTGCCCTATAGGCTGATTTTAATTAGTGTTAGTACATAGTCAGGCTTGCTCCCCTTCACTCACTGAAGCCATGGCACCAGGAGTGGGATAGTTTGTGGACTCTCACTGCAATCCTTGGTAGCCGTTTGGCGCCGTGGAGTGGGCTTGCTGTGTAACCTGCACTCCCTGAAGTGTATGGTAGCCGTCATGGCACCTAACAGGTAGAATTTAGCGTAGGAACCCGTCTAACAGAGATCGCCTTGACGCTCGGCAGACGGGCTCAAATAATTTTGTACAAAACGATTTGCCAAGTATCTCGCACTTATAGTGTAGCACTTGCTATTATTATGCAATTTTGTACTCTATATTGCAGTTTATTGTCGCATTGCATGTTTCTGTCTTTTAATGTTACAGAATACAATACAGAGGAGAGAAATCTAGAAAAGTTTACCTCTCCGCTCAGCAGGGAGATGATCTCCAAGGTGAGGTCTAATATTCTTCTGCTGATCTCCTTCCTGTCCATCCTTGGTGGTCATTCAGGAGAAGAGGAGAGAACTGGAGGAGCTGGAGGCTTCTAGTACTGCAGGCGCCTTTATGAGAAGAGGAGAGGACATCATCCAGGGGACAAGACCAGATGTCACCTCCAGAACCTCACTTCCTGAGCCTGGAGGGGCCCCGCTTCTCAGAGCCCCCACCACATGGATTCCAGGGGCCCCAACATGGAGATCTCTGGTGGCTCCACAGGAGATAAATGTCTGGTAGATGCAGGTCCCACCTCTGGGCTGTGCTCAGCTGTGTCCAGAACTCCTAGAGAAGAGACTGGAGAGAGCTGAGCTCAGACCGGGCCCCGCTCCATTCATTCTCCTCCTGGAGGCAGGGGCCCCTCACCAGGACAGTCAGGGGCCAGTGAATGATGACAACCCCCACTATCCCCACTACTCCTCCCCCATCATACTAAGCTGAGGAGCGGAGAAGGATTCCTTGTGTGTAATGGAGGAGAATCTCCAGAGGTGACATGTCTGAGCTCTCCACCACACTGTCTCCTCACAGCTCATCTTACCTGCAGGCTGGAGGAATGGCTGATACCAGAGAGAACAAGAGCCCTGACTACCGACCAGGACCTGCCCAGTATCTGCTGCACTGCCGGAGCTGAAGGACCTGGGGTGACGTCACCGTCATGTGATCAGTGCAGGGGGCGGGGCTCAGCAGTGACTACCGACCAGGACCTGCCCAGTATCTGCTGCACTGCCAGAGCTGAAGGACCTGCGGTGACATCACCGTCATGTGATCAGTGCAGGGGGCGGGGCTGAGCAGTGGAGAGATATAGAGTGGGGGAGGGACCTGGGTTGGGGTGATGTCTCTGTCATGTGATCAATACATTGGCGGTGAAGGCCCTGGAGTGACGTCACAGTCATGTGATCAGTGCAGGGGGCGGGGCTGAGCAGTGGAGAGATATAGAGTGGGGGAGGGACCTGGGTTGGGGTGATGTCTCCGTCATGTGATCAATACATTGGCGGTGAAGGCCCTGGAGTGACGTCACAGTCATGTGATCAGTGCAGGGGGCGGGGCTGAGCAGTGGAGAGATATAGAGTGGGGGAGGGACCTGGGTTGGGGTGATGTCTCTGTCATGTGATCAATACATTGGCGGTGAAGGACCTGGAGTGACGTCACAGTCATGTGATCAGTGCAGGGGGCGGAGCTTTCTATGGAGAAGGATCTGTAGGATTGAGGATTTTTTTCTCTATACATCTATGGCAGTGATGGTGAACCTTTTAGAGACCGAGTGACCAAAACTGCAACCAAATACCCACTTATTTATCGCAAAGTGCCAACACGGCAATTTAACCTAAATACTAATATAATATATCTTTCATGTCCTTTTATCATTTATCTATAATAGATTAATAGCCTACATTTAATGCGCTGCCTGTGCTGTTCATAGTGTGTCCTGGGGATGATGAATGGCAGGAAAAGTCTAAGACATATTGCTACGCCATAGACTTTTTCCAGGGCGTGGGTGCCCATATAGAGGGCTCTGAGTGCCGCCTTTGGCACCTGTGCCATAGGTTCGCCATCACTGATCTAAGGAAATGCTGGGAGTTGTAGTTCTCTGATATGCTTTCATAGCAATGTGGATGTGCTGGGAGTTGTAGTTCTCTAGTTTAATTTGTTATGATAACAGCCTGGACAGCCTGGGAGTTGTAGTCATTTTCTCTGCTATACTATAATGACAGCCTGGACATGTTGGGAGTTGTAGTTCTCTCCTCTGTTTTCTGCACATGATTACGGGGGTGGCCATCTTTCCTGATGCTGAGAGCAGCATTTAGAGCTATGATTTATAGCAGCTGCATGGACTATGGGCACAGTAGACAGGAGCTGCTCCTCCAGGATCCACAAGCAGATTAGATCCTAGACGGCTCCTCCTGCGCTCCTTCTCCGTGCTGCCAAACACTGCTTGTCGTGTGGATTGCGGTACGGCTTCTACACGTTCCGCGTCCTCAGCTTCCCTCCAGGCTCTTCTCTTCCCCTCCAGACTTCTATGCCCCTCCAGGCTCCTCTGTTTCCCTCCAGACTCCTCTCTGCTCCTGCAGACTCCTCTGTTCCCCTCCAGACTCCTCTCCGCTCCTGCAGATTCCTCTGTTCCCTTCCAGACTCCTCTGTTCCCCTCCAGACTCCTCTTTGCTCCTCCAGGCTCCTCTGTTCCCCTCCAGACTCCTCTGTTCCCCTCCAGACTCCTCTGTTCCCCTCCAGACTCCTCTGTTCCCCTCCAGACTCCTCTCTGCTCCTGCAGACTCCTCTGTTCCCTACAGACTTCTCTTTGCTCCTGCAGACTCCTCTGTTGCCCTCCAGACTCCTCTGTCCCCTCCTGACCCCTCTGTCACCTCCAGGCTCCTCTGTTCCCTCTATGGCCTCATGCACACGACCGTTGTTGTGTTCCGTTCCGCAAAATGGGGTTCCGTTGTTCCGTGATCCGTTTCCGTTTTTGTTTCCGTGTGCCTTCCTTGATTTTTGGAGGACCACCAGACATAAAGGAAAGTAAAAAAAAGTCTAACAGGTTTGCCATGCAAATGATAGGAAAAAAACATACGCGCGGACGCGGATGACAATCTTGTGTGCCTCCGCGTTTTTTAGCGGTCCCATTGACTTGAATGGGTCCGCGAACCGTTTCCCGCAAACATAATAGGACAGGTTATATTTTTTTGACGGACTGAAACCACGGATCTCGGACGCGGATGGCAAACGGTGCATTAGCCGAGTTTTCAATGGACCCATTGAAAGTCAATGGGTCCGCAGAAAATCACGAAAAACGGCACAACGGACACGGAATAAAACAACGGTCGTGTGCATGAGGCCTATGGAAGCTTCTAGAAGGTTCCCATTAAAAAATGTCATGCTCATGGAAACCAAGCCCTGCAGGACTAGGTAGGATTGAAGTGGCTTCTGCTTGTCCCTGGTCTTCTTCAGGACTCGGGAACGAGAGGGATGGGAGAAAAAATGTAGACAAATATTATCCAGCAGATAATTGATAGACCGTCCAGCTCCTCAGGATAATCAGCCGTCAGACTTCTCTCACATCACCATCACACCTATATCTGGAGCTCTCAGTTTCTGAATGATTTGCAGAAGAAGATGAGTATTTAACCCTTACTGCGCTGAGTGGATTGTCTTGCAGATGAGCAGATTGGATTTGCCATTGAGATTGCCTCTGATATGAACTGTAGAAATGCTTCTCAAGGTGATCTCCGCCCAACACACAATCTGTCTCCATTCTTCTGACCGGGAAAGGCGTCTGTTTCCACCTTGTTTATGGGGAAAAAAACATCCACCGTGTTGTCTGTCTGTATCAGAATCCGTCTGAATTAAGGGCTGAGAAATGAGTGAGGCCGATGTGATTGCCCTGAGTTCCTTCATGTTTGATGACAGGAGATCTGATGATGGACACTTCTTTTGTACCCATTGATTCTTGACATGGGCACCCCAACCTGAGCCTGAAGTATCCATGGTGAAGGAGAACTTCTCCAGATGAACCAAACATTTCCTTGCAGACAAGTAGTCTTCTGCTACATCAGTTCAGATCTTTGTAAACACATAGAAGGATTCTAAAATGACTGGCCAGAGAGTTTGGATTCTTGTCCCAGACACAGAGGATGTTACAGTGCAGAGATTATGTGAGATATGGCCCAGTGGACCTCCAGCATTGGTGACCAGGTCTACAATTCTTATTGAACTGTACAATTTGACAGACTCGAGAAACGACTTACCTCCTGGTGAATGGCAGTTATCCTGTTGACAAGGTTATGGACATTGCAGTGTCCAGAACAGATCCCAAGAACTTCAGGTCACAGGACAGTCTGAGATGAGACTAAATTCATAAGAAAGTTGTGCTGCTTGAGACACAGGAACGGCGTCAGCACCCGGCATACCCGGGCAAGTGCCGGGGTCCACTGTTCCTTAGGCGACCCACTTGTTTCCGCGTTTAACCATTTTTACATACTGTTGACAACGCTGCTGCCGCCTGACAGGATCTCCAGGTGGAGCGTCAGTGTGTGAGTACAGTGGGACACAGACTGTCAGCGAGGACTCGTCTCGGAGGACACAGGGGCGGAGGCCGAGCTGATCAGCAGGCGCAGCTGCAGAAGATTCAAGACAGCAGAGCAGCCGAGCCCAAGAAAGGAAGCCTGGAGTTTTATTAGAATTCAGGGCAGGGGAACAGACCAGTAACATGGCCGCGGGGCTTATGTTCACCAAGATAAAGGCTGAAGCCAACCATTGAACAGAGCATAGAGGACATGGACATACACTAACTATTACCATGTGTTTCTCCGCTCAATAAGCACAAGCCTAGAAAACACAATGTAAACTCCTACAAGAAAATACCAGAACGCATGAAATCCATTATACACTTTATTGGCAAAAATTCATAAGAGGAAATTTTCCTGTTTTGATTTTTTATCCAATAAAGTGTAATATTGATTAGTATTTTCTTATAGGAGTTTATGTTTTAGGCCTCATGCACACGGCCGTTGTGTGCCCGTGGCCGCATTCTGCAGGTCCGCAACGTAATACACGGGCATCGGCCCATGTGCATCCGCAATGGGTCCGCAATCACAGAGATGTGGAACAGAAGTGTGGATCGGAACCCCACGGAAGCAGTACGGAGTGCTTCCATTGTGTTTCTGGCCGTGCCTCCGCACCCCAATAAAATAGAAATCATTCTATTCTTTTGCGGGGGGTGGACGGATTGCGGACCCATTAAAGTTGAATGGGTCCGGATCCGTCCCGGACATTGCCCGTGCATTGGGGAATGCTAATTGCATGGAACGGACGCACAATGGCCGTGTGCCTGAGGCCTAAGGGCTCTTTCACACGAGTGGATGCCGTGCAGGTAATCGCTGTGTGATAGACAGCCAAGCCGCGCTCCGGACAGCCGAGACGCGGAGCAGTAACATGATTGATGATGCTCCGTGCTTCTCTTTTTACTACAAAATCACAGTGAGATACAGTTGTCTCCGTGATTTTGTAGTAAAAAGATCACAGTCAATCATGTTACTGCTCCGTGTCTCTGCTGTCCGGAGCGCGGCTCGGCTCTCCTTCACGCAGCGGATTACCCGCACGGCATCCGCTCGTATGAAAGAGCCCTCAGTGGTGCAGCAGTGCAGCGTAATTATGTTATTAGGACCTGGGATCTGCCTGCCAACAGCAAGATGGAGGAGAGAGAAGGCTGGAGTCAGGGAGAGGGGTGACCAGCAGGGTCCACAGGCTGAAGTACGAGGGGGCCATTTACAAAGACGTTCTTTTACGTTGGTCTTTGTTTCCCCCCTACACTGGCAAGTACGGACCTGATTTATGACAATGTCTTGGCCCCCGCCACTGCCAAGTAGGGAGGACGGCACAGAAACGGGGTCTTGTGACTTTTATAATGTCTAAAACTGGCATCGGCCATAGAGTCTGTAAATAATCAGACGTCTCTTCTGTCCCAAAAAGAGAATCCAGGGGGAAGTGTAGAAGTGGTGGATGCAGCTGCAGTCTGTGTCAGTGTGTCTGTGACAGCGCATGCCGAGAGCGACATCGGTAATGACAGACTCACTGCTGGCTGGGCCTTGTAGTGCTCTCAGAGAACTGTCTACAAGGCTCAGCATGTCCGGTCTGTTATTACTGATTACCAGAGGACAGTACAGGGCAGGAGTGTAAGGCGGGCAAAGAACTATAAGGCCCCTTTCAGACGAGCGAGTTTTCAGCGCGGGTGCAATGACGTGAATGCATTGCACCCGCTCTGAATCATAACCCATTCATTCCAATGGGTCTGTCTACATGAGCCTTGTTTTTCACGCATCAGTTCTGCGTTGTGTGAAAATCGCAGCATGTTCCATATTCTGGGTTTTTCACGCAGCCCTGGCCCCATAGACGTGAAAAACACATTGCATCCGCAGTTTTGTCTGCGATTGCGTTCCGATGTTCAGATTTTCTGCGCAGGTGCAATGCGTTTACACGCCCATGAGAAAAAACTAGATGTGGTACCCAGACCCGAACCCGGACTTCTTCACTGAAGTTTGGGTTCTGTGTTCTGTAGATTTTATTATTTTCCCTTATAACATGGTTATAATGGAAAATAATAGCATTCTTATCGCGCAGCCGGCATCGTCTTCTTTCTTCTCCTATGCTGCTGCCTGCCCCTGTGCAAAAGGACCTTTGATGACGTAATCGCGCTCACCACGTGGTGACGTCAGCGCAAGTCCTACTGAATGAAGATAGAAGGATCCACGTGGTGAGCGCGATGACGTCATCAAAGGTCCTTTTGCACAGGGGTAGGCAGCAGCATAGTGCTATCAGCATTCATATTGATATTTATTGGGGGCACAGGGGCAGGCAGCAGCATAGTGCTATCAGTATTCATATTGATATTTATTGGGGGCACAGGGGCAGGCTGCAGCATAGTGCTATCAGCATTTATTTTTATATTTATTGGGGGCACAGGGGCAGGCAACAGCATAGTGCTATCAGCATTCATATTTATTGGGGGCACAGGGGCAGGCAGCAGCATAGTGCTATCAGCATTCATATTGATATTTATTTGGCGCACAGGGGCAGGCAGCAGCAGAGTGCTATCAGCATTCATATTGATATTTATTGGGCGCACAGGAGCAGGCAGCAGCATAGTGCTATCAGCATTCATATTGATATTGGGGGCACAGGGGCAGGCAGCAGCATAGTGCTATCAGCATTCATATTGATATTTATTGGGCGCACAGGAGCAGGCAGCAGCATAGTGCTATCAGCATTCATATTGATATTTATTGGGCGCACAGGAGCAGGCTGCAGCATAGTGCTATCAGCATTCATATTGATATTTATTGGGGGCACAGGGGCAGGCAGCAGCATAGTGCTATCAGCATTCATACAGGCACGATATTACGAAGTCTGTCACGACTACAGACACGAGGTTATGAGTCCTGTCACGACTATAGGTACGATATTATGAAGTCGGTCACAACTACAGACGCGAGATTATGAGTCCTATCACGACTACAGGCACAAGGTTATGAATTCTATCAGGACTACAGGCACAACATTTCAAATCCTATCACGAATACAAACACGAGGTTATGAGTCCTGTCATGACTACAGGCATGTTATTACGAAGTCTGTCACGACTAGAGACACAAGGTTATGAGTCCTGTCACGAATATATGCACAATATTACGAAGTCTGTCACGACTACAGACACGAGGTTACGAGTCCTGTCACGACTACAGGCACAGTCATAAGTCCTGTCACGACTACAGGCACAATATTATGAAGTCTGTCACGACTACAGACACGATCATAAGTTCTGTCACGACTACAGGCGTGATATTTTACGAAGCCTGTTACTACGACAAGTACAAGGCTAGTAAGCTGGTAATGGCCACAGGCTTTGTGGTCTCAACGGTCTGCTCACGATTACAACACACAACGCAGGGGCAATGTTGGTCCTGACAGGACAATAGTCATGGTTAGTAGTTGATTGGTGGAGAGTATAGGCACAGTTCGATATCCACGTCACGGCTACTGGCACGGTTACGGTAGTGGGTCACGTTACAGGCATTAGGTAGCACGGGTTCATTAAAGAGGGCACGAGTAGGCTCTGGTTAAGGTCGGTTATTTCTCATTTAATGTCATTCCTTCTGTTTTAGTTACCTAATGTCATACGCTTCCGACATCGAGGGAACATCTTCGTTACAGGGAAGTGTTGATCTCCAATTTCAACAGGGCGCTGTTCCTTCAATGAGGTCTTGGACCATTTCTAAGTTGACGGCGGAGTTCTTCAAGAGGGGGGTACCTTCCCCAGCAACAGATTTGCCTCCTCTGCTTAAAGGTTACAGGTCCCAGTCAGGAGATAATGTCCGTGAACACTATACCGACGTCTCTTACCCAACTTCATGCAGTGTTCAAGTCAATGGCCACGTCCAGTTCAGACATCCAGACTAAGCTGGAGACGGTGGAGAATAGGGATGTTTCGTCTAGCTTAGTGGTACAGAGACTTCAAGTGGCCTCAACATCACAAGCTAGGGTTGCTGGTGGGTCAGCCAATTTTACCCAACATAGCACATTCACATTATATTCTAGATAACATTCGGATGTTAATTTAGCTTCATTACTAGTAGCAGCGTATGAGGTCCCTGACAATAAGATCATAGCCGTGGGGAAGTTCCATTATTCTCAAATCCTAAAATGTTAGACTTCATAAGAAGTTAAATGTTCTGAGTTCGTTCTAGCATTTAGTCCACTTCGCGATGTTATCTGTCCAGTCAGCCACATAGGAGGGAAGATTGGGACCGTTATTTATATAAGGTGGTGAATTCAGGTCATAAATATGGGGGTACGGCTTCTCATGACTACTACCGTTCGTTTCAGCCAAAGCAGCAGCTGTTCTCGCGCAGTTCTGGCACGTTACTGGTTGGTCTAATATCAACACAGAATTGTTTTGTTGCCATTTCGCAGGTCTTAAGGCCCGGCTGGTACTACGTGTAATTCTTTCTCGCATACAGCTGAATGGTGTTCCACTCTTAATTTACGGTTAGAAGAAAGAAAAAAAAGACACAGACTAGGAACATTCCAGGTCCATCACCTAGCAACAGGAGGGTCGGTTCAGGGGTTGTTAAAGTGGGCCAGCCATTTAGAGTGTCTCGGTAGGTCACAAGTTTGTAAACATTTTATCATACAGCGTGTCACTATAGTCAGTGTAGGTTGTTACACTCATGTTCCATACGTTTTAGGGCCCATCCCTGTGTCGCTTATCCACAGAAGAACAACCACATAGCATGATAGACCCTGTACTTAAGGCTCAGTTGAGGGACCATCCTGAGCCCAGTGGGTTCAGGATGTACTTGTCGGCTTAGAAAATGGTTTCCACACGAGTTGGTTTCGTTACCTCAGTCATAGGATGAGTGTAGGCACCTTATGTCGGCCTCAAAACCCAGGGTCAGTATCGGAGCTGATTCAGACGAAGTTAGATAAGGGATATCTTCTAGGACCATTGAGTCAGCCTCCTCTTGTCTGTAGGAGGGTGAGCACTGTCGGGGGCTAACCCAATTATTTTTTTTTTTTAAAGTGGCTGTTATACGATTTGTCAGCCCAACGTTCTTTCCCTATCCCTAGTCTGTACTCCTTGATACCATCAGAGGAGTTCTCTATGAAGTGTTCTTCTGTTGACAAGGCCGTTAAGTGGAAACTCCTTTAGGAAAAGGTTCATGGTTGTCAAGTTGACAGATAATACTGTTACCGCAGACATCCTTAGGGAGGTGAGATCAGGTTCTATAGAAATCATGTCATTGTTAGAAGGTTCGTGGCTCGCACTACAGCATGGGTTTAATTTTGTGTGTACACTCATTAGTGGTGATAAGAATGTTGCAGCAGACGCTCTTCATCGGCGTTACTTTCAGCTCCTATCCCAGGTATTCCCATAAGCAGACTCCTTGCCGACACCAACGCCTCATCACAGTTTACGGGTGATGGACTAGTGTTGCACTTCGCCACGGTCAGGAGTCTGATTGCAAAATCATTATCCAGCGACACGAGGTTAGCGTATAAGAGCGCTTGGGGATTATTCAACCCGTTTAAGGGAGCATATCCACCTGGTGCCACGGGGCACATATCCTGTCTAATGGCATTGTAGCTTTTTGCCACTCTAACCTCAAGTTAGCGCTTAGTATTATTAAGGCATTCCTGGCAGGCATATAGCATTACTACAGTGGTCAACACCCCGATCAGCCGCCCCCCTTTTTTCAGCGCATCCCATCAGAATGTTGTTGAGAGGAATTCAGGGACTAATGGTCTTAAGTCAGTCTACGCGTCAGCCGGGTCAGGGCAGATGTTAGGTCATTATCTGACCTGTCGCAAAATGGACTCTTCGGTCGTATAATTAGTTTGTTGTTTATAACAGCTATGTATTCGAGGTTCCGTGGGTTCCTTAGGCCAAGTATGTTTATCCGTTCACTATCGCAGAAAGCTTCTACGGAAGGTCAGCTTGTGGGACGGTACTCATGTTCTATTTAACCTCGGATTCATTGATATTATCTCAGCCTGGGGTATTAGTAGAGGTAAAATACTTGGCTGCAGGTAACAATTGGTGCCGGTCAGGGTCTTTTATGAGTGGCTAGAGTTGGTCGGAGGGGCTCCAGTTGAGTCGCCGTTGTTAACCTGTAGTGGCGCCACACTTAGTACTCCGAACTTCATGTAGTACATTAGATTAATCAATATGGGGGTGAATCTGACGTTGATATTGGGCCATTCTTTCAGAATTACAGTGGCATCCGCGGCTTCAAAGCATTACATTCCGGTGCCTGTCATTTAGAGGTTAGGTAGGTGAAAATCATCCTGTTATGTATGGTATACTTCAGATCCATATCATGAAAGGTCTCTTGCTTTTCAGAAACTGGTCATGTAATTATTGTAGAAATAAATATTACTATACCTACGGTCTGTTCTTTTTTGGCCCCTTTAGGTTGCTCTACTACTACAGCAGTTATGGCATAACTCAAACTGCTAGGCAGAGTTAGGGTGAGGTAGGTCAGGTTAGTTTCTGATAGCTGATCCGAGCACAAGTGTAAGGAAAATTTATTTGCCGGATTTGTGGGAGGGGAGGCTGGTGAACAGCGCTATTTAGAGCCGTCCTTGGGCCCTACGAGACGTCAGCACGCCGGCTTTTTCACCCACCCACACAATCTTACGGTTATTTAATATTAGGGTGGCCCCCTTTAGGTTGCCCTACTACTACAGCAGTTATGGCATAACTCAAACTGCTAGGCAGAGTTAGGGTGAAGTAGGTCAAGTTAGTTTCTGATAGCCGATCCGACCACAAGTGAAAAAAAAAAATCCATAATTTTCAATACTTTTTCTATAGAGGTTGTCTGCAGTGACTTGTGACATCTGTCCAATACCTTCTGTGTGTCAGGGCCAGAGATTGGACAAATATAAGTGAAATCTATTTTCCCTTTTCAATACTTTTACGTACTTTTTCAATATACTGTGCTTGCTGTGAACTGTGACATCCGTGCCACATCTTGTGTGTCAAGCGTGCATATAAAATTCAATATGCAGAAGGCGAGCAGTAAGGGACGGGGAAGTGGCGCTGATGCTGATGGTGCACGCATAGGCCATGGCCCTGTGCGCGTTGAAACTGTGTCTGCTGCCAGAGCAAGAAAAACAATCATCCACGATACCTAGCTTTATGTCCCAGTTTGCAGGGCGTCGCAGGACAAAACTCTTGAAGTCAGACCAGTGCGACCAGGTGGTCGGTTAGATTGTAGCAGATAATGCTTCCAGTCGGTTAAGCACCACCCTGTCTACCACCAAGTCCAGTCTCAGTAGCCAAGAGTCTGGTCAACAGAATCCTCGCCCTGAGTCTGGCCAAACAAGTGATCCCACACTCGGAAATTCCGAGGAGCTCTTTTCATCGCCATTACTTGATTTGGCATGCTTAAAGAGAGACATGAGATCTTGTGCCCTGATTCCCAACCTCTTGAGCATCCACAGTCTCAAGAACATGACGGTGGGGAACGGCAATTAGTTCAGATTAAATCAGTTTAATGAGGTGAATGATGATGATACACAGTTGCCAATGAGTCAACCACAATTAA
Source organism: Bufo bufo (assembly GCF_905171765.1). NCBI lineage: Eukaryota > Metazoa > Chordata > Amphibia > Anura > Bufonidae > Bufo > Bufo bufo. Next base: position 9,952,723 of record NC_053390.1, on the reverse strand, counting down.
GGTCTCAAGGGGTTGATGAAGAGGATGAGACACAGTTGTCAATCACTGAGGTTGTGGTTAGGTCAACAAATCAAGAGGATGATCAGAGTGAGGAAGTGGAAGAGGAGATGGTGGACGATGAGGTCACTGACCCAACCTAGGAAGGTGGAAAGCTGAGCGACGACAGCAGTACAGAGGGGGAAGGATCTGCAGCACCGCAACAGGCTGGAAGAGGCAGTGGGGTGGCAAAAGAGAGAAGGCGGGCCACACCTAACAGGCCTGCAACAGTTCCATAGAGCACCCCCTTGTGTAAATCTCCCTTGCCAAGGGGTAGGTGTTCCGCAGTATGGCGCTTTTTTGAGGAAAGTGCGGACGACAAAAGAATAGTAGTTTGCAACCTTTGCAACACTAAAATGATCCGGGGCGTGAACACTAGCAACCTCACCACCACCAACATGATCCGCCACATGGCATCCAAGCACCGTAATAAGTGGGACGAATGCCTGGGTCCACAATCTGTGTCTGCGGGTCACACCACTGCCTCTTCTTCCCCTATGGTACGTGCTGGCCAATTGCCTGTCGAAGGCGCAGGCGAGGATGCCTTCTGCCCTGCACCTGGACCTTTGCAAGCACCATCAGCAACCATCCACTTTCCTGTCCCAACGCAGCGTCCAAATGTCATTACCCCAGGCATTTTAATACAAGCGCAAATACCCAGCCACCCACCCACAGGCCATAGCACTAAATGCGCACCTTTCAAAATAAATGGCCCTGGAAATGTTGCCATTTAGGCTTGTGGACACTGAGGCCTTCCGCAGCCTGATGTCGGCGACCGTCACGCGGTACTCTGTCCCCAGCCGCCACAACTTTTCAAGGTGTGCCTTGCCCGCCTTACACCAACATGTGTATGCCGAAACGTCACATGTGCCCTGACCAACGCAGTTACTGGGAAGGCCCACTTAACCATGGACAAATGGACAAGTGCATTTGGCCAGGGATGCAAGATTGTGGAGGCCGGGAGCAAGTCACACCCTGGGATGGCACAGTTGCTACAGACGCCGAGGATTGCGGGCCCTAATTCCATCAGGGTTTCCACCAGCACCTACGTTAGTGGCTCCAAAACCCACTTCTCCTCCTCCGTCTCCTCCTCCACTTACACCTCTGAATTATCTGCGTGCAGCACCAGTCAGCAATGTTCCAGCAGAATTGACCCTTTAAAACATAACTTTTACTTAATAATGCTAATAAAATGACACCACGTTAGTGATTCACCAGTGAAAAAATCTTGTGAAACAAATGATAATCCAAACAAATAGAGATGTTTAGATGGAGTGACCAACCATTAATATGGTTATGAAGGTTGGTGTACACAGGGCAGCATTGGGGAGTATTGGAATATCTAACCTGTCCCTGCACTCACCCTGAATAAATCCTCAGCCCAGGGACGTCCCCTAGTGGTGGAGACTCTCTGCCCTCGTACCTGGACTGACTGCCCTACTTACACCCTCCTCTCAATAAACAATACCACGGTACCCCGTAAAACGACGGGTATCTTCTGTGTCACAGGTCGGTTAATGCCTGTATAGACAACAGCCCATGTGGATAGAAAGATGAAAAATACAACTGGTGTGGAGGTGTAGATATCACCTATAACACCATGTAGAAAAGTCAAAAAGGGGCGTCACGGTGGCCATACGCTCCCAGGCTAATTCTTACAAAAACCCTGACGCGTTTCCCCTATTTCTATGTTCATCAGGGGGTAACAAAACAGTCATGGGTGAACCGTCATAATGAAATAAAGATAATTTTTAGATATACTTATGATACAGATGGAGGACACAGGACCAGAAACGCAGACTATAATATGTATGTAGGACCAAGGGGACCATTGGATAAATCCCACCTGTAGATGGAAGGTAGAGAAATATCAGGGTAAGAGCTTGATTCAAATTTACTTATACTACCACCCCCTAGGTATCTGAGGCACTTACTTAGTATCCTGGACGGTCAAATACACCAGAAGCCCATAAAGATAAGGGCCAACACAGTGTCCAAGAAACTGTAAAAAATATAGTATAAAGCTCCATTGCATGCCAGAATTGTAACCTGCCAAATAAGATCACAAGGTCCTTACTCACGCTTACTTGCGTTTTGGTGTCATCCTGTGCCTCCAGATGATCACACACTAAGTTACCTGCTTCCCTAAATACCCCATCGTCAGCTGTTTGAAATTGGCGCTCAATGGGACGCCAAATAGGCCACTTCCGGTTGCGGGACGCGTCCGTATACGTCATATCCGGTCTATGGACCGCATGTGTATCTCACATCCAGTCTTTGGAGCGCAGGCGATCGTCATATCCGGATTTTTAGTCACAGTGTTTGCTAACTTATTATAGCTGTAGCAAGGGGGATAGGGTATATATAGGGGAGATAGGTGTGAACCATAGAAAATGGAAGAAAACATGTTATGCAAAATTTCACCTAAGTGCGTGCCCTAGATGATGGGAAGCACCAAGCGTATACTTGATAATTGACGCTATACACTCAGTATTTGGATACTTCACGTATCCAGTTATTTTTTATCCTGGCTTAATTATTCTACCGGGCAGGCCTATTCATTATCAGAGAGATCAAGCTAAGCGCATCCTCCCCTACAGATCATAAGAAGCAAGAGAAAGTAAGTCTCTTATTAATACCAAGGGGTGCCTGGGATTTGAACCGGTGGATCCAGACGCATTCCTTCTGGAGGATTTTATGATCCCAGTCGCCCCCCCCTTGGGGATAGGGGAATTCTCTCCAGGATCGAAAACCTCAGACAGTTAGGGTTACCACCGTGGACATCGTTGACATGTGACGCGACCGGAGTGATGTTCTTTTTGGCCACGTCATTCACATGCTCGCATATCCGCCGCCTGTCTTCTCTGATTGTTTTTCCTATGTAATCCATAGGACATGGACTTTGACATATGTATATCACACCTTTGCTCCTGCAATTATAGAGTCCTATATTGTTATTTATCGTCACTACATCCCAGAGTCAGGAGTGGGTAATTGCCGCGCGCCCCCTCCTTTACTTGGATGCTTCTGCTTCAATAACTTGTCCCGCATTTCCACTCGATTACATTGCAGCCATAGACCTGCCTTGGGTGTGGTATCCCTTTCTCACGCTCCCTCTCTGGCATTGAACCCGATTCCCCGTGATCACCATGGCAGACGCATAAAAGAACATCGAAAGTTGATAGAGAAGATATCCAATTGTATCATGGACATCACGGGGACGTGCGACATGGTGGAGCAGTATGTGAGCAAACGCCTACACGTACTGACTGATGGTTCCGCCCCCTGCAACTTCTGGGTCTCCATATGGGCACATGGCCTGAGCTTGCCCTTTACCCCTTGGAGGTGCTGGCCTGCCCTGCAGCCAGTGTATTGTCTGAACGTTTGTTTAGCACGGCAGGAGGGGGTTATCACAGACAAGCGCAGTCGCCTGTCCACAGCCAACGTGGACAAGCTCACGTTCATTAAAATGACCCAGGCAGGGATCCCACAGGACTTGTCCGTACCTTGTGCAGAATAGACATGTATACCGTCCTCACCCAGCCATTGTTGAACTCCAGCGCACTTTCTCTTTGTTTTATTTTTTATATTTCCCAATGTTTTGGGGTCTACCCAAATTTGAACAAAAAATAAATAAAATAAAATATAAAACAAAACCAAAAACCAGTGTTAGCTACCTCCTCCTCCTCCACCTCCTCCTCTGCCGCTTCCACCACCTCCTCAACCTCTTACTCCACATGGGCCTCCTCCTCCTAGATCAAGATTATTATTTTTTATTTTTACGTATTTTATGTTATTTTAAGTCATTTCCCTATCCACATTGTTTGCAGAGCACTTGCCATGCTCTTAATCACATTTTGCTGCCATTTGCAGCCCTCTAGCCCTTTCCATGACTTTTTTAGAGCCATTTTAGTGCTCCAAAGTTCGGGTCCCCATTGACTTCAATGGGGTTCGGGGTCAAGTTCAGCTCCCGAACTAAAACTTTTTTGTGAGGTTCGGCCGAACCCGAATATCCAGGTGTCCGCTCAACTCTATTTATACCTCTTGTCTGATGGAATATTGTCACTGCGCATACTCCAGAACTTAGCCTCAAAATTGTAAGATGCCAATACCTTATACACATGCCCATATACTTATACTTTTGCTTGCGCTCCAATCAGCGCCTGGTGTCTTCTGCCCATGCGCTAGAACTTAGACGCAGATCATCTCATCTGCCTCTACTGCGCATGTCATTGGACTTGTTAACGTGGGGATGGAATTGCCTATTGCGCTTGCGCTTGGACTTAGAATATATGAGGACACTGGGGGGGGGCGTGGCCTACCACAACATGGAGTAGGACGCGCTGCAGACCGCTCCTGCATGAATCCTATCGCATCCTGAGTTTTACAGATCGCTGGTGCCAGCGAACCATACCAGAGGAGTCCCAGGAGTTTGCAGATCCATCTGCAACAAAGAGTGGTGGTGGCAGTCATGCCGAAGTGGGGGAAGAGCGGTGCGCGCCCAGACAGAACGGAGGGCAGTCAAGATGGCGCTGGAATGGAGGAGGGAGATGGACAGCACGAGGCGGTGAGTCGGAATGTGGCAGCACGCCTCAGTAAATATGCCAGGGTGGTAGAAGGGGCTAAGGACTGGTCACAAGCAGCTGGGACTGGAGACAATTCCTTGCTCAGATCAGGAGGATAACTCCACAGACGAAGAGGGGGAGAAAAATCATGGCCGCCCAGTCCCTCTGCCCCAAACAAAAGCTCAAGGCAAAGAAACTCCTCATAAATACACTAAAAAGGAGCCTACCCTTAAAGATATTATGAAAGCAGTAGCTACGGTAGCTGCAATAATACCCTAAAAGCCCTTAACCTCCAGGTGGGCAGCCTAAGAGAAGATATATCCCCGATTAGGCATGACATGCACAAAATCTATGAAAGAACATCAGAGCTTGAAAAAGAGTGTCAGAGATAGAAGATGATACTAAACCTCTCAAAGTGGAGGTTAAGGTGACGGCAAGAGATGTGGCAGCCCTATTCGCCAAGACAGACGATCTGGAAAATGGATCACGCCACAACATCAGAATAGTGGGGGTCCTGGAAAAAACAGAGGGGACAAATGCCACGGAGAACATTGAAAAATGGCAGCATCAGCTATTTCAGGATAAAGGTCTGTCCTCATTATATGCTGTAGAAAGGGCACATCGGGTACCCACAAGACCACTGCCTCCTGGGAGGCCACAGAGACCTATCCTGGCCAAAATACTACACTTTAATGACAGGGATACCATTCTGCAGCAGTCACCGGACAACGTGGACCTGGTCATCAATCGAGCAAAAATTTCCATCTTCCCGGACTATTCCACAGAGGTCCAGAAGAAGCGTGCAAGGTTCCTGGACGTCAAGAAGAGACTTAGGAGCCTACAAATTCCATACTCCATGTTATTGCTGGCCAAACTGAGTAGTGGCGCTGGGATCTACCAAGTTATTTGAGGACCCAGAAGAGGCGGCACATTGGTTGGACTGCCATGAAAATCAATTGAAAGTGCGAGATACGGATGCCTGAGAAGAAGATCTCTGGGAACTTACTCTCTTAATGTATTATGTGTTGTCTCTTTCTTTGTTTCCCTGTTTTTTTTTAGAAATGCAAAGTGAAGAGGGACATTTCATCTGTTGCTGCTTCCACTGATGGGACTTTACGAATATAGATAATATGTTGGTTCCTCTGTAACAGGAGCGTGAGTAGTGCACTACAAGTGCAACTCAAGAAGAGTTTCTAATTCATATCTTGCTCTTAAGAGCAGTTAAATATTGCAAAGTTATATATGCTGTTTCAAAAGGTGGGCATTCGAGTTAAGGGTACTTTCACACTAGCGTTTTTCTTTTCCGGCATAGAGTTCAGTCACAGGGGCTCTATACCTGAAAATAACTGATCAGGCATATCCCCATGCATTCTGAATGGAGAGTAATCCTTTCAGGATGCATCAGGATGTCTTCAGTTCAGTTGTTTTGACTGATCAGGCAAAAGATAAAACCGTAGCAGGCGAAAAAAACTGAAGACTTGCCTGAATGCCGGATTTTTCCCCAAAGGAATGCCGGATCCGTCCATCTGGCCTGCGCAGACTGGAAAAAATGTGGAAAAAAAATACAAGACGGATCCGTCTGTCCGCATGACAAGCGGAGAGACGTATCCATTCTTGCAATGCATTTGTGAGACGGATCCGTCTCACAAATGCTTTCAGTCATATCCAAATCGGCGGATCCGGCGGGCAGTTCCGACGACGGAACTGCCCGCCGGATCGCACTGCCGCAAGTGTGAAAGTAGCCTAAGGAGAGCCCTAGGGAAGAGCGGTTTAAAAATTATTCCTGTTGGAATAAATCTGTTATACAGGGGAGGGGTTTTGGAGGGAAAGGGAGGGGGAGGTACTCACTCCAACATAGGTATAGGGTTATCATCACATTATATGTAGAATCACTCTTATGGTTTATATCAAGACTATGACACGCATGACTAGGATACTCAGCTGGAATGTGAGAGGTATGGCTGACACGCGCTGGCGTCATAGTATTTTCAATTAACTACTGCGTTTTCAGCCAGCCATCTGCTGTTTACAAGAAAAGCACCGAACCAAGGATACATTACATTGGTTAATAAAGCTTACTCATGCGGTGTTATCCTCGCATTCCAGGGGAGTAAGTATATTACTACATAAGGACATTAGATTTGAATGTATTAAGGAATATTTAGGTGAGGAGGGAAGATCTGTATATCTACTATGCAATGTGGAAGGCATTCAGATGATACTGGTTGCATTATATATTCCTCCGCCGTTTGCGTCGACCCGGCTGAGAGTGATTCTTGAGTATGTGGGAAAATATTCTGGAATTCCGTGGATGTTGTTGGGAGATTACAACTGTACACCGGACGATTGGATGAACAGATGTAGGGTGGAGGGATCTGCAAGATCCCTGGGCGCATCGGCACTGTGCAATATAATGACAGAGGTGGGTTTACTGGATGTATGGAGACTGAGGCACCCGACAGTACGCAAATACTCATGTAGCTCGTCCACATATTGCACCTTATCTAGAATAGACTTAGCACTGGTCAATGATGGGATGTTTCCGATTGTTAGTTCCTCCGATTATCTCCCCAGGTCGATTTCAAACCATTCCATACTGGAAGTGGAGCTGGACATTGGGAGGGCTAGAATAGGGCCGAAAATATGGAAATGCAATGCAGTTTGGTTGCAAATTCTGGGGGACCTGACAAATCTGACTGTATCCCTTAAAGAATATTTAACTTTTAATACAGGCACGTCGTCTCCTCATACGGTATGGGATGCTATGAAAGCATATCTGAGGGGGCTATTGATTAAGTCCATTAGTGCACATAAATATACAGGGTGGGCCATTTATATGGATACATCTTAATAAAATGGGAATGGTTGGTGATATTAACTTCCTGTTTGTGGCGCATTAGTATATGTGAGGGGGGAAACTTTTCAAGATGGGTGGTGACCATGGCGGCCATTTTGAATCCAACTTTTGTTTTTTCAATAGGAAGAGGGTCATGTGACACATCAAACTTATTAGGAATTTCACAAGAAAAACAATGGTGTGCTTGGTTTTAACGTAACTTTATTCTTTCATGAGCTATTTACAAGTTTCTGAACACTTATTAAATGTGTTCAATGTGCTGCCCATTGTGTTGGATTGTCAATGCAACCCTCTTCATACACTGATAGCAACACCGCAGGAGAAATGCTAGCACAGGCTTCCAGTATCCGTAGTTTCAGGTGCTGCGCATCTCGTATCTTCACAGTATAGACAATTGACTTCAGATGACCCCAAAGATAAAAGTCTAAGGGGGTCAGATCGGGAGACCTTGGGGGCCATTCAACTGGCCCACGACGACCAATCCACTTTCCAGGAAACTGTTCATCTAGGAATGCTCAGACCTGACACCCATAATGTGGTGGTGCACCATCTTGCTGGAAAAACTCAGGGAACGTGCCATCTTCAGTGCATAAAGAAGAAAACATATCATCATGTAGCAATTTCGCATATCCAGTGGCCTTGAGGTTTCCATTGATGAAGAATGGCCCCACTATCTTTGTACCCCATATACCACACCATACCATCAATGGTGCAGCACCTGAAACTACGGATACTGGAAGCCTGTGCTAGCATTTCTCCTGCGGTGTTGCTATCAGTGTGTGAAGAGTGGGAGAAGAGGGTTGCATTGACAATCCAACACAATGGGCAGCACATTGAACACATTTTATAAGTGGTCAGAAACTTGTAAATAACTCATGAAAGAATAAAGTTACGTTAAAACCAAATACACCATTGTTTTTCTTGTGAAATTCTCAATAAGTTTGATGTGTCACATGACCCTCTTCCTAGATGGGTCACCACCCATCTTGAAAAGTTTCCCCCCTCACATATACTAATGTGCCACAAACAGGAAGTTAATATCACCAACCATTCACATTTTATTAAGGTGTATCCATATAAATAGCCCACCATGTAGATCTAAAGCAGAGGATGTCAGGATGCACAGGGAGGCTGAGGAGGCGGAAAGAGCGTTTGGGGTAACGCCTACCCAAGATACCAGTAGGGCATTAAAAGAGGCGCAGGAACAATCTTCTGAAGATCACAGACAGAAAACGTACCTTTTCTAAACAACGCACATAGAAGGTGAAAGTGTAGGACACACACTATCGGTTATTTCCAGGGCTCAGCAAGGTTCTTCATGCATTGTGGAATTGTTGGATTCTCAGGGGAGGTTGTGTACAATTACAGAAGACAGTCTACTCTTTATATGCCTCCAAGACTGCCAATTCTGAGGAGGAGATATTTATATTTACCATTGCACCCCACATGGAATTTTTTTCCATCTTCCCAATACATCATTTGCAATAATAAAATATAAGTCATAAACATAATATGTCTTCCTAAACAGGATTTATCAGATGTTTTATAGAAGCCGTTATGTGACATCAGTTAAGCTTTTATATCCAAATATACAACCTGAAATGAAAACAATGTCTATGACCCAGTGATATATTGTTTCGTTATATTGGGGCCATATGGCTTCTCTCTTGTGTGACTTCACTAATGACCCCTAATTATGGCTTTAGAAGCAAAAACATTTTTCTTATTCTGAATGCAGCTTCTCTCCTGTGTGATTCCTCTTATGTTTTAGAAGACTTGATTTATCTGAAAAACGTTTCCCACATTCTGAACATGAATATGGCTTCTCTCCTGTGTGAATTCTCTCATGGTAAACAAGATCTGATTTCTGTGTATAACATTTCCCACATTCTGAACATGAATACGGCTTTTCCCCAGTGTGAATTCTCTCATGGTAAACAAGATCTGGTTTCTGCGTAAAACATTTCCCACATTCTGAACATGATTATGGCTTCTCTCCTGTGTGACATCTATCATGTATAACAAGATTTGATTTCCGTGTAAAACATTTCCCACATTCTGAACATGAATACGGCTTTTCCCCAGTGTGAATTCTCTCATGTGTAACAAGATTGGATTTCTGTGTAAAACATTTCCCACATTCTGAACATAAATATGGTTTCTCTCCTGTGTGAAATCTCTCATGTATAACAAGATCTAATTTCCGTGTAAAATATTTCTCACATTTTGAACATGAATATGGCTTCTCTCCTGTGTGTCTTCTCTCATGTATAACAAGATATGATTTCCGTGTAAAACATTTCCCACATTCTGAACATGAATATGGCTTCTCTCCTGTGTGACATCTCTCATGTACAACAAGATCTGATTTCTGTGTAAAACATTTCCCACATTCTAAACATGAATATGGCTTCTCTCCTGTGTGACTTCTCTCATGTACAACAAGATCTGATTTCTGTGTAAAACATTTCCCACATTCTAAACATGAATATGGCTTCTCTCCTGTGTGTCTTCTCTCATGTATAACAAGATATGATTTCCGTGTAAAATATCTCCCACATTCTGAACATGAATATGGCTTGTCCCCAGTGTGATGTTTCTCATGTAAAACAAGATATGATTTCTGTGTAAAACATTTTCCACATTCTGAACATGAATACATTTTCTCTCCTTTGTGTCGTCTTCGGTGTGTAGAAAGTCCTGAGCTGTTTGTGGATTCTTTACCACAATTAAACCTTTTAATCCTTTTCTGACTTGTACTTGCGGTAAAAATCTTTGATTGGTCAGGAGAAGGTTCCTCATAATGAGGAGGATTATATGACAGATCTGTACTGTGAAGTCCTGGATGTACATTAAGGGTAATTAGGTTTTCTCCTGAAGAGCGCTGCATGATATCTTCATCTAGTGGTAACATGACATTTTCACATTTCTTACTGGGATTTTCTGTTCAGATAAAAATGAAAATTTGTTTGAAAGTTTTTTTTTGTTGCAAACTACAGAGTAGACAAACTTATAACATTCCAATTAGGCTGGAAGTTGATCCAGCAGGAAGGAGAAGTGTTCATTCATTTGGAATCCATTCCTGACTTTGGCCAAAAATCCCAGCCTTACAAAGCTTCTATAACGTCCTGACAAAGTCCAGGATTCTGGTTTACACCAGGTCATGACTTTTATTACATACAGTAAATAATAACTTAACAGAACTAAAAAGTTTGTAAAGGCTGACCATGTCTGGAAACAATGGATCATCGTAAGCCCCGCCCCTGCAGAACCTGCCTGTTGTTTCTATATGTGGAACCTTAAACTCCCCCCTTTTTGGACAGATTATAAGAGCAGCACAGATCAGTCACTGGTTATCTACCAGCAAGTTCACACAGAGCAGATCCGCTGCAGACATTTCTGTGACTGTCCGCTACCCGGAATGTGGCTTGTAATAATCCATGCACCTGCTGCAGAAACAACCCAATATATGGAAATGTCTACAATAAATGTGCCATGTGTGAACACGCTCTAATGCAGCTGGAACATTCTGGGACATGCAATTACTGCTAGAAGTCACAGGTTCAGTCTGAAGGGGATGAGCAGATAATCGCTGAAGTGATGGACAACATGATCACATTTAGCAATTTAAAGCCGATGCCAGACAAGAATTTTACTACAAATCTTTCACATTTTATTGGGACACCAACGACTTAGGCTACTTTCACACTGGCTTTCCGGCTTTCCTTTGGGGGGTCCATCATGGGCTCTCAGAAGCGGTCAAAAATTAATCAGTTTTGCCCTAATGTATTCTGAATGGAAAAGGAGCCGCTATAAGAGGCTGGTGCTCCTCCATTACATGTCACTGCACACACGTGTATACACTGCACATGACGGCTCTTACCCTGTGATATAAGAGGCTGGTGCTCCTCCATTACATATCACTGCACACACGTGTATACACTGCACATGACGGCTCTTACCCTGTGATATAAGAGGCTGGTGCTCCTCCATTACATATCACTGCACACACGTGTATACACTGCACATGACGGGTCTTACCTTGTGATATAAGAGGCTGGTGCTCTTCCATTACATGTCACTGCACACACGTGTATACACTGCACATGACGGCTCTTACCCTGTGATATAAGAGGCTGGTGCTCCTTCATTACATGTCACTGCACACACGTGTATACACTGCACATGACGGCTCTTACCTTGTGATATAGGGGCTGGTGCTCCTCCATTACATGTCACTGCACACACGTGTATACACTGCACATGACGGCTCTTACCCTGTGATATAAGAGGTTGGTGCTCCTCCATTACATGTCACTGCACACACGTGTATACACTGCACATGACGGGTCTTACCCTGTGATATAAGAGGCTGGTGCTCCTCCATTACATGTCACTGCACACACGTGTATACACTGCACATGACGGCTCTTACCTTGTGATATAGGGGCTGGTGCTCCTCCATTACATGTCACTGCACACACGTGTACACACTGCACATGACGGCTCTTACCTTGTGATATAAGAGGCTGGTGCTCCTCCATTACATGTCACTGCACACACGTGTATACACTGCACATGACGGCTCTTACCTTGTGATATAAGAGGCTGGAGCTCCTCCATTACATGTCACTGCACACACGTGTATACAATGCACATGACGGCTCTTACCCTGTGATATAAGAGGCTGGTGCTCTTCCATCATGGCCTCCTTGTACAGATCCTTGTGTCCTTCTATATACTCCCACTCCTCCATGGAGAAATAGACAGTGACGTCCTGACACCTTATAGGAACCTGACAACACAATGACACCGTCATCACCCAGACCCCTCCAGTGCTGTTACTGGAGAATTTCCCAGCATTCCCAGCAGTGTCACCTCTCCAGTCAGCAGCTCCATCATCTTGTGGGTGAGTTCTAGGATCTTCTGCTCATGTATCAGGGGGTGAGGGGGAGGCTCTGTGATGGGGGGAGGGGTCCTGCTCCGCCCTCCTGACTCCTGGAGATGGATGATGGGAGTCACACAGTCCCCCGATGTCTTCTTCACTATTGTGTACTCCTGTGGATGGAGAGAGACACTTAGAGAATAAACCCTTCAGGGGCCATGTGCTCTCCTCCGGCCCTCTCCTCCTGGTACAACGTGCCTACTTACCTTCTCATGGCTCCTACAACATGACTATTGGTCACTGGTCACATGACACATCACTCACCATACTGGGGGCTGATCTTCAGGTTCTCCATCACTTGGAAGGTCTGGAGGCCGTTCTCCAGGACCCTGGACTCTTCCTGTCACTTCCTATGATGGATTCTCTTCCCCGATGTCTGACTTGTTACAGAATACAATACAGAGGAGAGAAATCTAGAAAAGTTTACCTCTCCGCTCAGCAGGGAGATGATCTCCAAGGTGAGGTCTAATATTCTTCTGCTGATCTCCTTCCTGTCCATCCTTGGTGGTCATTCAGGAGAAGAGGAGAGAACTGGAGGAGCTTGAGGCTTCTAGTACTGCAGGCGCCTTTATGAGAAGAGGAGAGGAAATCATCCAGGGGACAAGACCAGATGTCACCTCCAGAACCGCACTTCCTGAGCCTGGAGGGGCCCCGCTTCTCAGAGCCTCCACCACATGGATTCCAGGGGCCCCAACATGGAGATCTCTGGTGGCTCCACAGGAGATAAATGTTTGGTAGATGCAGGTCCCACCTCTGGGCTGTGCTCAGCTGTGTCCACAACTCCCAGAGAAGAGACTGGAGAGAGCTGAGCTCAGGCCGGGCCCCGCTCCATTCATTCTCCTCCTGGAGGCAGGGGCCCCTCACCAGGACAGTCAGGGGCCAGCGAATGTTGACAACCCCCACTCTCCCCACTACTCCTCCCCCATCATACTAAGCTGAGGAGAAGAGAAGGATCCCTTGTGTGTAATGGAGGAGAATCTCCAGAGGTGACATGTCTGAGCTCTCCACCACACTGTCTCCTCACAGCTCATCTTACCTGCAGGCTGGAGGAATGGCTGATACCAGAGAGAACAAGAGCCCTGACTACCGACCAGGACCTGCCCAGTATCTGCTGCACTGCTAGAGCTGAAGGACCTGCGGTGACGTCACCGTCATGTGATCAGTGCAGGGGGCGGGGCTCAGCTGTGGAGAGGGGAAGAGGTGGTGAAGGACCTGGGGTGACGTCACCGTCATGTGACCAGTGCAGGAGGGCGGGGTTCAGGAGATGGGAACAGGTGGTGAAGGCTCTTTGGTGACGTCACCGTCATGTGACCAGTGCAGGGGGCGGGGCTCAGCAGTGGAGAAGAGGTGGTGAAGGACCTGGGGTGACGTCACCATCCTGTGATCAGTGCAGGGGGCGGGGCGGGGCTCAGCAGTGGAGAGCTATAGAGGGGGGGGGGGGGGGGTGATGTCACTGTCATGTGATCAATTAGACCAACCTATAAGAAAAAACCTCAAATTGGGTGTATAGATGCACTGGGGTCTAGTAGGATATACTGAGCCAACCAACGAAAAAACCCAATAACCCCATATAGAATGAGAGAGCACACACATAAAATATATGTAGTTTATTAAAGACACATTAAATGACAATAAATATGACATAACGGCACAGAGTAAAGGGGGGGGGGGGGGGGGGTGCGCCCCATGTAATGGGACCAAATCTAACCACCCTCCCATATACCGGACTAACAGGGAAAAAGGGTATAAAGCTGTAACCTATAACTATGTGTATGTTACATACAATACTGCAAGAAGGTCAATGTGGTCACACGGCAAAAGCAACACAGATGGCGATCCGAGAAATGCCGATTACCAAATAGTAACACAATCAAGGGCAGAGCAGGAATGCTGTGTGTCAGCAACAAATCATACTGAATTAACAAAGTAACAATGTATGAGACAAAACACAAATTACCGATAGTATGCCGGAACCCAAGGTCGGTGACCGGAGCTGCACCTCGCCGAGAAAGGCTTCGTCAGGATCAATACATTGGGGCCCAGCAATGAAACGTTGAAGAGGCGGTGAAGGACCTGGAGTGACGTCACAGTCATGTGATCGTGCAGGGGGCGGGGCTCAGTTGGGGAGGGACCTGGGTTGGGGTGATGTCACAGTCATGTGATCAGTGCAGGGGGCGGAGCTTTCTATGGAGAAGGATCTGTAGGATTGAGGATTTTTTTTCTCTATACACCTAAGGCCTCTTTCACACTTGCGTTGTCCGGATCCGTCGTGTACTCCACTTGCCGGAATTACGGATGACGTGATCCATGCGCTTGGGGCGCCCTGACGTCACTCTGAAGCACCCCGGGAGCCGCACGGACGGTAAGTACACTGCTCCCCCGCTCCCCGCTACACTTTACCATGGCTGCCAGGACTTTAGTGTCCTGGGAGCCATGGTAACCATTCAGAAAAAGCTAAACGTCGGATCCGGTAATGCGCCGAAACGACGTTTAGCTTAAGGCCGGATCTGGATCAATGCTTTCCAATGGGCATTAATTCCGGATCCGGCCTTGCGGCAAGTCTTCAGGATTTTTGGCCGGAGCAAAAAGCGCAGCATGCTGCAGTATTTTCTCCGGCCGAAAAACGTTCCGTTCCGGAACTGAAGACATCCTGATGCATCCTGAACGGATTTCTCTCCATTCAGAATGCATTAGGATAATCCTGATCAGGATTCTTCCGGGATAGAGCCCCGACGACGGAACTCTATGCCGGAAGACAAGAACGCAGGTGTGAAAGAGCCCTAAGGAAATGCTGGGAGTTGTAGTTCTCTGATATGCTTTCATAGCAATGTGGATGTGCTGGGAATTGTATTTCTCTAGTTTGATTTGTTATGATAACAGCCTGGACAGGCTGGGAGTTGTGGTTCTTTTCTCTGATATACTATAATGACAGCCTGGACATGTTGGGAGTTGTAGTTCTCTCCTCTGTTTTCTGCACATGATTACGGGGGCGGCCATATTTCCTGATGCTGAGAGCAGCATTTAGAGCTATGATTTATAGCAGCTGCATGGACTATGGGCACAGTAGACAGGAGCTGCTCCTCTAGGATCCACAAGCAGATTAGATCCTAGACGGCTCCTCCTCCGCTGCTTCTCCGTGCTGCCAAACACTGCTTCTCGTGTGGATTGCGGTACGGCTTCTACACGTTCCGTGTCCTCAGCTTCCCTCCAGACTCTTCTCTTCCCCTCCAGACTTCTATGCCCCTCCAGGCTCCTCTGTTCCCCTCCAGACTCCTCTGTCACCTCCAGGCTCCTCTGTTTCCCTCCAGACTCCTCTCCTGCAGACTCCTCTGTTCCACTCCAGACTCCTCTCCGCTCCTCCAGACTCCTCTGTCACCTCCAGGCTCCTCTGTTCCCCTCCAGGCTCCTCTGTTCCCCTCCAGACTCCTCTGTTCCCCTCCAGACTCCTCTGTTCCCCTCCAGACTCCTCTGTTCCCCTCCAGACTCCTCTGTTCCACTCCAGACTCCTCTCCGCTCCTCCAGACTCCTCTGTCACCTCCAGGCTCCTCTGTTCCCCTCCAGGCTCCTCTGTTCCCCTCCAGACTCCTCTGTTCCCCTCCAGACTCCTCTGTTCCCCTCCAGACTCCTCTGTTCCCCTCCAGACTCCTCTGTTCCCCTCCAGACTCCTCTGTTCCCCTCCAGACTCCTCTGTTCCCCTCCAGACTCCTCTGTTCCCCTCCAGACTCCTCTGTTCTCCTGCAGACTCCTCTGTTCTCCTGCAGACTCCTCTGTTCTCCTGCAGACTCCTCTGTTCTCCTGCAGACTCCTCTGTTCCACTCCAGACTCCTCTCTTTCAGACTCCTCTGTTCCCCTCCAGACTCCTCTCCGCTCCTGCAGACTCCTCTCTGCTCCTCCAGACTCCTCTCTGCTCCTCCAGACTCCTCTCTGCTCCTCCAGACTCCTCTCTGCTCCTCCAGACTCCTCTCTTCCCCTCCAGACTCCTCTGTCCCCTCCACACTCCTCTGTTCCCCTCCAGGCTCCTCTGTTCCCCTCCAGGCTCCTCTGTTCCCCTCCAGACTCCTCTGTTCCCCTCCAGGCTCCTCTGTTCCCCTTCAGGCTCCTCTGTTCCCCTTCAGGCTCCTCTGTTCCCCTCCAGACTCCTCTCTGCTCCTGCAGACTCCTCTGTTCCCCTCCAGACTCCTCTCTGCTCCTCCAGACTCCTCTCTGCTCCTCCAGACTCCTCTCTGCTCCTGCAGACTCCTCTGTTCCCCTCCAGACTCCTCTCTGCTCCTCCAGACTCCTCTCTGCTCCTCCAGACTCCTCTCTGCTCCACTCCAGACTCCTCTCTGCTCCACTCCAGACTCCTCTCTGCTCCACTCCAGACTCCTCTCTGCTCCACTCCAGACTCCTTTCCGCTCCTGCAGACTCCTCTGTTCCCCTCCAGACTCCTCTCTGCTCCTCCAGACTCCTCTCTGCTCTTCCAGACTCCTCTCTGCTCCTGCAGACTCCTCTGTTCTCCTGCAGACTCCTCTGTTCCACTCCAGACTCCTCTCCTTCAGACTCCTCTGTTCCCCTCCAGACTCCTCTCCGCTCCTGCAGACTCCTCTGTTCCCCTCCAGACTCCTCTCTGCTCCTCCAGACTCCTCTCTGCTCCTCCAGACTCCTCTCTGCTCCTCCAGACCCCTCTGTCACCTCCAGACCCCTCTGCTCCCCTCCAGACTCCTCTGCTCCCCTCCAGACTCCTCTGCTCCCCTCCAGACTCCTCTGTTCCCCTCCAGACTCCTCTCTTCCCCTCCAGACCCCTCTGTCACTTCCAGGCTCCTCTGTTCCCTCTATGGAAGCTTCTAGAAGGTTCCCATTAAAAAATGTCATGCTCATGGAAACC
Organism: Bufo bufo; assembly: GCF_905171765.1. Lineage (NCBI taxonomy): Eukaryota > Metazoa > Chordata > Amphibia > Anura > Bufonidae > Bufo > Bufo bufo. Next base: position 9,935,456 of record NC_053390.1, on the reverse strand, counting down.
AAGCCCTGCAGGACTAGGTAGGATTGAAGTGGCTTCTGCTTGTCCCTGGTCTTCTTCAGGAAAAAATGTAGACAAATATTATCCAGCAGGTAATTGATAGACCGTCGAACTCCTCAGGATAATCAGCCGTAATCTGATGATGGCCACTTCTTTTGTACCTAATTCTGGAATCAGGAGGAAGGAACTTCTCCAGATGAACCAAACATTTCCTTGCAGACAAGTGGTCTTCTGCTACATCAGTTCAGATCTTTGTAATCACATAGAAGGATTCTAAAATGACCAGAGAGCTTGGATTCTTGTCCCAGACTCAGAGGAGGTTACAGTGCAGAGATTATGTGAGATATGGCCCAGTGGACCTCCTGTATTGGTAACCGGGTCTACAATTCTTATTGAACTGTAGAATTTGACAGGCTCGAGAAATGACTTACCTCCTGGTGAATGGCAGTTATCCTGTTGACAAGGTTATGGACATTGCTTGAGCGTCCAGAACAGATCCCAGGAACTTCAGGTCACAGGACAGTCTGAGATGAGACTAAATTCATGAGAAAGTTGTGCTGCTTGAGACACAGGGCCGGCGTCAGCACCCGGCATACCCGGGCAAGTGCCGGGGCCCACTGTTCCTTAGGGGACCCACTCGTTTCCGTGTTTAACCATTTTTACATACTGTTGACAGCGCTGCTGCCGCCTGACAGGATCTCCAGGCGGAGCGTCAGTGTGTGAGTACAGTGGGACACAGACTGTCAGCGAGGACTCGTCTCGGAGGACACAGGGGCGGAGGCCGAGCTGATCAGCAGGCGCAGCTGCAGAAGATTCAAGACAGCAGAGCAGCCGAGCCCAAGGAAGGAAGCCTGGAGTTTTATTACAATTCAGGGCAGGGGAACAGACCAGTAATATGGCCGCGGGGCTTATGTTCACCAAGATAAAGGCTGAAGCCAACCATTGAACAGAGCATAGAGGACATGGACATACACTAACTATTACCATGTGTTGCTCCGCTCAATAAGCACAAGCCTAGAAAACACAATGTAAACTCCTACAAGAAAATACCAGAACGCATGAAATCCATTATACACTTTATTGGCAAAAATTCATAAGAGGAAATTTTCCTTTTTTGATTTTTTATCCAATAAAGTGTAATATTATTATTATTTTCTTATAGGAGTTTATGTTTTAGGCCTCATGCACACGGCCGTTGTGTGCCCGTGGCCGTATTACAGGTCCGCAACGTAATACACGGGCACCGGCCCATGTGCATCCGCAATGGGTCCGCAATCACAGAGATGCGGAATGGAAGCGCGGATCGGAACCCCACGGAAACACTACGGAGTGCTTCCATTGTGTTTCTGGCCGTGCCTACGCACCCCAATAAAATAGAAAATGATTACATTTTTTTGCGGAGGGTGGACGGATCGCGGACCCATTAAAGTTGAATGGGTCCGGATACATGCATTAGGGAATGCTAATTGCGGTCCTCAATGCATGAAATGGTCGCACAATGGCCGTGTGCCTGAGGCCTAAGGGCTCTTTCACAGGAGCGGATGCCGTGCGGGTAATCGCTGTGTGATAGACAGCCAAGCCGCGCTCCGGACAGCCGAGACGCGGAGCAGTAACATGATTGATGATGCTCCGTGCCTCTCTGTGATCTTTTTATTACAAAATCACAGTGAGATACAGTTGTCTCCGTGATTTTGTAGTAGAAAGATCACAGTCAATCATGTTACTGCTCCGTGTCTCTGCTGTCCGGAGCGCGGCTCGGCTCTCCTTCACGCAGTGGATTACCCGCACGGCATCCGCTCGTATGAAAGAGCCCTCAGTGGTGCAGCAGTGCAGCGTAATTATGTTATTAGGACCTGGGATCTGCCTGCCAACAGCAAGATGGAGGAGAGAAAAGACATTGGTACAGTCAGATATCAGTAATGACAGACTCACTGCTGGCTGGGCCTTGTAGTGCTCTCAGAGAACTGTCTACAAGGCTCAGCATGTCCGGTCTGTTATTACTGATTACCAGAGGACAGTACAGGGCAGGAGTGTAAGAAGGGCAAAGAACTATAAGGCCCCCTTCAGACGAGCAAGTTTTCAGCGCGGGTGCAATGACGTGAATGCGTTGCACCCGCACTGAATCCTGACCCATTTCAATGCGTCTGTGTACATGAGCGTTGTTTTTCACGCATCAGTTCTGCGTTGTGTGAAAATCGCAGCATGTTCTATATTCTAGGTTTTTCACGCAGCCCTGGACCCATAGAAGTGAATGGGGGTTCAGTGAAAAACACAAGTGCGCATGCGATGCATTTTTCACTGATGGTTGCTAAAATATGTTGTTTGTAAACATTCCGTTTTTTATCACGCGCGTGAAAAACGCATCAAACGCATTGCACCCACGCGGAAAAAACTGAAGAACTGAACGCAATCGCAGATAAAACTGACTGAACTTGCTTGCAAAATGGTGCAGGTTTCACTGAACGCATCCGGAGCCGATCCGTCACGTGTGAAAGAGGCCTAAGGCTCAGCATGTCCACTTCAGTCTGTGTCATAGTCTGCTGCAGCCTACCCTGCAGCATAGTGATATCAGCATTTATATTGTTATTTATTGGAGGCACATCACATGTGTACAGATGATATATACACTGCTCAAAAAAATAAAGGGAACACAAAAATAACACATCCTAGATCTGTGAATGCGTTGTTTCTGATCTGAGTTAATTAAATATTCTTCTGAAATACTTTGTTCTTTACATAGTTGAATGTGCTGACAACAAAATCACACAAAAATAAAAAAAATAGAAATCTAATTTTTTAACCCATGGAGGTCTGGATTTGGAGTCACACTCAAAATTAAAGTGGAAAAACACACTACAGGCTGATCCAACTTTGATGTAATGTCCTTAAAACAAGTCAAAATGAGGCTCAGTAGTGTGTGTGGCCTCCATGTGCATGTATGACCTCCCTACAACGCCTATGCATGCTCCTGATGAGGTGGCGGACGGTCTCCTGAGGGATCTCCTCCCAGACCTGGACTAAAGCATCTGCCAACTCCTGGACAGTCTGTGGTGCAACGTGACGTTGGTGGATAGAGCGAGACATGATGTCCCAGATGTGCTCAATTGGATTCAGGTCTGGGTAACGGGCGGGCCAGTTCATAGCATCAATGCCTTCGTCTTGCAGGAACTGCTGACACACTCCAGCCACATGAGGTCTAGCATTGTCTTGCATTAGGAGGAACCCAGGGCCAACCGCACCAGCATATGGTCTCAAAAGGGGTCTGAGGATCTCATCTCGGTACCTAATGGCAGTCAGGCTACCTCTGGCGAGCACATGGAGGGCTGTGCGGCCCTCCAAAGAAATGCCACCCCACGCCATTACTGACCCAATGCCAAACCAGTCATGCTGGAGGATGTTGCAGGCAGCAGAACGTTCTCCACGGCGTCTCAAGACTGTCACGTCTGTCACATGTGCTCAGTGTGAACCTGCTTTCATCTGTGAAGAGCACAGGGCGCCAGTGGCGAATTTGCCAATCTTGGTGTTCTCTGGCAAATGCCAAACGTCCTGCACGGTGTTGGGCTGTAAGCACAACCCCCACCTGTGGACGTCGGGCCCTCATATCACCCTCATGGAGTCTGTTTCTGACCGTTTGAGCAGACACATGCACATTTGTGGCCTGCTGGAGGTCATTTTGCAGGGCTCTGGCAGTGCTCCTCCTGTTCCTCCTTGCACAAAGGCGGAGGTAGCGGTCCTGCTGCTGGGTTGTTACCCTCCTACGGCCTCCTCCACGTCTCCTGATGTACTGTCCTGTCTCCTGGTAGCGCCTCCATGCTCTGGACACTACGCTGACAGACACAGCCAACCTTCTTGCCACAGCTCGCATTGATGTGCCATCCTGGATAAGCTGCACTACCTGAGCCACTTGTGTGGGTTGTAGACTCCGTCTCATGCTACCACTAGAGTGAAAGCACCGCCAGCATTCAAAAGTGACCAAAACATCAGCCAGGAAGCATAGGAACTGAGAAGTGGTCTGTGGTCACCACCTGCAGAACCACTCCTTTATTGGGGGTGTCTTGCTAATTGCCTATAATTTCCACCTGTTGTCTATCCCATTTGCACAACAGCATGTGAAATTGATTGTCACTCAGTGTTGCTTCCTAAGTGGACAGTTTGATTTCACAGAAGTGTGATTGACTTGGAGTTACACTGTGTTGTTTAGGTGTTGCCTTTATCTTTTTGAGCAGTGTACTTAGTTTTTCATATGTGAAGTAAAGAATTGACCGATTTGCTTATATTTGGTGACACAGATCAATGTCATGCTGGTAGGGAACAACTTCCCAGGTTGACCTTTTGAGGTGATTACCCCGGAATGGACTGAGTAGGTGACATTGGTCGGGGCAGTTCATCTACATTGTGTTTAGTTCACATACCTCCAGGTACTGACGCACACAAGCTTCCAGATACCAAGTCACCTGAACTTACCATCTGACGCTCACCATTTTTGCGTGATAACAACGTGTCACCGCAGTCACAGAAACCTGTATTTCTTATCTGGGACCTGCGATCTATACGTAGATTGGAGAGTGACCTATGGTTATGTTGGCATTATTTGCAAAATTATGACATTGTTGTTTATTCATTTTGCGCGTACCACGGAGGAGAAAAAAACAGCTGCCACCCGTATGCGTCCATGTGCTGTCCAAGGTTTCTTTGGACTGCGAATTGACACCTATTCTGATCCATAAAATACAGATCACAATAGGACAGGCGGCGAGTTTTTTTTACATGGACTTGAATTTAATGGGGCCGTATGCCGTCCGTAAAATATGTCCTGAAGAGCGGCTGTATTTCACGTTTACGTGAGCCCTTACTAAGTGAACAGTAGGGTTGTCACTATGTGTAGTATGGGCCTCCCAACCTTCCCTTGATGATGTTGAGGAGAAGTAAGATTCATTATTTAGAATTTGGGCATGCTTGATCCTATCTTCGCCTTTGTCTGACAGCATCTTACACTCCTCTCCACTGTTAAAACACACGTATGCTCAGCAGGGCATGCATGAGCATGCTGGGGTCAGGAGGCGTGTGGCTGAACAAGTGTTCGGTTTACAAGTATTTATGGTGTTTGAGCGCCTTCTTTAATCCATTTGTGCTGATTTCAAAGAAGTACATTACATTTTGGATTATATAATACTGCCAAACTAAAAAGAGCACATACTGGAGGGTTAATTAAGCTATGTGTGGCCAAATGTCATTACGAATTGTCTCAGACATGAAGCAGGGACTTTACTTTGCTACCAAAAAAAATTGACAAAAGCATGAACTTTTCCTATTTATTTAAATAAATGTTTCTGATTCTTTATGCTGGACTTCCTAGATTGTTCTGGGGGTGTATAATGGGCTGCATTACCCCTACACTGGTTTCTGAACCTTGGAAGCTGCTTCAGCTCCTGTCATTGAGTTATAGTTGGTTTACAGTACTACACATTTGTATTGTCTTCAGCAGGTCCCGGCGACAGAGGTTCAAAGGGAAGGAAATCAACTTCCAAATGAAAGCACCTTGCTGCAAGGATTCTGATATATGTTTAGTCCGACCATCTTTGCAGTGATAACTGATTTGTAGATCCAGATGACAGGTGTAACGAAAGCACCTTCGTCACTAGGAGTTGCTTGCCACCCTCTTGCCCTGTGACTATGGCCCCTGGGACATTTTTATTTGGGCATATTGGATTTTAAAGGCACTGTTTCTGCCCCTTAAACTTTTTACTGGGACAGATTCAAACATGTGGCGACGGCCATCTTAAATTGTCAAGCAGTGTTTTGCCGTCGAGTGTATGGAACTATTTTGGGCATGGGACCATGTGCACGGTGGGGCAAAAATAAGACTTCCAGGAAATTCCTGAACCCCTGAACAGATCTGGGTGATTTTTGGATAGGTTGTTCACCCAGATCGAGGTATCAGGGGATGGGGATATGTGGTATTTTGGGGTGTTTTCTGTGGTTGGGAAAAATATGTTTTCTGCCTATGAGTGATTAAGTTAATTGTGTTTGGTAATTGTATCACAGGCAGAGCCCATTGTATTTTGTTAATTGTGTCACAGGTAATGCCCATTGTATTTGTTGATTGCGTCACAGACAATGCCCATTGTATTTGTTGATTGCGTCACAGACAATGCCCATTGTATTTGTTGATTGCGTCACAGAAAATGCCCATTGTATTTAGTTGATTGCGTCACAGACAATGCCCATTGTATTTAGTTGATTGCATCACAGACAATGCCCATTGTATTTAGTGGATTGCGTCACAGACAATGCCCATTGTATTTAGTGGATTGCGTCACAGACAATGCCCATTGTATTTAGTTGATTGCGTCACTGACAATGCCTATTGTATTTTGTTAATTGTATCATAGGCAGAGGGGGTTTGGGTTTGTGTACATTATTTGGGAGTGTCTAACTGTACAATACTGTGTTGATTGGCCGTTGTGACTTTGTGTCCTGTGCTCCACAAGGTCCATGTGGGTGGTAACCTTGTGGGGAAAACTGTATATAAGAAATGCCTTTGTGCTCATTAAACAGTTCCTGTTTTACTGTCAACATAGAGCCTTGTCTCATGTGTGGGGGGAAAAGGCTGCATCTACACTGGGGATTGCTATATGCTGTCTCCCCTGGCTATAATCACTGAGCTCTTTTAAGAGCTTGTTCCTGCTTCGCTCGCTGAAGGAAGAGAGGTTCACCCACTGGAGCCTTGTTGCAGGTCCAGGGTGGCTACCAAATTAATACCGGACAGAAATAAATCTCAAAAATTAGGACCAAAATTTTCACATAGTGAACATCAATAAACTTTATTAACAATGTAAAAATACGCATACATGATGGTAAAAAGGCAGCACAAAGGTGGAACACAAAAGGAGAGGAATAGGACCCAAGGAGGGGCCGAGAGGTCAGCACACCAGGGATCAGGGAAAAAGTTATAAGATACTAGTCACCAAGATACCTCAGGACAATAAGCCCCGACCAAAAAGAAATGGAGGCAAATGTGAGGATAAAAAACAACTTGGTGATTAAAAAGAATAGATAAGCATACCCTGAGTGGTGTGTCGATCTCTCAGCCACCTCCTGACCCAACGCCGTTTTGCCAGTGATTATGGCAGAGACACACATAAACGAACCACACCTCCTTCCAAACGTTTTACAGGTGGTAGATACGGTATAAGATACAACCGATCGAGCAGATAGAAAAACCTCATAGCTAAGGATCAGAAACACGATTTGCTCCCAGAAGGCTAATAAGTAGAGACAGCCAAGTAACAATACCAGATTGCATATACGGCATTGTTCTACAAAAGTGCGGCTATAGTGACAATACATTCATAAATATATAGATAAATAATGACTAATATAAAGAGGCTAATAAATAGAGACAGCCAAGTAACAATACAAAGTTACAATATCAACATATACGGCATTGTTCTACAAAAGTGCAATATAAAGGCAATGCATTCATAAATATATAAATAAATAATGACAATATGGTGCCGATACTCAATCAAAGGCACTGTAAAGTGCAATGTGCGATCACCTGTGTAAAAGGGACTATTACATATTGTAAATATGACAACATATAAGTCCAAGAGCTTGACATAGTATATACAAGGCATCTACAAGTAATAATTGTGCTCGATATAGATGACATAACATATAGAACCAGTGTAGAGGAGAAAATAGACAGCGGCACTCACCCGTGTGTTGAATAGCAGCAGCTTTTATTTCCAAGATAACATTAGGCAGGGGGCGGACAATTCTGAAGCACGCGTTGAACAGCGGCGTCCGTTTCGCGCTACATGCGCTTCATCAGGCTGTGCGTCAATGCGTGCTTGCGCATTGCTCCTTTTAATTACTGGCGCCGGCCGTTGTCATGGAGATTAACAGACCAGTCTAGCGTCTGCATAAAAGGATACCTCGTAAACATATAAAAACAACGTCATAGGCAGTGATTAGTGTGCACAAAACATACGTGTAACGATGAGTCTATTTCTAGAGGAAGGGGCTGAGATCATTTCTATCATTTAATCCAAGTGCCCCCAGGGCTTGTGCGCGTAAGATCCACCTGGCTTCTCTCTGCAGGAGGAGGCGATGTCTACCCCCCCCTGCAGAGGAGTAGATACAGTCTCTAGACCAGAGAAGGAAATACAGTTAGTATCACCATCATGGGCTTTTCTAACATGGTCTATCAGCCTTGGACAACCTTTCCCTGTCCTAATGGAGTTAAAATGCTCCCTGACCCGTTCAAAAAGACACCTAATGGTTTTCCCGATGTAAAATCGCCCGCAGGTGCACAGTAGTAAATATACCACGTACGTGCTCCGGCAGTTGATAAAGGTGTTGACTTTATGCTGAATCCCAGCAAATTCAATACATTTTTTCTGGGAATTATAGGTGCATAGTGAACAACTGCCGCACCTATAGTAGCCCTTTGGTAGGTTGCTTCTGAGCCAATTCTTACTCTTGTCAGGTTGGAACCTGCTCCTAATAAGTTTATCATATAGAGTTATACATATAGATAGCAAGGAAGAAACATGGGAAGGGGAGTGAGGAAGTGAAGGGGTGCGAGGTGCAGTGAACAAAAGACACAAAGGCTGAAAATATAATGATAGCAAATGGTCAATCCTGTGTGAAGGGAACCTATACATCAGAAAAGTTTATAGGCTGTCAAGATTGTTTTATAATCGCATAGCCAAATAAGATTGTGGTATTTGTTCGATCCAAAATGGTTTACAAAAAAAAAAAAAAAGGGAAAATCTGTGAAAAAATATATATGTAAAAGTAAAAAATAATAAATAAAAAGGTAAGATGGAAAAGGTTTCCAAAGGAGGTTATATGCAGTCACACTTCCACTGATATGGTCCACGGCTCCGGGAGATGTCATAGGTGGTACTGAATAAAGAAAACACAACAAGTTAAGAATAGCGGAATAAAAGGGGGGAAAAAAGGAACCAATTAAAAACAAGGGACCCAGGATGCGCAGGGGGACCCCAAGAAGACTCAATTTTTGTATATATAGACTTATTTATTACAGGAAAGGGGCAAAGGACATGTCCTCGTTCACTCCCCTGGGTGTCATACACTCTAACTCATGAATCCAACATACTTCTTTTTGTGACAGGATCTTTTTCCAGTTACCGCCACGTGGTGTAATGTACACCCTATCGATGCCACGGATTCTAAATAGGGTGCTATCACAATCGCGAAACAGTTTAAAGTGTTTTGGAATAATTTTTAACAGAGTGATATCATTTTCGTCCTAGGATGTGTTCACGTGTCCTCCTCTTGAGTTCTCTGGAGGTCAACCCAACATAAATACGTTGGCATGGACACATCCCCAAATATATCACACCAGGCGTGTTACACGTGATAGTATGTGTAATGGCGTACTGTTTGCTGTTCGTAAATGGGTTACCAAAAGTGGAGACTCTGTCGATATTAGAGCATGCCACACACTTCCCACATGGAACATCCCCATTTAGGACCTTTTAAATCAGGATTCAACTTTATCTGATGGCCTGGATGGTAGCTATTCACCAAAAGATCTTTTAGATTTTTTGTGCGTCTATACGTTATAGACGGACGAGTAGGTAATATTTTTGCCAAGGTGGAGTCCAGTTGTAATATCTCCCAGTGTTTTACTAGTATGTTCCGAATTAATTTCCACTGTGGGTTATAGGTCCGTGCACCATTCTGATGAAGAATTCAGGATAAACTGTTTTCCTCCTCTGAGGAGGAGAAGATTGAAGAGTGAAATATTCATTCTGAGGAACGAAAGTAAAACAGAAATTGTTCATGTCCATCCATTTGGGGAACCGGGTAGATGAGCGGCGGAAGCTTAGGTCTCCACACCTCTAGGGGGCATAGGGCCTTCAAAGTGATTGAAGCTTTGAAAAACTTATGATGGCAGAATTTTCCCCAGTGTGACTTCTCTCATGTATAACAAGATCTGATTTCTCTGTAAAGCATTTCCCACATTCTGAACATGAATACGGCTTTTCCCCAGTGTGACTTCTCTCCTGTGTGACTTCTCTCATGTATAACAAGATGTGATTTCTGTGTAAAACATTTCCCACATTCTGAACATGAATACATTTTCTCTCCTTTGTGACGTCTTCGGTGTGTAGAAAGTCCTGAGCTGTTTGTGGATTCTTTATCACAATGAAACCTTTTAATCCTTTTCTGACTTGTACTTGCGGTAACAATCTGTGATTGGTCAGGAGAAGGTTCCTCATAATTAGGAGGATTATATGACAGATCTGTACTGTGAAGTCCTGGATGTACATTAAGGGTAATGAGGTTTTCTCCTAAAGAGCGCTGCAGGATATCTTCATCTAGTGGTAACATGACATTTTCACATTTCTTACTGGGATTTTCTGTTAAGATAAAAATGAAAAGATTTTTCTGCAAACTACAGAGTAGACAAACTTATAACATTCCAATTCGGCTGTAAGTTGATCCAGCAGGAAGGAGAAGTGTTCATTCATTTGGAATCCATTCCTGACTTTGGACAAAAAAAACTGCACTTGTGATCCCAGCCTTACAAAGCTTCTATAACTTCCTGACAAAGTCCAGGATTCTGGTTTACACCAGGTCATGACTTTTATTACATACAGTAAATAATGACTTAACAAAACTAAAAAATGTGAAAAGCCTGACCATCTCTGGAAACACTGGAGCATCATAAGCCCCGCCCCTGCAGAACCTGCCTGTTGTTTCTATATGTGGAACCTTAAAATCCCTCCTTTTTGGACAGATTATAAGAGCAGCACAGATCAGTCACTGGTTATCTACCAGCAAGTTCACACAGAGCAGATCAGCTGCAGACATTTCTGTGACTGTCCGCTAACCTGAATGTGGCTTGTAATAATCCATGCACCTGCTGCAGAAACAACCCAATATATGGAAATGTCTACAATAAGTGTGCCCTGTGTGAACACGCTCTAATGCAGCTGGAACATTCTGGGACATGCAATTACTGCTAGAAGTCACACGTTCAGTCTGAAGGGGATGAGCAGATAATCGCTGAAGTGATGGACAACGTGATCACATTTAGCAATTTAAAGCCGATGCCGGACAAGAATTTTAATACAAATTTTCTCACATTTTTTTGAGACACCAACGACTTAGGCTACTTTCACACTGGCTTTTTGGCTTTCCTTTGGGGGGTCCATCATGGGCTCTCAGAAGCGGTCAAAAATTAATCAGTTTTGCCCTAATGCATTCTGAATGGAAAAGGAGCCGCTATAAGAGGCTGGTGCTCCTCCATTACATGTCACTGCACACACGTGTATACACTGCACATGACGGCTCTTACCTTGTGATATAAGAGGCTGGTGCTCCTCCATTACATATCACTGCACACACGTGTATACACTGCACATGACGGCTCTTACCTTGTGATATAAGAGGCTGGTGCTCCTCCATTACATGTCACTGCACACACGTGTATACACTGCACATGACGGGTCTTACCTTGTGATATAAGAGGCTGGTGCTCCTCCATTACATGTCACTGCACACACGTGTATACACTGCACATGACGGCTCTTACCCTGTGATATAAGAGGCTGGAGCTCCTCCATTACATGTCACTGCACACACGTGTATACACTGCACATGACGGCTCTTACCTTGTGATATAAGAGGCTGGTGCTCCTTCATTACATGTCACTGCACACACGTGTATACACTGCACATGACGGCTCTTACCTTGTGATATAAGAGGCTGGTGCTCCTCCATTACATGTCACTGCACACACGTGTATACACTGCACATGACGGCTCTTACCTTGTGATATAAGAGGCTGGTGCTCCTCCATTACATGTCACTGCACACACGTGTATACACTGCACATGACAGGTCTTACCCTGTGATATAAGAGGCTGGTGCTCCTCCATCATGGCCTCCTTGTACAGGTCCTTGTGTCCTTCTATATACACCCTGTACAGAATTATTAGGCAAATGAGTATTTTGACCACATCATCCTCTTTATGCATGTTGTCTTACTCCAAGCTGTATAGGCTCGAAAGCCTACTACCAATTAAGCATATTAGGTGATGTGCATCTCTGTAATGAGAAGGGGTGTGGTCTAATGACATCAACACCCTATATCAGGTGTGCATAATTATTAGGCAACTTCCTTTCCTTTGGCAAAATGGGTCAAAAGAAGGACTTGACAGGCTCAGAAAAGTCAAAAATACTGAGATATCTTGCAGAGGGATGCAGCACTCTTAAAATTGCAAAGCTTCTGAAGCGTGATCATCGAACAATCAAGCGTTTCATTCAAAATAGTCAACAGGGTCGCAAGAAGCGTGTGGAAAAACCAAGGCGCAAAATAACTGCCCATGAACTGAGAAAAGTCAGGCGTGCAGCTGCCAAGATGCCACTTGCCACCAGTTTGGCCATATTTCAGAGCTGCAACATCACTGGAGTGCCCAAAAGCACAAGGTGTGCAATACTCAGAGACATGGCCAAGGTAAGAAAGGCTGAAAGACGACCACCACTGAACAAGACACACAAGCTGAAATGTCAAGACTGGGCCAAGAAATATCTCAAGACTGATTTTTCTAAGGTTTTATGGACTGATGAAATGAGAGTGAGTCTTGATGGGCCAGATGGATGGGCCCGTGGCTGGATTGGTAAAGGGCAGAGAGCTCCAGTCCGACTCAGACGCCAGCAAGGTGGAGGTGGCGTACTGGTTTGGGCTGGTATCATCAAAGATGAGCTTGTGGGGCCTTTTCGGGTTGAGGATGGAGTCAAGCTCAACTCCCAGTCCTACTGCCAGTTTCTGGAAGACACCTTCTTCAAGCAGTGGTACAGGAAGAAGTCTGCATCCTTCAAGAAAAACATGATTTTCATGCAGGACAATGCTCCATCACACGCGTCCAAGTACTCCACAGCGTGGCTGGCAAGAAAGGGTATAAAAGAAGAAAATCTAATGACATGGCCTCCTTGTTCACCTGATCTGAACCCCATTGAGAACCTGTGGTCCATCATCAAATGTGAGATTTACAAGGAGGGAAAACAGTACACCTCTCTGAACAGTGTCTGGGAGGCTGTGGTTGCTGCTGCACGCAATGTTGATGGTGAACAGATCAAAACACTGACAGAATCCATGGATGGCAGGCTTTTGAGTGTCCTTGCAAAGAAAGGTGGCTATATTGGTCACTGATTTGTTTTTGTTTTGTTTTTGAATGTCAGAAATGTATATTTGTGAATGTTGAGATGTTATATTGGTTTCACTGGTAAAAATAAATAATTGAAATGGGTATATATTTGTTTTTTGTTAAGTTGCCTAATAATTATGCACAGTAATAGTCACCTGCACACACAGATATCCCCCTAAAATAGCTAAAACTAAAAACAAACTAAAAACTACTTCCAAAAATATTCAGCTTTGATATTAATGAGTTTTTTGGGTTCATTGAGAACATGGTTGTTGTTCAATAATAAAATTAATCCTCAAAAATACAACTTGCCTAATTATTCTGCACTCCCTGTACTCCCACTCCTCCATGGAGAAATAGACAGTGACATCCTGACACCTTATAGGAACCTGACAACACAATGACACCGTCATCACCCAGACCCCTCCAGTGCTGTTACTGGAGAATTTCTCAGCATTCCCAGCAGTGTCACCTCTCCAGTCAGCAGCTCCATCATCTTGTGGGTGAGTTCTAGGATCTTCTGCTCATGTATCAGGGGGTGAGGGGGGGCTCTGTGATGGGGGGAGGGGTCATGCTCCGCCCTCCTGACTCCTGGAGATGGATGATGGGAGTCACACCATCCCCCGATGTCTTCTTCACTATTGTGTACTCCTGTGGATGGAGAGAGACACTTAGGGAATAAACCCTTCAGGGGCCATGTGCTCTCCTCCGGCCCTCTCCTCCTGGTACAACGTGCCTACTTACCTCCTCATGGCTCCTACAACATGACTATTGGTCACTGGTCACATGACACATAACCCACCATATTGGGGGCTTATCTTCAGGTTCTCCATCACTTGGAAGGTCTGGAGGCCGTTCTTCAGGACCCTGGACTCTTCCTATCACTTCCTATGATGGATTCTCCTCCCCGATGTCTGACTTGTTATAGAATACAATAAAGAGGAGAGAAATCTAGAAAAGTTTACCTCTCCGCTCAGCAGGGAGATGATCTCCAAGGTGAGGTCTAATATTCTTCTGCTGATCTCCTTCCTGTCCATCCTTGGTGGCTCATTCAGGAGAAGGCTCGTATTGCTGTCTTTCTTCATGATGCCTCCAAAATAAAGGAATAAAGGTTAATCAGTGAGTCCCATGTCCCCGATAATGAGGCTGAGAAAAAGTACAAATCATCCCGCAAAACTGAGACCCTCATAAAGCTGCCCTGATAGATAGGAAAACTCTGAGCTCTGTGTGTATCTAAGCTCCTGGAAGTGGAATATGTGGAGGCAGGAGACTCTGAGCTCTGTGTGTATCTAAGCTCCTGGCAGTGCAGTGTGTGGAGGCAGGAGACTCTGAGCTCCGTGTGTATCTAAGCTCCTGGCAGTGCAGTGTGTATCTAAGCTCCTGGCAGTGCAGTGTGTGGAGGCAGGAGACTCTGAGCTCCATGTGTATCTAAGCTCCTGGCAGTGCAGTGTGTGGAGGCAGGAGACTCTGAGCTCCGTGTGTATCTAAGCTCCTGGCAGTGCAGTATGTATCTAAGCTCCTGGCAGTGCAGTGTGTGGAGGCAGGAGACTCTGAGTCCATAGTAAAATTCCTATCAGTTGCCAAACCTGACCCATTCATATATGTTGAGACACTTTAGTGATCAATATTTACAAATGGTTCAAAGGACCAATAGTTGTCTCTTAGTTACATGTGCTATCATTTACTAAAACGTAACATTTATTTCCTATCATAAAATTATTTCTCTCTAACTCAAGTATCATTTAAAATTATCAGCTGTGCCAACGAAATGACTGCTGTTTGCCGTTTAGAAAATGCTAGCACTGTTTGATTCTCAGTGCAATATTAGCAAGGAGGCTGTGCCGCGGTATATAGCTGTATCGCTTTTGGCTCAGACTCCTCTAGATTATACAATTGGTACAGTGCAGTCAGATCTTATGTGCACACGCTGTTTCAAACATTTTACAAGCTGCCCCCCGACATGTTTCGCCAACTCCTTGGCGTCCTCAGGGGTTTAGGGCAGTCTGCTAGTGAAGGAAGGGGGCTGCAACCAGACTTCCCTATTGTGATGTCACTACTTTGATAGCTAGTTAGTGACTACTTTGTTGCAATGTTGGTTCCACTAGCCTGTCAAAGGCAAGTCGGAATAACTGCTTAGCTTCTTGCCCACTCCTTTTTCCTTGCGCTCCAATCAGCGCCTGGTGTCTTCTGCCCATGTGCTAAAACTTAGACGCAGATCATCTCATCTGCCTCTACTGCGCATGTCAATGGACTTCTGCTAACGCGGGGATGGAATTGCCTATTGCGCCTGCGCTCGGACTTAGAATATACGAGGACACTGTTGTCTTGCACTGCGCATGTCATGGGACTTGTCTTTGGTTGTGCTGGGAGCCTCTTTCTGTGCATGCGTCAAAATTTATACTTAGGGTTGAGCAAACCCTAACTGCACAACCTGCATTCAAAGCACGAGCTGCAGTGGAGTAGACACCTCAAAAACCAAGAAAGGTCTCCGGCTCCTCCTGCTTCCTATTCTGCTGCAGTCTCGGCCTCTTCATCCCCCTCTGTAGTAACAGTGGCACCTGCCACCCAGCAAACAGAGGATGCGCCAGCAACGCCACCACCTGGGTCACTAAGCATCTCCACTATGTCCCAGTGAAGCATTCAGCTCTCCATATCCCAAACACTGGAGCGAAAGAGGAAGTACCCCCTACCCACCAGCGATCCCTAGCCCTGAATGCCAGCATTTCTAAATTACTGGCATTTGAAATGCTGTCATTCCGTCTGGTGGAGACGGAGAGTTTTAAAGGCCTTATGGCGGTGGCTGTCCCACAGTACGTCGTGCCCAGCCGCCACTACTTTTTAAGGCGTGCCATCCTTTCCCTGCACAACCAAGTGGGGGACAAAATCAGGTGTGCACTGCACAATGCCATCTGTGGCAAGGTCCACCTAACTATGGATACGTGGACCAGTACGCACGGTCAGGGATGTTATATCTCCCTAACGGCACACTGGGTAAATGCAGTGGCGGCTGGGCCTGAGGCGGATAGCAGTTTGGCGCATGTCCTTCCACCACCGATGATTGCAGGGCATTTCTCTTTGCCTCCTGTTGCTTCCGCCTCCTACTCCGCTTCCTCATCTTCTACCAGCTCCTCATCCGGTCAGCGTAACCCCTTCACCACCAACTTCAGCACAGCCTGGGGTAAACGACAGCAGGCAGTTTTAAAACGTATCTGTTTGGGGGACAAACCCCACACTGCGCAGGAGCTGTGGACGGGCCTTGAACAACAGACCGATGAGTGGTTGGTGCCAGTCAGCCTCAAGCCCGGCCTGGTGGTGTGCGATAATGGGCGAAATCTCGTAGCAGCTCTGGGACTAGTCGGTTTGACGCACATCCCTTGCCTGGCGCATGTGCTGAATTTGGTGGTGCAGAAATTCCTTAAAAATGACCCCAACATGTCAGAGCTGCTACAGAAAGTGTGGTCCGTCTGTGCGGGCCGTCAGCATTCTAACCCTGCTGCTGCTCGCCTGTCAACACTGCAGCATAACTTCGGTGTCACCGCCAGACATCTGAGAAGCTCTGACAGACTTCCTTCAGAACCTCCTTCTTGAGGTTCTTTTGTTTTGCTTTCATTTTGTCATCTCGTTTCCCTCTCTCAGCTGTCATCAAGTTGCACTGATTGCATCCCTTTAAATCCCCTCCCATACTGCATCACTTTGCGGTTTATACAACTTCCTGGAGTGTGCTGATGCTAGAAGCTGTTTCTGCTGCACCCACAAGTTAAGTCTGTTTCTTTATTCCTGTTTTCCTGTTTGCTTGATCATAGGTGACCCTGACTCCCTCCGTATTAAGTGTAGGGAGCCGGTGGTCGTGTCCCCTCACTATTATAGTGTGTTCAGGTGTCATACAGTCGAGGAACGAGGGTATGCAGTTTTCTACCATTGAGATTTTTGCATATGCTGAGCAGTTAGGGCGGGAGCTAGGCTTGTTACAGGGCTTACCCTTCTGTTCCTTAGTTTTGGATCAAGTCAGTCTGATCTTCATTTGTGTCTTCTAGTTTTCTGTAAACACCATCCGTGACATTCGGCCTTCCCGCTCACCGCCTCATATGCGATGTGCCCACAAGGTGGAACTCCACCTTGCACATGCTGGCCAGACTGTGCGAGCAGCAGCAGGCAATAGTGGAGTTTCAGCTGCAGCACGCACGGGTGAGTCGCTCTGTGGAACAGCACCACTTCACCACCAATGAGTGGGCCTCCATGCGAGACCTGTGTGCCTTGTTGCACTGTTTCGAGTACTCCACCAACATGGCCAGTGCTGATGACGCCGTTCTCAGCGTTACTATCCCACTTCTATGCCTCCTTGAAAAAACACTTTGGGCGATGATAGAAGAGGATGTGGCACAGGAGGAGGAGGAGGAGGAAGAGGGGTAATTTCCAAGGGTTTCAAGCCAGTCATTCACAAGTGGCTCAGAGGGTGGGTTTCTGCACCAACATACGCCAGGTACCCAATTGTCCAGCCAGGGCACAGTTCTGGAGGATGAGGAGGTGGAGGAACCGTGTTCACAGCAGGGTGGCACCCAAACCAGCTTATGGCCATCACTGGTGCGTGGCTGGGGGAATACAGAGGACACAGACGATACACCTCCCACAGAGGACAGCTTGTCGTTGCCTCTGGGCAGCCTGGCACACATGAGCGATTACATGCTGCAGTGTCTCGGCAACGACTGCCGAGTTGGCCACATTCTGACTTGTGCTGATTACTGGGTGGCCACGCTGCTGGATCCCCATTACAAGGACAACGTACCATCCTTAATTCCGTCACTGGAGCGTGATTGTAAGATGCGCGAGTACAAGCGCACGCTGGTAGACTCGCTGCTGGTGGCATTCCCACCTGACAGCGGGGGCACAGTGGAAGCACAAGGTGAAGGCAAAGGAGGAGGAACAGGTCGCCAACGCAGCTGGGGCACCGCCAGCACCTCAGAAGGCAGGGTTAGCATGGCCGACATGTGGAAAAGCTTTGTCAGCACGCCACAAAAACCAGCACCACCAGCTGATATGGAAGGTCTTAGCAGGAGGCAGCATTTCACCAACATGGTGGAGCAGTATGTGTGCACACGCCTACACGTACTGAATGAAGGGTCTGCCCCTTCAACTTCTGGGTCTCCAAATTGTGCACATGGCCTGAGCTTGCCCTTTACGCCTTGGAGGTGCTGGCCTGCCCTGCAGCCAGTGTATTATCTGAACGTGTGTTTAGCACGGCAGGGGGCGTCATCACAGACAAGCACAGCCGCCTGTCCACAGCCAATGTGGACAAGCTCACGTTCATTAAAATGAACCAGGCATGGATCCCACAGGACTTGTCCGTACCTTGTGCAGAATAGACATTTATACCGGCCTTACCCAGCCATTGTTATACTCCAGCACACGTTCTCATTGTTGTATTTTTATATTTTGTACCCTAATTTAAACAAAAAATAAAAAAATTTAAATTAAAACCAAAAACCAATGTTGGCTACCTCCTCCTCCACCACCACTTCCACCTACACCGCTACATCCACCGACTCCTCAACCTCCTACTCCATATGGACCTCCTCCTCCTAGGTCAAGATTATTATTTTTTATTTTTAAGTATTTTATGTTATTTTAAGTAACATAGTAACAGTACATAAGGCCGAAAAAAGACATTTGTCCATCCAGTTCGGCCTGTTATCCTGCAAGTTGATCCAGAGGAAGGCAAAAAAAAAACCTGTGAGGTAGAAGCCAATTTTCCCCACTTTAGGGGAATAAAAAATTCCTTCCTGACTCCAATCAGGCATCAGAATAAGTCCCTGGATCCCCGACCCCTCTCTAGTAGCTATAGCCTGTAATATTATTACTCTCCAGAAATACATCCAGGCCCCTCCTGAATTCCTTTATTGTACTCACCATCACCACCTCCTCCTCAGGCAGAGAGCTCCATAGTCTCACTGCTCTTACCGTAAAGAATCCTCTGCTATGTTTGTGTACAAACCTTCTTTCCTCCAGACGCAGAGGATGTCCCCTCGTCACAGTCCTGGGGATAAATAGATGATGGGAGTGATCTCTGTACTGACCCCTGATATATTTATACATAGTAATTAGATCTC
The DNA here is from genome assembly GCF_905171765.1 of Bufo bufo. NCBI lineage: Eukaryota > Metazoa > Chordata > Amphibia > Anura > Bufonidae > Bufo > Bufo bufo. Next base: position 9,916,161 of record NC_053390.1, on the reverse strand, counting down.
CCCTCAGTCGTCTTTTTTCTAACGTGAATAACCCTAATTTTGATAATCTTTCAGGGTCCTGTAGTTGCCCCATTCCAGTTATTACTTTAGTTGCCCTCCTCTGGACCCTCTCCAGCTCTGCTATGTCTGCCTTGTTCACAGGAGCCCAGAACTGTACACAGTCCTCCATGTGTGGTCTGACTAATGATTTGTAAAGTGGTAGGACTATGTTCTCATCACGGGCATCTATGCCCCTTCTGATGCAACCCATTATCTTATTGGCCTTGGCAGCAGCTGCCTGACACTGGTTTTTGCAGCTTAGTTTGCTGCTTATTAAAATTCCTAGATCCTTTTCCATGTCAGTGTTACCCAGTGTTTTACCATTTAGTATGTACGGGTGACTTGCATTATTCCTTCCCATGTGCATAACTTTACATTTGTCAGTGTTAAACCTCATCTGCCACTTATCTGCCCAAGCCTCCAATCTATCCAGATCCCTCTGTAGTAGTATATTGTCCTCTGTAGTGTATACACAATATACTGTCCTCTGTAGTATATATACAGTATACTGTCCTCTGTAGTGTGTATATATATATATATATATATATATATATATATATGAGAAATAAACACACCGCAGCACGTCCATAAGGTGAAAATGTGGGATCCTTTATTCACCCATGCAGCGACGTTTCGGTCCGCTTGCTGGGACCATTTTCAAGCCTGATTTTGGCTTGAAAATGGTCCCAGCAAGCGGACCGAAACGTCGCTGCATGGGTGAATAAAGGATCCCACATTTTCACCTTATGGACGTGCTGCGGTGTGTTTATTTCTCTGGTTGTTTGACACTGTGGTCGAGTGTCGATACCGCTGGCACCCAACTATTGCTACGGGGAGTGCTGCCCTGAACTTTCATCTATATATATATATATATATATATATATATATACAGTATACTGTCCTCTGTAGTATATATACGGTATACTGTCCTCTGTAGTATATATACGGTATACTGTCCTCTGTAGTATATATACGGTATACTGTCCTCTGTAGTATATATACGGTATACTGTCCTCTGTATTATATATACGGTATACTGTCCTCTGTAGTGTATATACAGTATACTGTCCTCTGTAGTATATATATACAGTATACTGTCCTCTGTAGTATATATATACAGTATACTGTGCTCTGTAGTATATATACGGTATACTGTCCTCTGTAGTATATATACAGTATACTGTCCTCTGTAGTATATATATACAGTATACTGTCCTCTGTAGTATATATACAGTATACTGTCCTCTGTAGTATATATACAGTATACTGTCCTCTGTAGTATATATACAGTAGACTGTCCTCTGTAGTATATATACAGTAGACTGTCCTCTGTAGTATATATACAGTAGACTGTCCTCTGTAGTATATATACAGTAGACTGTCCTCTATAGTATATATACAGTAGACTGTCCTCTGTAGTATATATACAGTAGACTGTCCTCTGTAGTATATAAATACAGTATACTGTCCTCTGTAGTATATAAATACAGTATACTGTCCTCTGTAGTATATATACAGTATACTGTCCTCTGTAGTATATATACAGTATACTGTCCTCTGTAGTATATATACAGTATACTGTCCTCTGTAGTATATATACAGTATACTGTCCTCTGTAGTATATATACAGTAGACTGTCCTCTGTAGTATATATACAGTATACTGTCCTCTGTAGTATATATACAGTAGACTGTCCTCTGTAGTATATATACAGTAGACTGTCCTCTGTAGTATATATACAGTAGACTGTCCTCTGTAGTATATATACAGTAGACTGTCCTCTGTAGTATATATACAGTAGACTGTCCTCTGTAGTATATATACAGTAGACTGTCCTCTGTAGTATATAAATACAGTATACTGTCCTCTGTAGTATATAAATACAGTATACTGTCCTCTGTAGTATATAAATACAGTATACTGTCCTCTGTAGTATATATATACAGTATACTGTCCTCTGTAGTATATATACAGTATACTGTCCTCTGTAGTATATATACAGTATACTGTCCTCTGTAGTATATATACAGTATACTGTCCTCTGTAGTATATATACAGTATACTGTCCTCTGTAGTATATATACAGTAGACTGTCCTCTGTAGTATATATACAGTAGACTGTCCTCTGTAGTATATATACAGTAGACTGTCCTCTGTAGTATATATACAGTAGACTGTCCTCTGTAGTGTATATATATAGTATACTGTCCTCTGTAGTATATATACAGTAGACTGTCCTCTGTAGTATATATACAGTAGACTGTCCTCTGTAGTATATATACAGTAGACTGTCCTCTATAGTATATATACAGTAGACTGTCCTCTGTAGTATATATACAGTAGACTGTCCTCTGTAGTATATAAATACAGTAGACTGTCCTCTGTAGTATATAAATACAGTAGACTGTCCTCTGTAGTATATAAATACAGTATACTGTCCTCTGTAGTATATATATACAGTATACTGTCCTCTGTAGTATATATACAGTATACTGTCCTCTGTAGTATATATACAGTATACTGTCCTCTGTAGTATATATACAGTAGACTGTCCTCTGTAGTATATATACAGTAGACTGTCCTCTGTAGTATATATACAGTAGACTGTCCTCTGTAGTATATATACAGTAGACTGTCCTCTGTAGTATATATACAGTAGACTGTCCTCTGTAGTATATATACAGTAGACTGTCCTCTATAGTGTATATATACAGTAGACTGTCCTCTGTAGTATATATACAGTAGACTGTCCTCTGTAGTGTATAAATACAGTATACTGTCCTCTGTAGTATATAAATACAGTATACTGTCCTCTGTAGTATATAAATACAGTATACTGTCCTCTGTAGTATATATATACAGTATACTGTCCTCTGTAGTATATATACAGTATACTGTCCTCTGTAGTATATATACAGTATACTGTCCTCTGTAGTATATATACAGTATACTGTCCTCTGTAGTATATATACAGTAGACTGTCCTCTGTAGTATATATACAGTAGACTGTCCTCTGTAGTATATATACAGTAGACTGTCCTCTGTAGTATATATACAGTAGACTGTCCTCTGTAGTGTATATATATAGTATGCTGTCCTCTGTAGTATATATACAGTATACTGTCCTCTGTAGTATATATACAGTAGACTGTCCTCTGTAGTATATATACAGTATACTGTCCTCTGTAGTATATATATATATATATACAGTATACTGTCCTCTGTAGTATATATACAGTATACTGTCCTCTTCAGTGTTAATTACTTTACACAGTTTAGTGTCATCTGCGAAAATTGATATTTTACTATGCAAGCCTTCTACAAGATCAGTAATAAATATATTGAAGAGAATATTGCCCAATATCGACCCCTGAGGTACCCCACTAGTGACAGTGACCCAATCTGAGTGTGTACCGTTAATAACCACCCTCTGTTTTCTATCATTGAGCCAGTTACTTACCCACATACAGACGTTTTCTCCCAGTCCGAGCATTCTCATTTTATATACTAACCTTTTATATGGTACAGTGTCAAATGCGTCATTTAACTAATTTGTCTGATACATAGTTGGGTGACATATCCCAAATTTTTGGCTGTGATATACCCCTGCTCTACATAGCGGACAGGGAAATACATTTCACTAATTCGTCTCTTACTGTCACGGCTGAGGATGGGGGAAATCCTCAGCCGTGCGATGCCAGATGCTGTAGGCCTACTCGGCCAGGAGAACAGGATAGGGAGCAGGTCACCTCCTAACAGCGTCCCTACCCTGACCCTAACTCCTAACTGCATGGGCCGACCTTAAAGGTAGGAGGACCCATGCGCAGGAACCTCGGATCCCTAACTCACCCTCCGTCCGGTCCCTGCGCTAGGAGTCAGGGTAAGACGACCTACTCCTCCTAGACGCGGAGGAAGCAGGAGTCTCACTGGCCAAGCTGTTGGGAAAAAGGGGAACACAAACAGTTTTACGGGTATGGCAGGCGAACTAGAAGTTCCACCAACCTGCCACAGCCTTGCTGACTGGATCTCTGAGCAACAGGAATCCAGAACCGTAAACTGCACAAAGTGACAAGGAAGGTCCCAACAGAAACATCAGATACAACATGACATACAAGAGACATAAGCATAAACTTAAACTATAGACTAAGACTTAGACTCAAACTTTAACTATGACCACAGTGGTGGCTCTCACTGGCTGATGAAAAACACAGGAGGCTGCTATCAGCAAGCATGCTGAAGCAACCTACTGAGCTCTGCAAGAGAGAGGGTCTTTATAGGCCCAAGTGGCCACACCCAAACGGTCAGACACACCCAGTGACATCACACACACTGGGAAGGGAGTTAACCCTTCCAGCACCAGGGAAGGGAAACACACTTAAAGTAGAAGTGTCCAAAACACAAGACACACTGTGGCTGTTGCTGCAAGCAACGACATGGGTGGCGCACGTGTCCAGGGAGTCAGCCCGAAGGCCGAGACACTGCCACCACATGTACATAATACCACCTAAGGTTGCCACGGGTAACCACAGTGCGGGGAATGATGTCCGTGCGCACACAAACATAAAACACAGTGCACACCAGACATACAAACGTGCATCCACACACAACTCCCCGGGAACCGCACACAAGGCTGTTGTCCGCGGCAACCGCACCGAGGCCAACTACATAATGCCTCAGCTGCGGTTGACACAACAACCAAAACCGCGGGCAACTGTATGCGACTCCCAAGGAGTCACGACCATAACCGTGGCCGTGACACTTACATCGTTGGGTGACAAATGCTCATCTTTTGCACTAGAAAGTACATTTGCGGCCTACACTGCATTTAGGACAGTACGAATCAGGTGAGGCCAGAACAAGTACAGACGATAGTTGATTGGGGGGCTGACAGTGTATACAGTTCCTTCACATTGTCTCCCACCCAGTCCCCTGCTGAAAGATCAGAGTTGGCACCTACAGCCCATGGCCATCTGTCTTTTAACTCACCCCCTTGCAAATCAGGAAAGCAGTCTGAGCCCCAAGTCTCTTATGCTTTTTGATGACTCTGCTGGCAGGGTTTCCGTGGGCCATCCACATAGCCCTGCACTAGAAGTGGAAGAGATTGAGTGCACTGATGCCCAACCACTTATGTTTCAAGATGAGGACATGGGAAGACCCCCGCAGGATGTCTCTGATGATGACTAAACACAGGTGCCAACTGCTGTGGCTTTCTGCAGTCTGCAGACCGACAAGGAGGGCAGGGGTAAAAAGTGGGTGGAAGATGATGTGGAGGATGATTAGGTACTAGACCCCCACATGGAATTAAGGTCATGCGAGTGATCTGTCTACACGTAGTTTGGAGGAAGAGGCGGTGGTCGCACAGAGGCATCAGCACAGCAAAAGAGGGAGCAGGGTGCAAAAGCGTCTGTTACATTCTCAGGTGACATTTTACCATTTTTGCCGTATACAAACCCCTGCTCTGCATAGGTGACAGGGACCTAATTTTTTTTAAATCGTCTGTTCAATTGGTGGGTGACATAAACCTAGTTTTGCCGTGAAGAAACCCCTACTCTGCATAGTTGACAGTGACCGAAATTTAAAAAAATCGTCTGTTCCATTGGTGGGTGACATTAACCCATTTTTGCCGATGAAAAACCCCTGCTCTGCATAGGAGACCTATCCTGGCCAAAATACTACACTTTAATGACAGGGATACCATTCTGCAGCAGTCACGGGACAACGTGGACCTGGTTATCAATGGAGCAAAAATTTCCATCTTCCCGGACTATACCACAGAGGTCCAGAAGAAGCGTGCAAGGTTCCTGGACGTCAAGAAGAGACTTAGGAGCCTACAAATTCCATACGCCATGTTATTGCCGGCCAAACTGAGAGGGGTCGTTGGTTTAAATTACACCCACTCCCAGTGTTCCGTGTGGGTTATAGCTTCTGTCTGTCTCTGTGAAAGCAAGGAAGGAAGGATTGGCTGTTCCTGCTCAGAAAAGATAAGTTGTTTTTTTGTTATCTGGTGGTTTGCTGTCTAGGCTGTTAGAGAGACGCCTGTCCCCTCCAGGTTCTGAGGGAGCAGGCTGCCTCTATTCCCCTTTCACCATCTTAGGGATTTTAGGGTATTTTCAGCCCAGGCACGAGGACACGTTATTCTCACCTTAAAGGGACACTGACAGGCCCAAAAGGCATATTTAGGTATTTATATGACAGTACAGGTCTTATAAAGTGTATTAAAATCATCTAAGTATCCCCCCTGTCCACCTTATAAATACAGTAAACTGAAGTTTTATAACCTGCTTGAATCGTCTTCAATCTGCCCAAGGGGTGGCGTTTCATCTCCGCCCAACTGCCGTTTTGAAACGCCGCCCAGCTCATCAATATTCACTTCGCTGGGCGGCTACTACTGTCCCCGACTTCACAAGATCCGGCGCATGCCCAATACAATCCTATGGGCATCGGCCTCCGTCTCATCTTCAGCGCATGCGCCCGGCACCCTCACTGGCCGGGATCACTTTGCGCCTGCGTACAGTCTGCATCTTAGAGGCCGCTTCAGCCTCTGCATTATGCGCATGCGCCGGGCACTTTTCAGCGCAGTGCTTCAGAGCGGGGACAGCAGAAGCTGCCCAGCAAAGTGAATATTGATGAGCTGGGCGGCAGTTCAAAACGGCAGTTGGGGCGAGGCTGGCTGGGCGCAAGTGGAGATGAAACGCCGCCCCTTGGGCAGATTGAAGACGATTCAAGCAGGTTATAAAACTTCAGTTTACTGTATTTATAAGGTGGACAGGGGGGATACTTAGATGATTTTAATACACTTTATAAGACCTGTACTGTCATATATATACCTAAATATGCTTATTGGGCCCGTCAGTGTCCCTTTAAGGGTCTGAACGTGGGCATAGCAGTATAGGGAGAGCTGGTAGGGATTTGCCAGGAGGTGACTGTTATCCTCAGCTTCTCACCTAGAAACTTGTTTGTTTACTTTTCTGTGTATCTGATATCCTGTCCGCCGTGACATTATAACCCGCCAATACTTTGACTGCCATTGCTCAGCGATTTTGAGATGGAGTCAATTGATGCGCTAGTTGATCGCATGCAGGGATTATCCCTAGAGGTTGCGGATCTGCGTAATTCGGTCACACGGTGTCAGAATGCTCTGGCATCAGGTGCAAGTCAAATTTATGGGGAGCCTAAAGTGGCTCTCCCTGATAGATTTGCAGGGGGTGTGGATGACTTTATCCGTTTAAAAGAGTCATGCAAGTTATATTTTCGGTTGCGTCCATCTTCGTCTGGTGATGAAAGCCAGAGGGTTGGTATAATCATTTCTCTGCTTAAAGGGGACGCGCAATCCTGGGCCTTTTCTCTGCCTCCCGGTTCTCTGGCCCTCCGGTCGGTGGAAGAATTTTTTAAAGCCTTGGGATTGATTTATGATGACCCAGATCGGGTCTCGATGGCGGAATCTAAACTGCGCTGTTTATTACAGGGTGAACATACTGCAGAGGCTTACTGCGTTGAGTTTAGGAGATGGGCCACCGAGTCAGAGTGTAATGACCCTGCGTTACGTAGTCAGTTTTGTCAGGGGTTATCTGAGAGATTGAAAGATGCCCTAGCTTTTCATGAGTACCCAGATACATTGGAGAATGCTATGTCTTTGGCAGTACGGTTAGATAGACGTATTAGAGAAAGGTGTAAGGCTCCCTCCGCGCAAGGGATCCCTTCTGTGAGTGAGTTCATCTCACCTGTTTCCCAGGGTCATATTACTTGTAACTCTGGGGTAGGGGAGGAACCCATGCAGCTGGGTCAGGTATCTTTCCGTTCTGGTAGTAGAGACTTTAGGAGATTGCATAAACTATGTTATTTCTGTGGAAAAAGTGGTCATTTTATTTTTGTTTGTCCTTTTGTTAAACCGCAGGTTGATGAGAAAGAATCACAAAGAGGTTTAATTAAAGAAAAAAAAAAAAAACATTCCTGACTCTTGGTAGTGTGAATAGAGTGGTGGAGCAAGCTGGTATGCAAGCTCCCTGTAATACTCGTTTTCTCCTTCCAGCTATGGTGGCGCTAGACTCAAGAAAATTTTTTGTTGAAGTATTTATTGACTGTGGTGCTGGGGTAAACCTTATCGATTTTCTTTTTCTTCAAAATCTGGGTCCAAGTACTTGCACTTTAGAAAGAGAGATTCCGGTTTTCGCAATTGATTCTTCCCCTCTTTCTCAAAGGAGTCTCACTTATATTGCTCATGGTATTGTGTTAAGGGTGGGTGATTCACATGTTGAGGTTATGTCTTGTTTTGTCATGAAGGACTTGCCCGCTCCTATAGTCTTAGGGTTACCGTGGTTGACAAAACATAACCCAATTATAGATTGGCAAGCAAGACAGATCATTGGTTGGAGTGAATTTTGTTCGGATAATTGTCTTGGCACATCTATCTCTGGTTTGTCTACTATGGCTCTACCTCAGTACCTCTCAGATTTTGCGGATGTCTTTTCGAAGGGTGGGGCTCAGGAATTGCCCCCTCATCGTGACTATGATTGTCCAGTTAATCTCATCCCAGGGGCTAAGTTGCCAAAGTCTCGGCTTTACAATCTTTCTCAACCTGAAAGAGAGGTCATGCGGAAGTATATCGCCGAGAGTTTGGCAAAAGGTCATATTAGGCCATCTAAGTCTCCGGTGGCAGTGGGTTTATTCTTTGTAAAGAAAAAGGATGGATCGCTGAGACCTTGTTTGGATTTCTGGGAATTGAACCGTATTATGGTCCGGGATCCGTATCCCCTTCTCTTGATCTCCGATCTTTTTGATCAGATTGTTGGAGCCAAGGTGTTCTCCAAGTTGGATTTGAGAGGGGCCTACAATCTGATCAGAATCGAAGGGGGATGAGTGGAAAACGGCCTTCTACACGCACGAGGGTCATTTCGAGAATCTAGTTATTCCTTTTGGGTTGACGAACGCACCAGCGGTATTTCAGCGATTCGTCAATGACATTTTTCATCATTTTGTGGGAAGGTTCGTAGTAGTTTACTTGGATGACATTTTCATTTACTCTCCTGATCTGAAGACCCATCAGAATCACGTGAAACAGGTTTTGACGATCCTTCAGGAGAATAAATTATATGCAAAATTGGAGAAATGTGTGTTTTCTGTGCAGGAGCTTCCGTTTCTGGGATATCTGCTTTCTGACTCTGGTTTTCGTATGGACCCCGAAAAGGCGGTTCTGGAATGGGATCGACCGGAGAATCAGAAAGCTTTGATGCGGTTTTTGGGGTTTACTAATTATTATGGAAAATTTATTTTGAACTATTCTACCATTGTAAGACCTCTGACCGATATGACTAAGAAGGGCGCCGACGTCTCTATCTGGTCGGATGAGGCATTGCAGGCCTTTTCGGCTATTAAGGAATGTTTTGCGTCTGCTCACATTCTGGTGCAGCCCGATGTGTCTCAGCCATTCGTGGTGGAGGTTGATGCATCAGAGGTGGGGGTTGGAGCAGTGCTGTTGCAGGGTTCATCTCCTGGCAAATGGGTTCCATGTGCTTTTTTTTCCAAGAAGCTCTCGGTTGCCGAGAGGAATTATGATGCGGGAGATAGAGAATTGCTGGCCATCAAATTGGCCTTTGAGGAATGGCGTCACTGGTTGGAGGGGGCGTCGCACCCCGTTACAGTATATACGGATCATAAGAATTTGGCTTACCTGCAATCTGCCAAGCGTCTGAACCCTAGACAGGCCAGATGGTCACAGTTTTTTACCAGGTTCAATTTTGTGATTACTTTTTGCCCGGGGGTAAAAAACGTCAAGGCAGATGCGTTGTCTCGCAGTTTTCCTGGGGGTTGTGATTCAGAGGATCCTGCTCTGATTTTGGCTGATGGGGTGGTGGTCTCCGCCCTGTACCCCAAATAGGAGATGGAGGTGTTGGAAGCCCAGGAGGGGGTTCCTGATTCTTGTCCCCCAGGGAGGTTGTTTGTTCCTGATGGACTGCGATACAAGGTATTCAAGGAACATCACGATACTGTCCTTACTGGACATCCTGGTGGTAAATCCATCTTTGATCTTGTGTCCCGGAGGTTCTGGTGGCCCGGGTTACATAAGAGCATTGAGGATTACATGGCAGCTTGTGAAACCTGTACACGGTCAAAGGTTTGACAAGCTGCCACGTTGAGGATTACGTGGCAGCTTGTGAAACCTGTGCACGGTCAAAGTTTGCTCATACTCGACCTGCTGGTTCACTTCTTCCTTTGTCCATTCCGTCTCGTCCTTGGACGCACTTGTCTATGGACTTTATTACGGATCTGCCGAGTTCCTCCGGGAAAACTGTAATTTTGGTGGTTGTTGACCATTTTAGTAAAATGCCTCACTTTATATCGTTAGGTAGTCTGCCCAATGCCAAGACTCTTGCGCGGATTTTTGTTGATAATATCGTGAAATTGCATGCCATTCCTTCGGATGTGGTCTCTGATAGGGGCACGCAGTTTGTCTCCAGGTTTTGGAGGGCGTTCTGCTCTCGGCTTGGTATTCAACTTTCGTTCTCTTCGGCTTTTCATCCGCAGTCGAATGGGCAGCAAGAGCGTACTAATCAAAACCTGGAGACATACTTGAGGTGCTTTGTGGCTGAGAATCAGGAGGACTGGTCCTCATTCTTGTCCCTAGCAGAGTTTGCTTTGAATAACCGTAGGCAGTCCACGGGTAAGTCGCCATTTTTTGGCGCATACGGTTTTCATCCTCAGTTTGGTACCTTTTCTGGGACTAGTTCCTCTGGGATGCCAGAGGAGGAGAGATTTTCTTCTGCCTTGTCTTCTATCTGGCGGAGGATCCAAGTGAATTTGGAGAAGATGGGTGAGAGGTATAAGCGAATGGCTGACAAGAGACGTGTGACTGGCCCGGACCTGTGTGTGGGTGATCTGGTGTGGTTGTCCACTAAAAATATTAAACTGAGAGTGCCATCTTGGAAACTGGGTCCAAGATTTATTGGACCGTACAAAATATCTGCGGTCGTCAATCCAGTAGCGTTTCGGCTGGATCTTCCGCAGACTTGGAGAATCCATGATGTGTTCCACAGGTCTTTACTGAAAAAATATGTGAAACCGGTGGAACCATCGCCAATGCCTCTTCCTCCTGTGCTGGTTGATGAAAATTTAGAGTTTGAGATCTCCAGGGTTCTTGACTCTAGAGTTCTTCGGGGTTCCCTTCAGTACCTGGTACACTGGAGGGGATATGGCCCCGAGGAAAGGATGTGGGTTCCGGCGCTGGATGTCAGTGCCAGCCGACTGGTGAGGGCTTTTCACAGATCCCACCCGGATAAGGTTGTTCCGGGGTGTCCGGAGGTCACCCGTAGAAGGGGGGGTACTGTCATGCCCTGCTCGGGCTACGTGTGGAGGTCTGCCAGATTAGCAGCATGTGTCTAGTCTTTTGTTTTAGGGTCGAGCTAGATCCGCCTCCCTTCAGGTGCACTGGGTGCGGTCGTTGGTTTAAATTACACCCACTCCCAGTGTTCCGTGCGGGTTATAGCTTCTGTCTGTCTTTGTGGTTTGCTGTCTAGGCTGTTAGAGAGACGCCTGTCCCCTCCAGGTTCTGAGGGAGCAGGCTGCCTCTATTCCCCTTTCACCATCTTAGGGATTTTAGGGTATTTTCAGCCCAGGCACGAGGACACGTTATTCTCACCTTAACCACCTCAGCTCCCCTAGCTTAAACACCCTTAATGACCAGACCACTTTTTACAATTTTGCACTACACTACTTTCACGGTTTATTGCTTGGTCATGCAACTTACCACCCAAATGAATTTTACCTCCTTTTCTTCTCACTAATAGAGCTTTCACTTGGTGATATTTCATTGCTGCTGACATTTTTACTTTTTTTGTTATTAATCGAAATTTACCCAAATTTTTGCAAAAAAATGACATTTTTCACTTTCAGTTGTAATTTTTTTTTTTTAAAAACTACATTTCTATATAAATTTTTCTCTAAATTTATTGTTCTACATGTCTTTGATAAAAAAAAAATGTTTGGGTAAAAAAAAAATGGTTTGGGTAAAAGTTATAGCGTTTACAAACGATGGTACAAAAATGTGAATTTCCGCTTTTTGAAGCAGCTCTGACTTTCTGAGCACCTGTCATGTTTCCTGAGGTTCTACAATGCCCAGACAGTAGAAAAACCCCACAAATGACCCCATTTCGGAAAATAGACACCCTAAGGTATTCGCTGATGGGCATAGTGAGTTCATAGAACTTTTTTTATTTTTTGTCACAAGTTAGCGGAAAATGATGATTTTTTTTTCCTTACAAAGTCTCATATTCCACTAACTTGTGACAAAAAATAAAAACTTCCATGAACTCACTATGCCCATCACGAAATACCTTGGGGTGTCTTCTTTCCAAAATGGGGTCACTTGTGAGGTAGTTATACTGTGCTGGCATTTTAGGGGCCCTAATGCGTGAGAAGTAGTTTGAAATCAAAATGTGTAAAAAATGCCCTGTGAAATGCTAAAGGTGCTCTTTAGAATTTGGGCCCCTTTGCGCACCTAGGCTGCAAAAAAGTGTCACACATGTGGTATCGCCGTACTCAGGAGAAGTTGGGCAATGTGTTTTGGGGTGTCTTTTTACATATATCCATGCCGGGTGAGAGAAATATCTCTCTAAAAGACAACTTTTCCCATTTTTTTATACAAAGTTGTCATTTGACAGAGATATTTATCTCACCCAGCATGGGCATGTGTAAAAAGACACCCCAAAACACATTGCCCGACTTTTCCTGAGTACGGCGATACCACATGTGTGACACTTTTTTGCAGCCTAGGTGGGCAAAGGGGCCCACATTCCATAGAGCACCTTTAGGATTTCACAGGGCATTTTTTATACATTTTGATTTCAAACTACCTCTCACGCATTAGGGCCCCTAAAATGCCAGGGCAGTATAAAAAACCCACAAGTGACCCCATTTTGGAAAGAAGACACCCCAAGGTATTTCGTGATGGGCATAGTGAGTTCATGGAGGTTTTTTATTTTTTGTCACAAGTTAGTGGAATATGAGACTTTGTAAGAAAGAAAAATCATCATTTTCCGCTAACTTGTGACAAAAAATAAAAAAGTCTAGGAACTCGCCATGCCCCTCACAGAATACCTTGTGGTGTCTTCTTTCGAAAATGGGGTCATTTGTGGGGTAGTTATACTGCCCTGGCATTTTAGGGGCCCTAATGCGTGAGAAGTAGTTTGAAATCAAAATGTGTTAAAAATGCCCTGTGAAATCCTAAAGGTGCTCTTTAGAATGTGGGCCCCTTTGCCCACCTAGGCTGCAAAAAAGTGTCACACATAAGGTATCGCCGTACTCAGGAGAAGTTGGGCAATGTGTTTTGGGGTGTCATTTTACATATACCCATGCTGGGTGAGAGAAATATCTCTCTAAAAGACAACTTTTCCCATTTTTTTATACAAAGTTGTCATTATAGAGAGATATTTCTCTCACCCAGCATGGGTATATGTGAAAAGACACCCCAAAACACATTGCCCAACTTCTCCTGAGTACGGCGATACCACATGTGTGACACTTTTTTGCAGCCTAGATGCGCAAAGGGGCCCAAATTCCTTTTAGGAGGGCATTTTTAGACATTTGGATCCCAGACTTCTTCTCACGCTTTAGGGCCCCTAAAATGCCAGGGCAGTATAAATACCCCACATGTGACCCCGTTTTTGAAAGAAGACACCCAAAGGTATTCAATGAGGGGCATGGCGAGTTCATAGAAGATTTTTTTTTGTTGGCACAAGTTAGCTGAAATTGATTTTATTTTTTTTTTCTCACAAAGTCTCCCTTTCCGCAAACTTGGGACAAAAAGTTCAATCTTTCATGGACTCAATATGCCCCTCAGCGAATACCTTGGGGTGTCTTCTTTCCGAAATGGGGTCACATGTGGGGTATTTTTACTGCCCTGGCATTTTAGGGGCCGTAAAGCGTCTGGGATATAAATGTCTAAAATAATTTACGCATTTGGATTCTGTGAGGGGTATAGTGAGTTCATGTGAGATTTTATTTTTTGACACAAGTTAGTGGAATATGAGACTTTGTAAGAAAAAACAAAAATACAAAAAAAAATAAAAATCAACTTCCGCTAACTTGTGCCAAAAAAAAATCTGAATGGAGTCTTACAGGGGGGTGATCAATGACAGGGGGGTGATCAGGGAGTCTATATGGGGTGATCACCCCCCTGTAAGGCTCCATTCAGACGTCCGTATGTGTTTTGAGGATCCGCAGATCCATGGCAAAACACATACGGACGTCTGAATGGAGCATTACAGGGAGGTGATCAATGACAGGGGGGTGATCAGGGAGTCTATATAGGGTGATTACCCCCCTGTCATTGATCACTCCCCTGTAAGGCTCCATTCAGACGTCCGTAGTGTTTTGCGGATCCGTGGATCCGCCAAACACAGACACCGCGGATCCGCAAAACACATACGGACATCTGAATGGAGCCTTTCAGGGGGGGTAATCAATGACAGGGGGGGTGATCAATGACAGGGGGTGATCAGGGAGTCTATATGGTGTGATCAGGGGGTTAATAAGGGGTTAATAAGTGACGGGGGGGGGGGGTGTAGTGGTGTTTGGTGCTACTTTGCAGAGCTGCCTGTGTCCTCTGGTGGTCGATCCAAGCAAAAGGGACCACCAGAGGACCAGGTAGCAGGTATATTAGATGCTGTTATCAAAACAGCGTCTAATATACCTTTTAGGGGTTGAAAAAACGATCGCCGCTGGCAGGCTGTAGATCAGCTAGCTTACCTGCACTTCCTGTGAACGCACGCGCCTGTGTACGTGCGTTCACAGGAAATCTCGCATCTCGCGGGATGATGCGCCGTCGCGTCCAGGAGGAATAACAGGCCCGCCGCAAAGACGCAATCCTGCGTGCGGCGGTCCTGAGGAGGTTAAGGGTCTGAACGTGGGCATAGCAGTATAGGGAGAGCTGGTAGGGATTTGCCAGGAGGTGACTGTTATCCTCAGCTTCTCACTTAGAAACTTGTTTGTTTACTTTTCTGTGTATCTGATATCCTGTCCACCGTGACAGCGGCACATTGGTTGGACTGCCATAAAAATCAATTGAAAGTGTGAGATACGGATGCCTGAGAAGAAGATCTTTGGGAACTTACTCTCTTAATGTATTATGTGTGGTCTCTTTCTTTGTTTCCCTATTTTTTCTTTAGAAATGCAAAGTGAAGAGGGACATTTCATCTGTTGCTGCTTCCACTGATGGGACTTTACGAATATAGATAATATGTTGGTTCCTCTGTAACAGGAGCGTGAGTAGTGCACTACAAGTGCAACTCAAGAAGAGTTTCTAATTCATATCTTGCTCTTAAGAGCAGTTAAATATTGCAAAGTTATATATGCTGTTTCAAAAGGTGGGCATTCGAGTTAAGGCTACTTTCACACTATCGATTTTCATTTTCCGGCATAGAGTTTCGTCACAGGGGCTCTATACCGGAAAAGAACTGATCAGGCATATCCCCATGCATTCTGAATGGAGAGTAATCCGCTCAGGATGCATCAGGATGTCTTCAGTTGTTTTGACTGATCAGGCAAAAGATAAAACCGTAGCATGCTACGTTTTTATCTGAGGCGAAAAAAACTGAAGACTTGCCTGAATGCCGGATCCGGCATTTTTCCCCAAAGGAATGCCGGATCCGTCCTTCCGGCCTGCGCAGACCGGTAAAAATGTGAAAAAAAATACAAGACGGATCCGTCTGTCCGCATGACAAGCGGAGAGACGTATCCATTCTTGTAATGCATTTGTGACATAGATCCGCATCCGGATCCGTCTCACAAATGCTTTCAGTCATATCCAAATCGGCGGATCCGGCGGGCAGTTCCGACGACGGAACTGCCCGCCAGATCACACTGCCGCAAGTGTGAAAGTAGCCTAAGGAGAGCCCTAGGGAAGAGCTGTTTAAAAATTATTCCTGTTGGAATAAATCTGTTATACAGGGGAGGGGTTTTGGAGGGAAAGGGAGGGGGAGGTACTCACTCCAACATAGGTATAGGGTTATCATCACATTATATGTAGAATCACTCTTATGGTTTATATCAAGACTATGACACGCATGACTAGGATACTCAGCTGGAATGTGAGAGGTATGGCTGACATGCGCTGACATCATAGTATTTTTAATTATCTACTGCGTTTTCAGCCAGCTATCTGCTGTTTACAAGAAAAGCACCGAACCAAGGATACATTACATTGGTTAAAAAAAGCTTGCTCATGCAGTGTTATCCTCGCATTCCAGGGGAGTAAGTGTATTACTACATAAGGACATTAGATTTGAATGTATTAAGGAATATTTAGATGAGGAGGGAAGATCTGTATATCTACTATGCAATGTTGAAGGCATTCAGATGATACTGATTGCATTATATATTCCTCCGCCGTTTGCGTCGACCCTGCTGAGAGTGATCCTTGAGTATGTGGGAAAAAATTCTGGAATTCCGTGGATGTTGTTGGGAGATTACAACTGTACACCGGACGATTGGATGAACAGATGTAGGGTGGAGGGATCTGGAACATGCCCGGGTGCATCGGCACTGTGCAATATCATGACAGAGGTGGGTTTACTGGATGTATGGAGACTGAGGCACCCGACAGTACGCAAATACTCATGTAGCTCGTCCACATATTGCACCTTATCTAGAATAGACTTAGCACTGGTCAATGATGGGATGTTTCCGATTGTTAGTTCCTCCGATTATCTCCCCAGGTCGATTTCAGACCATTCCATACTGGAAGTGGAGCTGGACATTGGGAGGGCTAGAATAGGGCCGAAAACATGGAAATGCAATGCAGTTTGGTTGCAAATTCTGGGGGACCTGACAAATCTGACTGTATCCCTTAAAGAATATTTAACTTTTAATACAGGCATGTCGTCTCCTCATACGGTATGGGATGCTATGAAAGCATATCTGAGGGGGCTATTGATTAAGTCCATTAGTGCACATAAATATAGATCTAAAGCAGAGGATGTCAGGATGCACAGGGAGGCTGAGGAGGCGGAAAGGGCGTTTGGGGTAACACCTACCCAAGATACCAGTAGGGCGTTAAAAGAGGCGCAGGAACAATCTTCTGAAGGTCACAGACAGAAAACGTACCTTTTCTAAACAACGCACATAGAAGGTGAAAGTGTAGGACACACACTATCGGTTATTTCCAGGGCTCAGCAAGGTTCTTCATGCATTGTGGAATTGTTGGATTCTCAGGGGAGGTTTTGTACAATTACAGAAGACATTCTGGGAGTGTTGGAGGGGTTTTACTCCTCTTTATATGCCTCCAAGACTGCCAATTCTGAGGAGGAGATATTTATATTTACCATTGCACCCCACATGGAATTTTTTTCCATCTTCCCAATACATCATATGCAATATTAAATGATGGAATTAGAAAATGCAACTTGTCCCACAAAAAACAAGCGCTCATACGGCTATGAAAACGTAGAAATACAAAAGACCTGGAAAGGTAGGGAGCAAAAAACGAAAATGCAAAAAACCCTCTGGGGCTGAAAGGGTTAACTGTAAGGTTTAAAATATAGGTCATGAACATAATATGTCTTCCTAAACAGGATTTATTAGATGTTTTATAGAAGCCGTTATGTGATATCTATTAAGCTTTTATATCCAAATATACAACCTGAAATGAAAACAATGTCTATGACCCAGTGAAATATTGTTTCGTTATATTGTGGCCATATGGCTTCTCTCTTGTGCGACTTCCCTAATGACTCCTAATTATGGCTTTAGAAGCAAAAACATTTTTCTTAATCTGAATGCAGCTTCTCTCCTGTGTGATTCCTCTCATGTTTTAGAAGACTTGATTTATCTGAAAAACATTTCCCACATTCTGAACATGAATATGGCTTCTCTCCTGTGTGACATCTCTCATGTTTAACAAGATCTGATTTCTGTGTAAAACATTTCCCACATTCTGAACATGAATACGGCTTTTCCCCAGTGTGAATTCTCTCATGTGTAACAAGATTGGATTTCTGTGTAAAACATTTCCCACATTCTGAACATGAATACGGCTTTGCCCCAGTGTGAATTCTCTCATGTCTAACAAGATTGGATTTCTGTGTAAAACATTTCCCACATTCTGAACACGAATACGGCTTCTCTCCTGTGTGACATTTTTCATGTATAACAAGATCTGTTTTCTGTGTAAAACATTTCCCACATTCTGAACATGAATATGGTTTCTCTCCTGTGTGAATTCTCTCATGTGTAACAAGCCCTGATTTATATATAAAACATTTCCCACATTCTGAACATGAATATGGCTTTTCCTCAGTGTGACATCTCTCATGTATAACAAGATATGATTTCCGTGTAAAATATTTCCCACATTCTGAACATGAATATGGCTTCTCTCCTGTGTGACATTTTTCATGTATAACAAGACTTGATTTCTGTGTAAAACATTTCCCACATTCTGAACATGAATACGGTTTTTCCCCAATGTGAATTCTCTCATGTGTAACAAGATTGGATTTATGTGTAAAACATTTCCCACAATCTGAACATGAATATGGTTTCTCTCCTGTGTGAATTCTCTCATGTATAACAAGATCTGATTTCTGTGTAAAACATTTCCCACATTCTGAACATGAATACATTTTCTCTCCTTTGTGACGTCTTTGATGTGTAGAAAGTCCTGAGCTGTTTGTGGATTCTTTACCACAATGAAACCTTTTCATCCTTTTCTGACTTGTACTTGCGGTAACATTCTGTGATTGGTCAGGAGAAGGTTCCTCATAATTAGGAGGATTATATGACAGATCTGTACTGTGAAGTCCTGGATGTACATTAAGGGTAATGAGGTTTTCTCCTGAAGAGCGCTGCAGGATATCTTCATCTAGTGGTAACATGACATTTTCACATTTCTTACTGGGATTTTCTGTTCAGATAAAAATGAAAATTTGTTTAAAATTTTTTATTTTTCTGCAAACTACAGAGTAGACAAACCTATAACATTCCAATTCGGCTGGAAGTTGATCCAGCAGGAAGGAGAAGTGTTCATTCATTTGGAATCCATTCCTGACTTTGGCCAAAAAAACTGCACTTGTGATCCCAGCCTTACAAAGCTTCTATAACTTCCTGACAAAGTCCAGGATTCTGGTTTACACCAGGTCATGACTTTTATTACATACAGTAAATAATGACGTAACAGAACTAAAAAATGTGAAAAGCCCGACCATGTCTGGAAACGATGGAGCATCGTAAGCCCCGCCCCTGCAGAACCTGCCTGTTGATTCTATATGTGGAACCTTAAAATCCCCCCTTTTTGGACAGATTATAAGAGCAGCACAGATCAGTCACTGGTTATCTACCAGCAAGTTCACACAGAGCAGATCAGCTGCAGACATTTCTGTGACTGTCCCGCTGCCCTGAATGTGGCTTGTAATAATCCATGCACCTGCTGCAGAAACAACCCAATACATGGAAATGTCTACAATAAATGTGCCCTGTGTGAACACGCTCTAATGCAGCTGGAACATTCTGGGACATGCAATTACTGCTAGAAGTCACACGTTCAGTCTGAAGGGGATGAGCAGATAATCGCTGAAGTGATGGACAACATGGTCACATTCAGCAATTTAAAGCCGATGCCAGACAAGAAATTTTACTACAAATTTTTTCACATTTTATTGAGACACCAACGACTTAGGCTACTTTCACACTGGCGTTTCGACTTTCCGTTTGTGAGATCCGTCATGGGCTCTCAGCAGCGGTCCAAAATGGATTGGTTTTGATCTAATGCATTCTGAATGGAAAAGGATCCGCTATAAGAGGCTGGTGCTCCTCCATTACATGTCACTGCACACACGTGTATACACTGCACATGACGGCTCTTACCTTGTGATATAAGAGGCTGGTGCTCCTCCATTACATGTCACTGCACACACGTGTATACACTGCACATGACGGCTCTTACCTTGTGATATAAGAGGCTGGAGCTCCCCCATTACATGTCACTGCACACATGTGTATACACTGCACATGACGGGTCTTACCTTGTGATATAAGAGGCTGGTGCTCCTCCATTACATGTCACTGCACACACGTGTACACACTGCACATGACAGTTCTTACCCTGTGATATAAGAGGCTGGTGCTCCTTCATTACATGTCACTGCACACACGTGTATACACTGCACATGACGGCTCTTACCTTGTGATATAAGAGGCTGGTGCTCCTCCATTACATGTCACTGCACACACGTGTATACACTGCACATGACGGGTCTTACCCTGTGATATAAGAGGCTGGTGCTCCTCCATTACATGTCACTGCACACACGTGTATACACTGCACATGACAGGTCTTACCTTGTGATATAAGAGGCCGGTGCTCCTCCATTACATGTGACTGCACACACTGCACATGACGGCTCTTACCTTGTGATATAAGAGGCTGGTGCTCCTCCATTACATGTCACTGCACACACGTGTACACACTGCACATGACAGTTCTTACCCTGTGATATAAGAGGCTGGTGCTCCTTCATTACATGTTACTGCACACACGTGTATACACTGCACATGACGGCTCTTACCTTGTGATATAAGAGGCTGGTGCTCCTCCATTACATGTCACTGCACACACGTGTATACACCGCACATGACGGGTCTTACCCTGTGATATAAGAGGCTGGTGCTCCTCCATTACATGTCACTGCACACACGTGTATACACTGCACATGACGGGTCTTACCTTGTGATATAAGAGGCTGGTGCTCCTCCATTACATGTCACTGCACACACGTGTATACACTGCACATGACGGGTCTTACCCTGTGATATAAGAGGCTGGTGCTCCTCCATTACATGTCACTGCACACACGTGTATACACTGCACATGACAGGTCTTACCTTGTGATATAAGAGGCTGGTGCTCCTCCATTACATGTCACTGCACACACGTGTATACACTGCACATGACGGCTCTTACCTTGTGATATAAGAAGCTGGTGCTCCTCCATTACATGTCACTGCACACACGTGTACACACTGCACATGACGGCTCTTACCTTGTGATATAAGAGGCTGGTACTCCTCCATTACATGTCACTGCACACACATGTGTATACACTGCACATGACGGCTCTTACCTTGTGATATAAGAGGCTGGAGCTCCTCCATTACATGTCACTGCACACACTGCATATGACGGCTCTTACCTTGTGATATAAGAGGCTGGAGCTCCTCCATTACATGTCACTGCACACACGTGTATACACTGCACATGACGGCTCTTACCTGGTGATATAAGAGGCTGGTGCTCCTCCATTACATGTCACTGCACATGACGGCTCTTACCTTGTGATATAAGAGGCTGGAGCTCCTCCATTACATGTCACTGCACACACGTGTATACACTGCACATGACGGCTCTTACCTGGTGATATAAGAGGCTGGTGCTCCTCCATTACATGTCAATGCACACACGTGTATACACTGCACATGACGGCTCTTACCTTGTGATATAAGAGGCTGGTGCTCCTCCATTACATGTCACTGCACACACGTGTATACACTGCACATGACGGCTCTTACCCTGTGATATAAGAGGCTGGTGCTCCTCCATTACATGTCACTGCACACCCGTGTATACACTGCACATGACGGCTCTTACCTTGTGATATAAGAGGCTGGTGCTCCTCCATTACATGTGACTGCACACACTGCACATGACGGCTCTTACCTTGTGATATAAGAGGCTGGTGCTCCTCCATTACATGTCACTGCACACACGTGTATACACTGCACATGACGGCTCTTACCTTGTGATATAAGAGGCTGGTGCTCCTCCATTACATGTCACTGCACACACGTGTATACACTGCACATGACGGCTCTTACCTTGTGATATAAGAGGCTGGTCCTCCATTACATGTCACTGCACACACGTGTATACACTGCACATGACAGCTCTTACCCTGTGATATAAGAGGCTGGTGCTCCTCCATTAGATGTCACTGCACACACGTGTATACACTGCACATGACGGCTCTTACCCTGTGATATAAGAGGCCGGTGCTCCTCCATTACATGTCACTGCACACACATGTATACACTGCACATGATGGGTCTTACCTTGTGATATAAGAGGCTGGTGCTCCTCCATTACATGTCACTGCACACACGTGTACACACTGCACATGACAGCTCTTACCCTGTGATATAAGAGGCTGGTGCTCCTCCATTACATGTCACTGCACACACGTGTATACACTGCACATGACGGCTCTTACCCTGTGATATAAGAGGTTGGTGCTCCTCCATTACATATCACTGCACACACGTGTATACACTGCACATTACGGCTCTTACCTTGTGATATAAGAGGCTGGTGCTCCTCCATTACATGTCACTGCACACACGTGTATACACTGCACATGACGGGTCTTACCTTGTGATATAAGAGGCTGGTGCTCCTCCGTTACATGTCACTGCACACACGTGTATACACTGCACATGACGGGTCTTACCCTGTGATATAAGAGGCTGGTGCTCCTCCATTACATGTCACTGCACACACGTGTATACACTGCACATGACGGCTCTTACCTTGTGATATAAGAGGTTGGTGCTCCTCCATCATGGCCTCCTTGTACAGGTTCTTGTGTCCTTCTATATACTCCCACTCCTCCATGGAGAAATAGACAGTGACATCCTGACACCTTATAGGAACCTGACAACACAATGACACCGTCATCACCCACACCCCTCCAGTGCTGTTACTGGAGAATTTCCCAGCATTCCCAGCAGTGTCACCTCTCCAGTCAGCAGCTCCATCATCTTGTGGGTGAGTTCTAGGATCTTCTGCTCATGTATCAGGGGGGGGAGGGGGAGGCTCTGTGATGGGGGGAGGGGCCCTGCTCCGCCCTCCTGACTCCTGGAGATGGATGATGGGAGTCACACAGTCCCCCGATGTCTTCTTCACTATTGTGTACTCCTGTGGATGGAGAGAGACACTTAGGGAATAAACCCTTCAGGGGCCATGTGCTCTCCTCCGGCCCTCTCCTCCTGGTACAACGTGCCTACTTACCTCCTCATGGCTCCTACAACATGACTATTGGTCACTGGTCACATGACACATCACTCACCATACTGGGGGCTGATCTTCAGGTTCTCCATCACTTGGAAGGTCTGGAGGCCGTTCACCAGGACCCTGGACTCTTCCTATCACTTCCTATGATGGATTCTCCTCCCCGATGTCTGACTTGTTACAGAATACAATAAAGAGGAGAGAAATCTAGAAAAGTTTACCTCTCCGCTCAGCAGGGAGATGATCTCCAAGGTGAGGTCTAATATTCTTCTGCTGATCTCCTTCCTGTCCATCCTTGGTGGTCGTTCAGGAGAAGAGGAGAGAACTGGAGGAGCTGGAGGCTTCTAGTACTGCAGGCGCCTTTATGAGAAGAGGAGAGGACATCATCCAGGGGACAAGACCACATGTCACCTCCAGAACCGCACTTCCTGAGCCTGGAGGGGCCCCGCTTCTCAGAGCCCACACCACATGGATTCCAGGGGCCCCAACATGGAGATCTCTGGTGGCTCCACAGGAGATAAATGTCTGATAGATGCAGGTCCCACCTCTGGGCTGTGCTCAGCTGCGTCCAGAACTCCTAGAGAAGAGACTGGAGAGAGCTGAGCTCAGGCCGGGCCCCCACTCCATTCATTCTCCTCCTGGAGGCAGGGGCCCCTCACCAGGACAGTCAGGGGCCAGCTAATGATGACAACCCCCACTATCCCCACTACTCCTCCCCCATCATACTAAGCTGAGGAGCAGAGAAGGATTCCTTGTGTGTAATGGAGGAGAATCTCCAGAGGTGACATGTCTGAGCTCTCCACCACACTGTCTCCTCACAGCTCATCTTACCTGCAGGCTGGAGGAATGGCTGATACCAGAGAGAACAAGAGCCCTGACTACCGACCAGGACCTGCCCAGTATCTGCTGCACTGCCGGAGCTGAAGGACCTGCGGTGACGTCACCGTCATGTGATCAGTGCAGGGGGCGGGGCTCAGCCCTGACTACCGACCAGGACCTGCCCAGTATCTGCTGCACTGCCAGAGCTGAAGGACCTGGGGTGACGTCACCGTCATGTGATCAGTACAGGGGGCGGGGCACAGCAGTGACTACCGACCAGGACCTGCCCAGTATCTGCTGCACTGCCAGAGCTGAAGGACCTGGGGTGACGTCACTGTCATGTGATCGGGGCGGGGCGGGGCTGAGCAGTGGGGAGATGTAGAGTGGGGGAGGGACCTGGGTTGGGGTGATGTCACTGTCATGTGATCAATACATTGGCGGTGAAGGACCTGGGGTGACGTCACCGTCATGTGATCAGTGCAGGGGGCGGAGTTTTCTATAGAGAAGGATCTGTAGGATTGAGGATTTTTCTCTCTATACATCTAAGGAAATGCTGGGAGTTGTAGTTCTCTAGTTTGATTTGTTATGATAACAGCCTGGACAGGCTGGGAGTTGTAGTCATTTTCTCTGCTATACTATAATGACAGCCTGGACATGTTGGGAGTTGTAGTTCTCTCCTCTGTTTTCTGCACATGATTACGGGGGTGGCCATCTTTCCTGATGCTGAGAGCAGCATTTAGAGCTATGATTTATAGCAGCTGCATGGACTATGGGCACAGTAGACAGGAGAGGATTGTGGGCATGCTTTGTGAACTGAGCAGAGGCCATTGTGCAGGGAGGGGGAGGAGGTAAGCTGTGACTCCTATTGTAAATGGTGGATCCTGTGTTATCTATACTGAGGTGTTAGAAATGATAGAATTAGTCTCTTGTCTCCTCCTGTGAGCGCTGCAGGTCCGTTGTGAAGTGGGTTCAGTTCACACCAGACATAAAAAGCAAGAAGAATGGACGGCGCTGCTCCTCTAGGATCCACAAGCAGATTAGATCCTAGACGGCTCCTCCTCCGCTCCTTCTCCGTGCTGCCAAACACTGCTTCTCGTGTGGATTGCGGTACGGCTTCTACACGTTCCGCGTACTCAGCTTCCCTCCAGGCTCCTCTGCTCCCCTCCAGACTTCTATGCCCCTCCAGATCCCTCTATACCATTCGGACCCCTCCAGACTCCTCTCTGCTCCTCCAGACTCCTCTGTTCCCCTCCAGACTCCTCTGTTCCCCTCCAGACTCCTCTGTTCCCCTCCAGACTCCTCTCTGCTCCTCCAGACTCCTCTGTTCCCCTCCAGACTCCTCTGTTCCCCTCCAGACTCCTCTCTGCTCCTCCAGACTCCTCTGTTCCCCTCCAGACTCCTCTGTTCCCCTCCAGACTCCTCTCTGCTCCTCCAGACTCCTCTGTTCCCCTCCAGACTCCTCTGTTCCCCTCCAGACTCCTCTCTGCTCCTCCAGACTCCTCTGTTCCCCTCCAGACTCCTCTCTGCTCCTCCAGACTCCTCTGTTCCCCTCCAGACTCCTCTGTTCCCCTCCAGACTCCTCTGCTCCCCTCCAGACTCCTCTGCTCCCCTCCAGACTCCTCTCTGCTCCTCCAGACTCCTCTGCTCCCCTCCAGACTCCTCTGCTCCCCTCCAGACTCCTCTGTTCCCCTCCAGACTCCTCTGCTCCCCTCCAGACTCCTCTGTTTCCCTCCAGACTCCTCTGTTTCCCTCCAGGCTCCTCTGTTTCCCTCCAGGCTCCTCTGTTTCCCTCCAGGCTCCTCTGTTTCCCTCCAGACTCCTCTGCTCCCCTCCAGACTCCTCTGTTCCCCTCCAGACTCCTATCTGCTCCTCCAGACTCCTCTGCTCCCCTCCAGACTCCTCTGTTCCCCTCCAGACTCCTCTGCTCTTCTCCAGACTCCTCTGCTCCCCTCCAGACTCCTCTGTCCCCTCCAGGCTCCTCTATTCCCCTCCAGGCTCCTCTGCTCCCCTCCAGACTCCTCTGTTCCCCTCCAGACCCCTCTGTCACCTCCAGGCTCCTCTGTTCCCCTCCAGGCTCCTCTGCTCCCCTCCAGACCCCTCTGTCACCTCCAGACCCCTCTGTTCCCCTCCAGACTCCTCTGCTTCCCTCCAGACCCCTCTGTCACCTCCAGGCTCCTCTGTTCCCCTCCAGACTCCTTTGTTCCCCTCCAGACTCCTTTGTTCCCCTCCAGACTCCTTTGTTCCCCTCCAGACTCTTCTAGAAGGTTCCCATTAAAAATGTAATGCTCATGGAAACCAAGCCCTGCAGGATTAGGTAGGATTGTAGTGGCTTCTGCTTGTCCCTGGTCTTCTTCAGGACTCGGGAACGAGAGGGATGGGAGAAAAAATGTAGGCAAATATTATCCAGCAGGTAATGGATAGACCGTCCAGCTCCTCAGGATAATCAGCCGTAATCTGATGATGGCCACTTCTTTTGTACCTAATTCTGGAATCAGGAGGAAGGAACTTTTCCAGATGAACCAAACATTTACTTGCAGACAAGTAGTCTTCTGCTACATCAGTTCAGATCTGTGTAATCACATAGAAGGATTCTAAAATGACCAGAGAGCTTGGATTCTTGTCCCAGACACAGAGGAGGTTACAGTGCAGAGATGATGTGAGATATGGCCCAGTGGACCTCCTGTATTGGTGACCAGGTCTACTATTCTTATTGAACTGTACAATTTGACAGGCTCGAGAAACAACTTACCTCCTGGTGAATGGCAGTTATCCTGTTGACAAGGTTATGGACATTACTTGAGCGTCCAGAACAGATCCCAGGAACTTCAGGTCACAGGACAGTCTGAGATGAGACTAAATTCATGAGAAAGTTGTGCTGCTTGAGACACAGGGCCGGCGTCAGCACCCGGCATACCCGGGCAAGTGCCGGGGTCCACTGTTCCTTAGGGGACCCACTCGTTTCCGCGTTTAACCATTTTTACATACTGTTGACAGCGCTGCTGCCGCCTGACAGGATCTCCAGGCGGAGCGTCAGTGTGTGAGTACAGTGGAACACAGACTGTCAGCGAGGACTCGTCTCGGAGGACACAGGGGCGGAGGCCGAGCTGATCAGCAGGCGCAGCTGCAGAAGATTCAAGACAGCAGAGCAGCCGAGCCCAAGGAAGGAAGCCTGGAGTTTTATTACAATTCAGGGCAGGGGAACAGACCAGTAACATGGCCGCGGGGCTTATGTTCACCAAGATAAAGGCTGAAGCCAACCATTGAACAGAGCATAGAGGACATGGACATACACTAACTATTACCATGTGTTTCTCCGCTCAATAAGCACAAGCCTAGAAAACACAATGTAAACTCCTACAAGAAAATACCAGAACGCATGAAATCCATTATACACTTTATTGGCAAAAATTCATAAGAGGAAATTTTCCTTTTTTGATTTTTTTCCAATAAAGTGTAATATTATTATTATTTTCTTATAGGAGTTTATGTTTTAGGCCTCATGCACGCGGCCGTTGTGTGCCCGTGGCCGTATTGTGACTGCATTCTGCAGGTCCGCAACGTAATACACGGGCACCGGCCCATGTGCATCCACAATGGGTCCGCAATCACAGAGATGCTGAACAGCGAATCGGATCCCCACGGAAGCAGTACGGAGTGCTTCCATTGTGTTTCTGCCCGTGCCTCCGCACCCCAATAAAATATAAATTATTCTATTTTTTTGCGGGGGGCGGACGGATCGCGGACCCATTAAAGTTGAATGGGTCCGGATACGTCCCGGACGTTGCCCGTGCATTGGAACGGTCGCACAATGGCCGTGTGCCTGAGGCCTAAGGGCTCTTTCACAGGAGCGGATGCCGTGTGGGTAATCGCTGTGTGATAGACAGCCAAGCCCCGCTCCGGACAGCCGAGACGCGGAGCAGTAACATGATTGATGATGCTCCGTGCTTCTCTTTTTACTACAAAATCACAGTGAGATACAGTTGTCTCCGTGATTTTGTAGTAGAAAGATCACAGTCAATCATGTTACTGCTCCGTGTCTCTGCTGTCCGGAGCGCGGCTCGGCTCTCCTTCACGCAGCGGATTACCCGCACGGCATCCGCTCGTATGAAAGAGCCCTCAGTGGTGCAGCAGTGCAGCGTAATTATGTTATTAGGACCTGGGATCTGCCTGCCAACAGCAAGATGGAGGAGAGAGAAGGCTGGAGTCAGGGAGAGGGGTGACCAGCAGGGTCCAAAGGCTGAAGTACGAGGGGGCCATTTACAAAGACGTTCTTTTACGTTGGTCTTTGTTTCCCCCCTACACTGGCAAGTACGGACCTGATTTATGACAATGTCTTGGCCCCCGCCACTGCCAAGTAGGGAGGACGGCACAGAAACGGGGTCTTGTGACTTTTATAATGTGTAAAACTGGCATCGGCCATAGAGTCTGTAAATAATCAGACGTCTCTTCTGTCCCAAAAAGAGAATCCAGGGGGAAGTGTAGAAGTGGTGGATGCAGCTGCAGTCTGTGTCAGTGTGTCTGTGACAGCGCATGCCGAGAGCGACATCGGTAATGACAGACTCACTGCTGGCTGGGCCTTGTAGTGCTCTCAGAGAACTGTCTACAAGGCTCAGCATGTCCGGTCTGTTATTACTGATTACCAGAGGACAGTACAGGGCAGGAGTGTAAGGCGGGCAAAGAACTATAAGGTCCCCTTCAGACAAGTAAGTTTTCAGCGCAGGTGCAATGACGTGAATGCATTGCACCCGCTCTGAATCATAACCCATTCATTCCAATGGGTCTGTCTACATGAGCCTTGTTATTCACGCATCAGTTCTGCGTTGTGTGAAAATCGCAGCATGTTCTATTTTCTGGGTTTTTCACGCAGTCCTGGCCCCATAGACGTGAAAAACACATTGCATCCGCAGTTTTGTCTGCGATTGCGTTCCGATGTTCAGTTTTTTCTGCGCAGGTGCAATGCGTTTACACGCCCATGAGAAAAAACTAGATGTGGTACCCAGACCCGAACCCGGACTTCTTCACTGAAGTTTGGGTTTGGTGTTCTGTAGATTTTATTATTTTTCCGTTATAATGGAAAATAATAGCATTCTTAATACAGAATTCTTACTAAAATGTGCCTTGACGGGTTAAAAAAAGTAAAAAAATATTAACTCACCTCATCCACTTAATCGCGCAGCCGGCATCATCTTCTTTCTTCTTCTTTCAGGACGTAATCGCGCTCACCACGTAGTGACGTCAGCGCAGGTCCTGCTGAATAAAGATAGAAGGATCCACGTGGTGAGCGCGATGACGTCATCAAAGGTCCTTTTGCACAGGGGCAGGCAGCAGCATAGTGCTATCAGCATTCATATTGATATTTATTGGGGGCACAGGGGCAGGCAGCAGCATAGTGCTATCAGCATTCATATTGATATTTATTGGGCAAAGGGGCAGGCAGCAGCATAGTGCTATCAGCATTCATATTGATATTTATTGCGGGCACAGGGGCAGGCAGCAGCATAGTGCTATCAGCATTCATATTGATATTTATTGGGTGCACAGGGGCAGGCAGCAGCATAGTGCTATCAGCATTCATATTGATATTTATTGGGCGCACAGGGGCAGGCAGCAGCATAGTGCTATCAGCATTCATATTGATATTTATTGGAGGCACAGGGGCAGGCAGCAGCATAGTGCTATCAGCATTCATATTGATATTTATTGCGGGCACAGGGGCAGGCAGCAGCATAGTGCTATCAGCATTCATATTGATATTTATTGGGCGCACAGGGGCAGGCAGCAGCATAGTGCTATCAGCATTCATATTGATATTTATTGGGTGCACAGGGGCAAGCAGCAGCATAGTGCTATCAGCATTCATATTGATATTTATTGGGGGCACAGGAGCAAGCAGCAGCATAGTGCTATCAGCATTCATATTGATATTTATTGGGCACAGGAGCAGGCAGCAGCATAGTGCTATCAGCATTCATATTGATATTTATTGGGAGCACAGGGGCAGGCAGCAGCATAGTGCTTTCAGCATTCATATTGATATTTATTGGAGGCACAGGGGCAGGCAGCAGCATAGTGCTATCAGCATTCATATTGATATTTATTGGGGGCACAGGGGCAGGCAGCAGCATAGTGCTATCAGCATTTATATTGATATTTATTGGAGGCACAGGGGCAGGCAGCAGCATAGTGTTATCAGCATTCATATTGATATTTATTGGGGGCACAGGGGCAGGCAGCAGCATAGTGCTATCAGCATTCATATTGATATTGGGGGCACAAGGGCAGGCAGCAGCATAGTGCTATCAGCATTCATATTGATATTTATTGCGGGCACAGGGGCAGGCAGCAGCATAGTGCTATCAGCATTCATATTGATATTTATTGGGTGCACAGGAACAGGCCGCAGCATAGTGCTATCAGCATTCATATTGATATTTATTGGGTGCACAGGGGCAGGCAGCAGCATAGTGCTATCAGCATTCATATTGATATTTATTGGGTGCACAGGGGCAGGCAGCAGCATAGTGCTATCAGCATTCATATTGATATTAATTGGGGGCACAGGGGCAGGCAGCAGCATAGTGCTATCAGCATTTATATTGATATTTATTGGGGGCACAGGGGCAGGCAGCAGCATAGTGCTATCAGCATTCATATTGATATTTATTGGAGGCACAGGAACAGGCCGCAGCATAGTGCTATCAGCATTTATATTGATATTTATTGGGGGCACAGGGGCAGGCAGCAGCATAGTGCTATCAGCATTCATATTGATATTTATTGGGGGCACAGGAGCAAGCAGCAGCATAGTGCTATCAGCATTCATATTGATATTTATTGGGGGCACAGGGGCAGGCAGCAGCATAGTGCTATCAGCATTCATATTTATATTTATTGGAGGCACAGAGGCAGGCAGCAGCATAGTGCTATCAGCATTCATATTGATATTTATTGGAGGCACAGGGGCAGGCAGCAGCATAGTGCTATCAGCATTCATATTGATATTTATTGGGGGCACAGGGACAGGCAGCAGCATAGTGCTATCAGCATTCATATTGATATTTATTGGGGGCACAGGGGCAGGCAGCAGCATAGTGCTATCAGCATTCATATTGATATTTATTGGGGGCACAGGGGCAGGCAGCAGCATAGTGCTATCAGCATTCATATTGATATTTATTGGGGGCAGCGGGGCAGGCCGCAGCATAGTGCTATCAGCATTCATATTGATATTTATTAGGCGCACAGGGGCAGGCAGCAGCATAGTGCTATCAGCATTCATATTGATATTTATTAGGCGCACAGGGGCAGGCAGCAGCATAGTGTTTTAGAGCATTCATATTGATATTTATTAGGGGCACAGGGGCAGGCAGCAGCATAGTGCTATCAGCATTCATATTGATATTTATTAGGCGCACAGGGGCAGGCAGCAGCATAGTGCTATCAGCATTCATATTGATATTTATTAGGCGCACAGGGGCAGGCAGCAGCATAGTGTTTTAGAGCATTCATATTGATATTTATTAGGCGCACAGGGACAGGCTGCAGCATAGTGCTATCAGCATTCATATTGTTATTTATTGGGGGCACAGGGGCAGGCAGCAGCATAGTGCTATCAGCAGTCAAATTGATATTTATTGGGGGCATAGGAGCAGGCGGCAGCATAGTGCTATCAGCATTCATATTGATATTTTTTAGGCGCACAGGGGCAGGCAGCAGCATAGTGCTATAGAGCATTCATATTGATATTTATTGGGTGCACAGGAGCAGGCAGCAGCATAGTGCTATCAGCATTCATATTGATATTTATTGGGGGCACAGGGGCATGCCGCAGCATAGTGCTGTCAGCATTCATATTAATATTTATTAGGCGCACAGGGGCAGGCAGCAGCATAGTGTTTTAGAGCATTCATATTGATATTTATTGGGGGCACAGGGGCAGGCAGTATCATAGTGCTATCAGCATTCATATTGATATTTATTGGGGGCACAGGGGCAGGCAGCAGCATAGTGCTTTCAGCAGTCATATTGATATTTATTGGGGGAACAGGGGCAGGCAGCAGCATAGTGCTATCAGCATTCATATTGATATTTATTTGGTGCACAGGAGCAGTAAGCATTGTTGATATTTATTGGGGCACAGGGGCAGGCAGCAGCATAGTGTAATTGAGCATTCATATTGATATTTATTGGGGGCACAGGGGCAGGCAGCAGCATAGTGCTCTCAGCATTCATATTAATATTTATTGGGGCACAGGGGCAGGCAGCAGCATAGTGCTATCAGCATTCATATTGATATTTATTGGGCGCACAGGGGCAGACAGCAGCATAGTGCTTTCAGCAGTCAAATTGATATTTATTGGTGGCACAGGGGCAGGCAGCAACATAGTGCTATCAGCATTCATATTGATATTTATTGGGCACAGGGGCAGGCAGCAGCATAGTGCTATCAGCATTCATATTGATATTTATTGGGGGCACAGGGGCAGGCAGCAGCATAGTGCTTTCAGCAGTTATATTGATA
Source organism: Bufo bufo (assembly GCF_905171765.1). Lineage (NCBI taxonomy): Eukaryota > Metazoa > Chordata > Amphibia > Anura > Bufonidae > Bufo > Bufo bufo. Next base: position 9,883,735 of record NC_053390.1, on the reverse strand, counting down.
TTTATTGGGGGCACAGGGGCAGGCAGCAGCATAGTGCTATCAGCATTCATATTGATATTTATTGGGCGAACAGGGACAGGCAGCAGCATAGTGCTATCAGCATTCATATTGATATTTATTGGGGGCACAGGGGCAGGCAGCAGCATAGTGCTTTCAGCAGTTATATTGATATTTATTGGGGGCACAGGGGCAGGCAGCAGCATAGTGCTATCAGCATTCTTATTGATATTTATTGGGCGCACAGGGACAGGCAGCAGCATAGTACTATCAGCATTCATATTGATATTTATTGGGGGCACAGGGGCAGGCAGCAGCATAGTGCTTTCAGCAGTTATATTGATATTTATTGGGGGCACAGGGGCAGGCAGCAGCATAATGCTATCAGCATTCATATTGATATTTATTGAGGGCACAGGGGCAGGCAGCAGCATAGTGCTTTCAGCAGTTATATTGATATTTATTGGGGGCACAGGGGCAGGCAGCAGCATAGTGCTTTCAGCAGTCATATTGATATTTATTAGGCACAGGGGCAGGCAGCAGCATAGTGCTATCAGCATTCATATTGATATTTATTGGGCACAGGGGCAGGCAGCAGCATAGTGCTATCAGCATTCATATTGATATTTATTGGGGGCACAGGGGCAGGCAGCAGCATAGTGCTTTCAGCAGTTATATTGATATGTATTGGGGGCACAGGGGCAGGCAGCAGCATAGTGCTATCAGCATTCATATTGATATTTATTGGGCGCACAGGGACAGGCAGCAGCATAGTACTATCAGCATTCATATTGATATTTATTGGGGGCACAGGGGCAGGCAGCAGCATAGTGCTTTCAGCAGTTATATTGATATTTATTGGGGGCACAGGGGCAGGCAGCAGCATAGTGCTATCAGCATTCATATTGATATTTATTGGGGGCACAGGGGCAGACAGCAGCATAGTGCTATCAGCATTCATATTGATATTTATTGGGGCACAGGGGCAGGCAGCAGCATAGTGCTTTCAGCAGTTATATTGATATTTATTGGGGGCACAGGGGCAGGCAGCAGCATAGTGCTTTCAGCAGTCATATTGATATTTATTGGGGGCACAGGGGCAGGCAGCAGCATAGTTCTATCAGCATTCATATTGATATTTATTGGGTGCACAGGAGCAGGCAGCAGCATAGTGCTATCAGCATTCATATTGATATTTATTGGGGGCACAGGGGCATGCCGCAGCATAGTGCTGTCAGCATTCATATTAATATTTATTAGGCGCACAGGGGCAGGCAGCAGCATAGTGTTTTAGAGCATTCATATTGATATTTATTGGGGGCACAGGGGCAGGCAGCAGCATAGTGCTTTCAGCAGTCATATTGATATTTATTGGGGAACAGGGGCAGGCAGCAGCATAGTGCTATCAGCATTCATATTGATATTTATTTGGTGCATAGGAGCAGTAAGCATTGTTGATATTTATTGGGGCACAGGGGCAGGCAGCAGCAAAATGTTATTGAGCATTCATATTGATATTTATTGGAGGCACAGGGGCAGGCAGCAGCATAGTGCTCTCAGCATTCATATTAATATTTATTGGGGCCACAGGGGCAGGCAGCAGCATAGTGCTATCAGCATTCATATTGATATTTATTGGGCGCACAGGGGCAGACAGCAGCATAGTGCTTTCAGCAGTCAAATTGATATTTATTGGTGGCACAGGGGCAGGCAGCAACATAGTGCTATCAGCATTCATATTGATATTTATTGGGCACAGGGGCAGGCAGCAGCATAGTGCTATCAGCATTCATATTGATATTTTTTTGGGGGCACAGGGGCAGGCAGCAGCATAGTGCTTTCAGCAGTTATATTGATATTTATTGGGGGCACAGGGGCAGGCAGCAGCATAGTGCTTTCAGCAGTTATATTGATATTTATTGGGGGCACAGGGGCAGGCAGCAGCATAGTGCTTTCAGCAGTCATATTGATATTTATTGGGGGCACAGGGGCAGGCAGCAGCATAGTGCTATCAGCATTCATATTGATATTTATTAGGCGCACAGGGGCAGGCAGCAGCATAGTGGTATCAGCATTCATATTGATATATATTGGGCGCACAGGGGCAGGCAGCAGCATAGTGCTATCAGCATTCATATTGATATTTAATGGGGGCACAGGGGCAGGCAGCAGCATAGTGCTATCAGCATTCATATTGATAATTATTGGGTGCACAGGAGCAGTAAGGATAGTTGATATTTATTGGGGCACAGGGGCAGGCCGCAGCATAGTGCTATCAGCATTCATATTGATATTTATTAGGCGCACAGGGGCAGGCAGCAGCATAGTGGTATCAGCATTCATATTGATATATATTGGGCGCACAGGGGCAGGCAGCAGCATAGTGCCATCAGCATTCATATTGATATTTAATGGGGGCACAGGGGCAGGCAGCAGCATAGTGCTATCAGCATTCATATTGATATTTATTGGGTGCACAGGAGCAGTAAGGATAGTTGATATTTATTGGGGCACAGGGGCAGGCCGCAGCATAGTGCTATCAGCATTCATATTGATATTTATTAGGCACACAGGGGCAGGCAGCAGCATAGTGCTATAGAGCATTCATATTTATATTTATTGGGGGCACAGGGGCAGGCAGCAGCAAAGTGCTATCAGCATTCATATTAATATTTATTGGGGGCACAGGGGCAGGCAGCAGCATAGTGCTATCAGCATTCATATTGATATTTATTGGGCGCACAGGGGCAGACAGCAGCATAGTGCTATCAGCAGTCAAATTGATATTTATTGGGGGCACAGGGGCAGGCAGCAGCATAGTGCTATCAGCATTCATATTGATATTAATTGGGCGCACAGGGGCAGGCAGCAGCATAGTGCTATCAGCATTCATATTGATATTTATTGGGGGCACAGGGGCAGGCAGCAGCATAGTGCTTTCAGCATTCATATTGATATTTATTGGGGGCACAGGGGCAGGCAGCAGCATAGTGCTTTCAGCAGTCAAATTGATATTTATTGGGGGCACAGGGGCAGGCAGCAGCATAGTGCTATCAGCATTCATATTGATATTTATTTGGCGCACAGGGGCAGGCAGCAGCATAGTGCTATCAGCATTCATATTGATATTTATTGGGGGCACAGGGGCAGGCAGCAGCATAGTGCTTTCAGCAGTCATATTGATATTTATTGGGGGCACAGGGGCAGGCAGCAGCATAGTGCTTTCAGCAGTCATATTGATATTTATTGGGGGCACAGGGGCAGGCAGCAGCATAGTGCTATCAGCATTCATATTGATATTTATTGGGCGCACAGGGGCAGGCCGCAGCATAGTGCTATCGGCATTTATATTGATATTTATTGGGCGCACAGGGGCAGGCCGCAGCATAGTGCTATCAGCATTCATATTGATATTTATTGGGTGCACAGGGGCAGGCAGCAGCATAGTGCTATCAGCATTCATATTGATATTTATTAGGCGCACAGGGGCAGGCAGCAGCATAGTGCTATAGAGCATTCATATTTATATTTATTGGGGGCACAGGGGCAGGCAGCAGCAAAGTGCTATCAGCATTCATATTAATATTTATTGGGGGCACAGGGGCAGGCAGCAGCATAGTGCTATCAGCATTCATATTGATATTTATTGGGCGCACAGGGGCAGACAGCAGCATAGTGCTATCAGCAGTCAAATTGATATTTATTGGGGGCACAGGGGCAGGCAGCAGCATAGTGCTATCAGCATTCATATTGATATTTATTGGGGGCACAGGGGCAGGCAGCAGCATAGTGCTATCAGCATTCATATTGATATTTATTGGGGGCACAGGGGCAGGCAGCAGCATAGTGCTATCAGCATTCATATTGATATTTATTGGGGGCACAGGGGCAGGCAGCAGCATAGTGCTTTCAGCAGTCAAATTGATATTTATTGGGGGCACAGGGGCAGGCAGCAGCATAGTGCTATCAGCATTCATATTGATATTTATTTGGCGCACAGGGGCAGGCAGCAGCATAGTGCTATCAGCATTCATATTGATATTTATTGGGGGCACAGGGGCAGGCAGCAGCATAGTGCTTTCAGCAGTCATATTGATATTTATTGGGGGCACAGGGGCAGGCAGCAGCATAGTGCTTTCAGCAGTCATATTGATATTTATTGGGGGCACAGGGGCAGGCAGCAGCATAGTGCTATCAGCATTCATATTGATATTTATTGGGCGCACAGGGGCAGGCCGCAGCATAGTGCTATCGGCATTTATATTGATATTTATTGGGCGCACAGGGGCAGGCCGCAGCATAGTGCTATCAGCATTCATATTGATATTTATTGGGTGCACAGGGGCAGGCAGCAGCATAGTGCTATCAGCATTCATATTGATATTTATTAGGCGCACAGGGGCAGGCAGCAGCATAGTGCTATAGAGCATTCATATTTATATTTATTGGGGGCACAGGGGCAGGCAGCAGCAAAGTGCTATCAGCATTCATATTAATATTTATTGGGGGCACAGGGGCAGGCAGCAGCATAGTGCTATCAGCATTCATATTGATATTTATTGGGCGCACAGGGGCAGACAGCAGCATAGTGCTATCAGCAGTCAAATTGATATTTATTGGGGGCACAGGGGCAGGCAGCAGCATAGTGCTATCAGCATTCATATTGATATTAATTGGGCGCACAGGGGCAGGCAGCAGCATAGTGCTATCAGCATTCATATTGATATTTATTGGGGGCACAGGGGCAGGCAGCAGCATAGTGCTTTCAGCATTCATATTGATATTTATTGGGGGCACAGGGGCAGGCAGCACCATAGTGCTTTCAGCAGTCAAATTGATATTTATTGGGGGCACAGGGGCAGGCAGCAGCATAGTGCTATCAGCATTCATATTGATATTTATTTGGCGCACAGGGGCAGGCAGCAGCATAGTGCTATCACCATTCATATTGATATTTATTGGGGGCACAAGGGCAGGCAGCAGCATAGTGCTTTCAGCAGTCATATTGATATTTATTGGGGGCACAGGGGCAGGCAGCAGCATAGTGCTTTCAGCAGTCATATTGATATTTATTGGGGGCACAGGGGCAGGCAGCAGCATAGTGCTATCGGCATTTATATTGATATTTATTGGGCGCACAGGGGCAGGCCGCAGCATAGTGCTATCAGCATTCATATTGATATTTATTGGGTGCACAGGGGCAGGCAGCAGCATAGTGCTATCAGCATTCATATTGATATTTATTGGGGGCACAGGAGCAGGCAGCAGCATAATGCTATCAGCATTCATATTGATATTTATTAGGCGCACAGGGGTAGGCAGCAGCATAGTGTTTTAGAGCATTCATATTGATATTTATTGGGGGCACAGGGGCAGGCAGCAGCATAGTGCTTTCAGCAGTCATATTGATATTTATTGGGGAACAGGGGCAGGCAGCAGCATAGTGCTATCAGCATTCATATTGATATTTATTTGGTGCATAGGAGCAGTAAGCATTGTTGATATTTATTGGGGCACAGGGGCAGGCAGCAGCATAGTGTTATTGAGCATTCATATTGATATTTATTGGGGGCACAGGGGCAGGCAGCAGCATAGTGCTCTCAGCATTCATATTAATATTTATTGGGGCCACAGGGGCAGGCAGCAGCATAGTGCTATCAGCATTCATATTGATATTTATTGGGCGCACAGGGGCAGACAGCAGCATAGTGCTTTCAGCAGTCAAATTGATATTTATTGGTGGCACAGGGGCAGGCAGCAACATAGTGCTATCAGCATTCATATTGATATTTATTGGGCACAGGGGCAGGCAGCAGCATAGTGCTATCAGCATTCATATTGATATTTTTTTGGGGGCACAGGGGCAGGCAGCAGCATAGTGCTTTCAGCAGTTATATTGATATTTATTGGGGGCACAGGGGCAGGCAGCAGCATAGTGCTTTCAGCAGTTATATTGATATTTATTGGGGGCACAGGGGCAGGCAGCAGCATAGTGCTTTCAGCAGTTATATTGATATTTATTGGGGGCACAGGGGCAGGCAGCAGCATAGTGCTATCAGCATTCATATTGATATTTATTAGGCGCACAGGGGCAGGCAGCAGCATAGTGGTATCAGCATTCATATTGATATATATTGGGCGCACAGGGGCAGGCAGCAGCATAGTGCTATCAGCATTCATATTGATATTTAATGGGGGCACAGGGGCAGGCAGCAGCATAGTGCTATCAGCATTCATATTGATAATTATTGGGTGCACAGGAGCAGTAAGGATAGTTGATATTTATTGGGGCACAGGGGCAGGCCGCAGCATAGTGCTATCAGCATTCATATTGATATTTATTAGGCGCACAGGGGCAGGCAGCAGCATAGTGGTATCAGCATTCATATTGATATATATTGGGCGCACAGGGGCAGGCAGCAGCATAGTGCCATCAGCATTCATATTGATATTTAATGGGGGCACAGGGGCAGGCAGCAGCATAGTGCTATCAGCATTCATATTGATATTTATTGGGTGCACAGGAGCAGTAAGGATAGTTGATATTTATTGGGGCACAGGGGCAGGCCGCAGCATAGTGCTATCAGCATTCATATTGATATTTATTAGGCGCACAGGGGCAGGCAGCAGCATAGTGGTATCAGCATTCATATTGATATATATTGGGCGCACAGGGGCAGGCAGCAGCATAGTGCCATCAGCATTCATATTGATATTTAATGGGTGCACAGGGGAAGGCAGCAGCATAGTGCTATCAGCATTCATATTGATATTTATTGGGTGCACAGGAGCAGTAAGGATAGTTGATATTTATTGGGGCACAGGGGCAGGCCGCAGCATAGTGCTATCAGCATTCATATTGATATTTATTAGGCGCACAGGGGCAGGCAGCAGCATAGTGCTATAGAGCATTCATATTTATATTTATTGGGGGCACAGGGGCAGGCAGCAGCAAAGTGCTATCAGCATTCATATTAATATTTATTGGGGGCACAGGGGCAGGCAGCAGCATAGTGCTATCAGCATTCATATTGATATTTATTGGGCGCACAGGGGCAGACAGCAGCATAGTGCTATCAGCAGTCAAATTGATATTTATTGGGGGCACAGGGGCAGGCAGCAGCATAGTGCTATCAGCATTCATATTGATATTTATTGGGCGCACAGGGGCAGGCAGCAGCATAGTGCTATCAGCATTCATATTGATATTTATTGGGGGCACAGGGGCAGGCAGCAGCATAGTGCTTTCAGCATTCATATTGATATTTATTGGGGGCACAGGGGCAGGCAGCAGCATAGTGCTTTCAGCAGTCAAATTGATATTTATTGGGGGCACAGGGGCAGGCAGCAGCATAGTGCTATCAGCATTCATATTGATATTTATTTGGCGCACAGGGGCAGGCAGCAGCATAGTGCTATCACCATTCATATTGATATTTATTGGGGGCACAAGGGCAGGCAGCAGCATAGTGCTTTCAGCAGTCATATTGATATTTATTGGGGGCACAGGGGCAGGCAGCAGCATAGTGCTTTCAGCAGTCATATTGATATTTATTGGGGGCACAGGGGCAGGCAGCAGCATAGTGCTATCAGCATTCATATTGATATTTATTGGGCGCACAGGGGCAGGCCGCAGCATAGTGCTATCAGCATTTATATTGATATTTATTGGGGGCACAGGGGCAGGCAGCAGCATAGTGCTATCGGCATTTATATTGATATTTATTGGGCGCACAGGGGCAGGCCGCAGCATAGTGCTATCAGCATTCATATTGATATTTATTGGGTGCACAGGGGCAGGCAGCAGCATAGTGCTATCAGCATTCATATTGATATTTATTAGGCGCACAGGGGCAGGCAGCAGCATAGTGCTATGGAGCATTCATATTTATATTTATTGGGGGCACAGGGGCAGGCAGCAGCAAAGTGCTATCAGCATTCATATTAATATTTATTGGGGGCACAGGGGCAGGCAGCAGCATAGTGCTATCAGCATTCATATTGATATTTATTGGGCGCACAGGGGCAGACAGCAGCATAGTGCTATCAGCAGTCAAATTGATATTTATTGGGGGCACAGGGGCAGGCAGCAGCATAGTGCTATCAGCATTCATATTGATATTAATTGGGCGCACAGGGGCAGGCAGCAGCATAGTGCTATCAGCATTCATATTGATATTTATTGGGGGCACAGGGGCAGGCAGCAGCATAGTGCTTTCAGCATTCATATTGATATTTATTGGGGGCACAGGGGCAGGCAGCAGCATAGTGCTTTCAGCAGTCAAATTGATATTTATTGGGGGCACAGGGGCAGGCAGCAGCATAGTGCTATCAGCATTCATATTGTTATTTATTTGGCGCACAGGGGCAGGCAGCAGCATAGTGCTATCACCATTCATATTGATATTTATTGGGGGCACAAGGGCAGGCAGCAGCATAGTGCTTTCAGCAGTCATATTGATATTTATTGGGGGCACAGGGGCAGGCAGCAGCATAGTGCTATCGGCATTTATATTGATATTTATTGGGCGCACAGGGGCAGGCCGCAGCATAGTGCTATCAGCATTCATATTGATATTTATTGGGTGCACAGGGGCAGGCAGCAGCATAGTGCTATCAGCATTCATATTGATATTTATTGGGGGCACAGGAGCAGGCAGCAGCATAATGCTATCAGCATTCATATTGATATTTATTAGGCGCACAGGGGTAGGCAGCAGCATACTGCTATCAGCATTCATATTGATATTTATTGGGGGCACAGGAGCAGGCAGCAGCATAGTGCTATCAGCATTCATATTGATATTTATTGGGGGCACAGGGGCAGGCCGCAGCATAGTGCTATCAGCATTCATATTCATATTTATTAGGCGCACAGGGGTAGGCAGCAGCATAGTGCTATCAGCATTCATATTGATATTTATTGGGGGCACAGGGGCAGGCAGCAGCATAGTGCTATCAGCATTCATATTGATATTTATTAGGCGCACAGGGGCAGGCAGCAGCATAGTGCTATCAGCATTCATATTGATATTTATTGGGCGCACAGTGACAGGCCGCAGCATAGTGCTATCAGCATTCATATTGATATTTATTAGGTGCACAGGGGTAGGCAGCAGCATAGTGCTATCAGCATTCATATTGATATTTATTGGGCGCACAGGGGCAGGCCGCAGCATAGTGCTATCAGCATTCATATTGATATTTATTAGGCGCACAGGGGCAGGCAGCAGCATAGTACTATAGAGCATTCATATTGATATTTATTAGGGGCAGGCAGCAGCATAGTGCTATCAGCATTCATATTGATATTTATTGGGGGCACAGGAGCAGGCAGCAGCATAGTGCTATCAGCATTCATATTGATATTTATTGGGGGCACAGGGGCAAGCAGCAGCATAGTGCTATCAGCATTCATATTGATATTTATTGGGGGCACAGGAGCAGGCAGCAGCATAGTGCTATCAGCATTCATATTGATATTTATTGGGGGCACAGGGGCAGGCCGCAGCATAGTGCTATCAGCATTCATATTGATATTTATTAGGCGCACAGGGGCAGGAAGCAGCATAGTGCTATAGAGCATTCATATTGATATTTATTGGGGCCACAGGGGCAGGCAGCAGCATAGTGCTAAATTAACAACAAAGGACGGAAGGTATGTATAAGAGAATAAAGGGCTAGCCGACTGCCTTAATGAATACTTCTGTTCAGTTTTTACAAAAGAAAAAGAAGGAGAAGGACCTCCACTAGAAAGGATGACTAATAAATCGTTTGATGCATGTATCTTTACAGAGGAAGATGTTCTAAGTTTGCTGTCTAAAGTGAAGACAAATAAGTCACAGGGGCCTGATGAGATACACCCATAATTATTAAAAGAGCTTAGTGGTGAGCTGGCAAAACCGTTAACAAATTTATTTAACCAATCATTAGTAACAGGAGTCGTCCCGGAAGATTGGAAATTGGCAAATGTCGTGCCCATTCACAAGAAAGGTAGTAGGGAGGAATCGAGCAACTATAGACCAGTGAGTCTGACATCAATAGTAGGCAAATTAATGGAAACCCTATTAAAGGATAGGATTGTGGAACATCTAAAATCCCATGGATTGCAAGATGAAAAACAACATGGGTTTACTTCAGGGAGATCATGTCTGTTACGACACTCACCGCCAGGTAGATGAAGCCGCCGTTTAGTGAATAAGCCCCTTTCTCCAGAAATGCAGTTTTTAATCCAGCCGATCGTCAAACTCCCGAATGGAGCATACAAAGTGACAACTCCCGATCAGCAATTCAGTCGAACTCCTTCCACAGCTAGCAATATACGAAAGCGCTGTCCCAATAATAAATCCCTCTACAAACGAGACCAAGCTCCGTCTTGAAAGTCAAACAGGAATCAATTTTATTGAGGGCTAACCGCCCGTATTTATGCAGGTCTCCATCTGGTGGACACGCCCCTAGGGGACCAGAATGGAGACTGACACAGGACAGACATGCAGCACTACAGAGACAATACATCCCCCACAATGCATCATGGTCTCCTCCTCTCTGCCCTGGAGACCCGAGGAGTAATCCCATTATCTCTCAAGACAGAGGGAAACCACAATACACATGTGGGGACAACAGAACAGACATCACCATTTAAACATACAATGTCACAACCCTTTTCAATACACAGACATTTAACATCCCAAAATGGCACGCATTAGACCAGGAGTTCAAGTTAGTTTAAGTCCTTTGTGAACAACGAGGCCATTTGGGTTAACTAGCAGCACACTCTTCTCCTGGGTGGCCGTCCGTTCAGTAGTTCCAATCGGTATTTGGGGAAACACACGAACAGGGGCATACGGGCAGGAAATCCAGCGAAATTAAGGCAAACAGACAAACCAGCAATATAGGTCTATACAGATGGATCTGTCACACGGCTCCCCCCTTGTGGGACACTCCGGCAGACCCGGCTTGACCCTTTAGCGGGTCAACTTGGGGATGACCGGACTAGGAGGTAGCAAGAACGTCGGTTTGCCGGGACAATCCATCTGCATTCCCATTCTGCTTATCGGGTCGGTAGCTGATGGTGACGTTATACGGTTGTAAAGCTAAACTCCACCGCAGCAGTCTACCATTGTCTCCTGAGACCAGGTTAAGCCAGACAAGGGGATTGTGGTCCGTCACAAGGGAAAATTCCTGTCCATACAAATAAGGGCTTAACTTTTTCAATGCCCAGACCAGGGCCAAGCATTCCTTCTCCACTGCAGCATAACTCACTTCTCGGGGTAACAGCTTTCTACTGAGATATGCAACAGGGTGCTCTCCTCCATCTTCCCCGACCTGGCTCAGCACAGCCCCCAGTCCATACATGGAAGCATCTGTATGGACGAGAAAACGTTTGTTAGGGACTGGGGCAGTCAGGACAGAGGCATTTACAAGAGCCTGTTTGAGTGCTTGAAACGCAGCTTCACAAGCCGGAGACCACAGGACCTGCTTAGGGAGATTTTTCTTAGTCAGGTCAGTCAGGGGCTTAGCAATAGTGCTGTAGTCTGGGACAAAGCGTCTGTAATACCCTGCTGTCCCTAGGAAGGCTAACACCTGGGTCTTAGTGACAGGTGTGGGCCAGTTAGCTACTGCCTCTATCTTAGCCGGCTCCGGTCTCTGGCTCCCACACCCCACTCTGTGACCCAGGTATTGCACTTCAGCCATGCCTAGATGGCACTTCTCTGGCTTCAATGTCAGGCCAGCAGCCCGAATTTTGTCCAAAACTACCCCTACATGTACTAGGTGTTCCTCCCAGGACCCACTGTAGATCGCAATGTCATCCAGGTATGCACACGCAAATTCCCGGAATCCATCGAGAAGTCTATCCACCATTCGCTGAAAGGTAGCCGGGGCATTCTTCATCCCAAATGGCATGACCTTAAATTGGTACAAGCCAAATGGGGTGACGAAGGCCGACTTGGGGATAGCATCCTCGGCCAGGGGAATCTGCCAATAGCCTTTACACAGGTCTATGGTGGTCAGATAGCGTCCCCTGGCAATACGATCTAATAATTCGTCTACCCGGGGCATCGGGTAGGCGTCAGTGGTGGTCCGCTCGTTGAGCCGCCTGTAGTCTACACAGAACCGCGTGGTCCCATCTTTCTTAGGCACCAGGACTACAGGCGAAGCCCAAGGACTATCGGAGTGTTCGATGACCCCAAGCTGGGTCATCTCCTGTATCTCCTTCCGCATTCCTTCTCGGACTGCTTCAGGGATACGGTAAGGGGGCTGTCGCAGGGGGTTCTGTCCAGGGGTCTCTACCTTATGTACAGTTAGGGTAGTGTAGCCAGGCTCTTGGGAGAACGTCGCCTGCTTCTCCCACAGAAGCTGTCTTGCCTGTCCCTTCTCTGTGGGGCTTAATCTATCCCCTAGCTGTACAAGACTAGTAAGGTCAGTCTGGGAGTCCCTCTCTAACAAAAAGGGGTAAGGGTAAACTCTCTGTATCGTCTGCAGCAGGGGCACATACTGCAGCGACATCCTCCGGTCTCTCCTGATACGCCTTTAGCATGTTCACATGAAAGGATCGCTGGATCCTCTCATCTGAACAGCTGGCTATGAGGTAGGTAGTATCACACACCTGAGCTACCACCTTATACGGGCCCTGCCAAGATGCTTGCATCTTGTTCGCCTTCACAGGTTTGAGCACTAGCACTTTCTGCCCAACCTGGAAGACTCGCTGCCGGGCACCCCGATCGTACCATCTCTTCTGTCTCCCCTGGGCCACCTGGAGATTCTCTCTTACCATCAGGGACAGTTTCTCCATGCGGTCCTGGAGTTCCAGGACATACGGTACTATGGGGGTCCCTTCCTGCTCTGTCTCCCCCTCCCAGTGGCCTCAAATGAGATCTAGGGGTCCGCGGACCCTCCTCCCATAGAGCAACTCAAAGGGGGAGAACCCAGTAGATTCCTGGGGCACCTCTCTGTAAGAAAACAACAGATGAGGCAGGAATCGCTCCCAGTCTCTGCAAGTGTCAGAAAAGGTCCTCAACATCTGTTTGAGGGTGCCGTTAAATCGCTCGCAGAGGCCGTTAGTCTGTGGATGGTACGGGGAACTAAGTATCGGTTTAATGCCGCACACCCTCCACAGTTGCTGGGTGAGCACAGCGGTAAATTGTGTTCCCTGGTCAGAGAGAATCTCCTTAGGGAACCCGACCCTAGTAAAAATTCTAACCAGGGCATCAGCAACTGTCTCTGCCTCTATATTAGACAGCGCTACTGCCTCTGGATAGCGAGTGGCATAGTCCACCACGGTGAGAATATACTTCTTACCGGATGGACTAGCCCTGGCCAGTGGACCCACAATGTCAACGGCTATGCGGGCAAAGGGCTCCCCAATGATAGGCATAGACATAAGCCTAGCTCTTGGGTGGTCCCCCCGCTTTCCTACCCGTTGAAAAGTGTCACACGTACTACAATATATCCGCACAGCCTGATTAAAATTTGGCCAAAATAAGTTCTGCATGATCCTATAGGCTGTGCGGCGGGACCCTAGATGTCCGGCTAATGGAACATCATGCCCTATCCGCAGAATCTCCTGCCGGTATTTTGCGGGCACCACCAGCTGTCGATTCGGCGGATGGGCAACACTTTTCTGGGACGGTTTAGGGATCCTATATAACCTGTCCCCCACCCATTCATACCGCTCCCCATCTACTCCTACCTCTCCAGTATCTGCTCTGTCTCTATACTTCTGGAGAGTCGGATCTGGCTTAGTGTCCCTCCCAAACTCCTTTGGGGAATCCCAGCTAGCCAAGGTCTGTCCTAGGGTATCACTCGGGGAATCGGGTCTTACCTGGGTCTCAGCAGCAGGTGGGCTGGTTCCAGCAGCACGGGTCTGGGCCCGGGTAGTCACTGGGTTGACATCAGCAGGTCCCATTGGAGCATAAGCAGAAACCAAAGGGGCTAGGTCATTCCCGAGCAAGACATCAGCAGGCAAGTCTTTCATAACCCCCACATTCACATGTCCAGAGCCCACTCCCCAATCCAAATGAACCCGGGCAACAGGTAGACGGAACACGGCGCCTCCTGCTACCCTCACTACCACAGTATTTCCAGTGTGTTGGTGTTCCCGAAACAAGGTTCTTTTGGAGCAGGGTTATAGTGGCTCCGGTGTCTCTCAGACCAGTGACCACTTTGCCATTTAGTCTAACGGTCTGCCTGTGTTGCTGCCGGTTATCCTGCTGGGCTGCTTGTACTGGATCCGCCTCATGTAGTATACCCCAAAATTCCTCCTGCTCAAGACAGTGAGCGGAAGACTGGGGTGGCTGCTGATGTCCGCCGGCTGGTTTTCTCCACGACTGCGCTTGGTTGGTATTGTTCAATGGGCAATCCGGTCTCTTGTGCCCCAACTGTTTGCACCCATAGCACCGGATAGGCTGAGAGTAATCCCGGGCGTTGAACCGAGCTGGCTGAACATAATTGTTCGCTGGTGGTATTGTGGGGGTGCGTTGCGCTGGGGGGTGATACACAGTAGTGGTTGGATGTGCTGCCGGTTTGTACTCCACTCGGGTAGGGACCTTGGCTACTGTCTGGTCTAGCCTTCGTGCATCTGTGTATTCATCGGCCAGACGAGCAGCTTCAGGTAAGGTAGCGGGTTTGCGGTCCCTAACCCACTCTCTGACTCCTGCAGGTAACCGATCAAAGCAGTGCTCCAACAAAAATACTTGCAGCACCTCTTCCCCAGTTACCGCTTGACACCCTGCCATCCAGTGGGCTGCGGTGCGGTGTACCCTGCATGCCCACTCCACATAAGAATCGCCAGCCTGCTTGTTAGTGTCCCGGAATCGCCGCCGGTACACCTCAGGGGTGACAGCGTATCTGGCCAAAAGGGCATCTTTTACTGCCCGGTAACTTGTAAGTTCCTCCTCTGGGATGGCCCGAAAAGCCTCACTGGCCCGGCCGGATAATTTCCCAGAGAGGATAGTGACCCATTCCTCTGCGGGTACCTGGTGTAAGGCACACTGCCTTTCAAAATCGGCCAGGAACCCGTCAATCTCTCCCTCCGTTTCCACAAAATGTCTAAATGCAGCAAAAGGTACCTTTCTCCTTCCATTATTATTATGGGGTACCTCTGCTGCTGCAGCTCCTCTTCCCTGGAGCGCCTGTTGTGCTGCTACTGCTGCTTGCACGTGGACCACAATATCTGCTGCAGGGTTGGGGCCAAAGTGTGCCAGCCTTATCTGGACTGCCCGGTTAAATTGTACCTCCTCGGGTGTTAAATCCAGTATGCCAGGCACATTAGCTCTCTCCGTTCCCTGTGCTGCATCCATCTCCAATAATATAGAAATAATCTCTCTCTTCTTGAGATTACTCGCTGATCGTCCTCTGCGTTCCAATATATCTTTAAGGGTAGCACGACTTAATTCCTCATACTGCATTTCATACCCTGGGATTTGTAGCTGGCCTTCTGGGCGGTGGGATTCATGCCGTTGCTTGCCACCAATTGTTACGACACTCACCGCCAGGTAGATGAAGCCGCCGTTTAGTGAATAAGCCCCTTTCTCCAGAAATGCAGTTTTTAATCCAGCCGATCGTCAAACTCCCGAATGGAGCATACGAAGTGGCAACTCCCGATCAGCAATTCAGTCGAACTCCTTCCACAGCTAGCAATATACGAAAGCGCTGTCCCAATAATAAATCCCTCTACAAACGAGACCAAGCTCCGTCTTGAAAGTCAAACAGGAATCAATTTTATTGAGGGCTACCCGCCCGTATTTATGCAGGTCTCCATCTGGTGGACACGCCCCTAGGGGACCAGACTGGAGACTGACACAGGACAGACATGCAGCACTACAGAGACAATACATCCCCACAATGCATCATGGTCTCCTCCTCTCTGCCCTGGAGACACCCGAGGAGTAATCCCATTATCTCTCAAGACAGAGGGAAACCACAATACACATGTGGGGACAACAGAACAGACATCACAATTTAAACATACAATGTCACAACCCTTTTCAATACACAGACATTTAACATCCCAAAATGGCACGAATTAGACCAGGAGTTCAAGTTAGTTTAAGTCCTTTGTGAACAATGAGGACATTTGGGTTAACTAGCAGCACCCTCCTCTCCTGGGTGGCCGTCCGTTCAGTAGTCCCAATCGGTATTTGGGGAAACACACGAACAGGGGCATACGGGCAGGAAATCCAGCGAAATTAAGGCAAACAGACGAACCAGCAATATAGGTCTATACAGATGGATCTGTCACAATGTCAAACAAATCTTATAGATTTTTTTGACTGGGTGACTAAAATAATAGACGGTGGAGGTGCAGTAGACATCGCATATCTAGATTTTAGTAAGGCTTTTGACACTGTCCCACATAGAAGACTTATCAATAAACTGCAGTCATTGAGCATGGACTCCCATATTGTTGAGTGGATTAGGCAGTGGCTGAGTGACAGACAACAGAGGGTGGTAGTCAATGGAGAACATTCAAAACAAGGTCATGTTACCAGTGGGGTTCCACAGGGATCTGTACTGGGACCAATTTTGTTTAATATCTTCATAAGTGATATTGCAAAAGGCCTCGATGGTAAGGTTTGTCTTTTTGCTGATGACACAAAGATATGTAACAGGGTTGATGTTCCTGGAGGGAAACGCCAAATGGAAAAGGATTTAGGAAAACTAGAAGAATGGTCAGAACTCTGGCAACTGAAATTTAATGTGGATAAGTGCAAGATAATGCACCTGGGGCGTAAAAACCCAAGGGCAGAATATAGAATATTTGACACAGTCCTGACCTCAGTATCTGAGGAAAGGGATTTAGGAGTAATTATTCCAGAAGACTTAAAGGTGGGAAGACAATGTAATAGAGCAGCACGAAATGCCAGCAGAATGCTTGGATGTATAGGGAGAGGTATAAGCAGTAGAAAGAGTGAAGTGCTTATGCCGCTGTACAGAACACTGGTGAGACCTCACTTGGAGTATTGTGCGCAGTACTGGAGGCCATATCTCCAGAAGGATATAGATACTCTAGAGCAGGGGTGGGGAACCTCCGGCCCGAGGGCCGTATGCGGCCCACGGTATCATTTCATGTGGCCCCCGGCCCCCTGCCAGAACATAATGTGAAAATGCTTATGACCCCTTCCATTATGGAAGCGGTCATTAGCATACGGGAGGCACAGGAAGGTGAGAACAGCACTGCACTGGCTGTCCTCACCTTCCCTGGTCTTCTTTCAGCCCCACACTGTGTCCTGACACATCCAGCGTCAGGACGCAGTGCACGTAGACGTGCACTATGACCTGACGCTGTGCGGTGTGAGGTGACAATATAGTGCGGCAGGAAGAAGAACAGGGAGGGTAAGTGAATCTGCCAAGAGGCAGCGCCGTACGGAGCTGGAGAGGTAAGTTTATTTGTTTATCTTGAATACAGTATCTGATCTGATGTCTGATTGGGGCTGATCTGAGGCTAAAGGAGGGTGGGGAGGGTCTGATGGGGGTCTGATCTGAGGCTTGGGAGGGTCTGATCTGAGGCTGGGGGTGTCTGATCTGAGGCTGGGGTTTGATAGGGGTCTGATCTGAGACTAGGGGGGCTGATGGGGGCTGATCTGAGGCTGGGGAGGGTCTGATGGGGGCTGATCTGAGGCTAGGGAGGGTATTATGAAGGTCTGATCTGAGGCTGGGGGGTCTTATAGGGGCTGATCTGACCCTGGGGGGTCTGATGGGGGCTGATCTGAGGCTGGGCGTCTGATCCGGGTCTGGTCTGAGGCTGGGGGTCTGATGGGAGTCTGATCTGAAGCTAGGAAGGGTCTGATTGGGGTCTAATCTGAGGCTTAGAGGTCTGATGGGAGTCTGATCTGAGGCTGATGTAGGCCTGGGGGGTCTGATAGGAGGCTGATTTCAGGCTGATGGAGGTGGGGGCAGATATTTTGCTGAGAAAGGGACAAAGGCAGGGACAGTTGCGAAGAAAGAGGCAGGGAGAGTGAAAGCTGGGTGAACCCCTCTCTGGACCCCCTGGGTTTAGCTTCCTGCCATTAATGTCAAATAAGTAACATTCTGAACTTAAAAATTAGACTGCTATGTGTGGTCAATATGGCGCCTGTATTGTATGTAATATACTGTATATATATAGTGCAGGCGCTATTTTGTGCTGCAAAAATACAGCCCTCTAGATTATTTTAATTGAAGTGCAATTTCTGTAACTTATCCCTAAGTCAATTATATGTTTGACCAAATACAGCAGTAAAAAAAATTTATTGAGAATTTTGTATGGCCCCCGAATGATGTTACAAATATCCAAATGGCCCTTGGCAGCAAAATGGTTCCCCACCGCTGCTCTAGAGAGAGTTCAGAGAAGAGCTACTAAACTAGTACATGGATTGCATAGTGCTATCAGCATTCATATTGATATTTATTAGAGGCACAGGGGCAGGCAGCAGCATAGTGCTATCAGCATTCATATTGATAGTTATTGGGGGCACAGGGGCAGGCCGCAGCATAGTGCTATCAGCATTCATATTAATATTTATTGGGGGTGATGGGATATATGTGACTCCATTTTGTCTCATTTAGCCACGTGTATTACATTTGGTTAGTGCACTACAAAACCTCCCTCCCCCCTATGGAATGTGAGACACTTCCTTAAACTGTTGTATGAAATCCATACATGTTGAAAGTATGAACAGCCTTCTAGCCATAAAAGGACATCTGACTCAAGTGTCTGCTAGCTTATGTGTATATACCTGATTGGTCAAATGCTGTTACTATGAGTCAGCTATGATGTTAATGCAGAGCTTATGTGTGACCATACTATTGGTCAAATACTAATGCTAACATATGATTGGATGTAAAGGAAGCTCAACCCCCTCTATTAGAACTGTTTGCCAGCTGTGAATAAACCAGAATGGATTGGAAATAGACATGTGTTCATGTGGTCTATCTTTTTCATTCTCCCGGTACCGGTAAGACTTAATTCAAGCTGGCCACTGAAATCATGTGTCAGGGACACACCGTTAGGGAAGAGAGTAAATTTTCCTTACAGATTTGGGGGCTCAGTTTCCGGGATTGGGAGGGTCAACTCTTCAGGTCTACCGTGAAAGACATCAATTTTTGTCCGCCTTGGACCTGGGAGCAATGACCAAAAATCCCATTCAAGTAAGTCGAACCATCTATTTATGATTTCAGTGGATTGCGATGTCTGGTTCACGCAAATGTTGATTGTAAGCGGCTCATATCATTGAGTCCATATCGTTATAAAATGTTGATTGTAAGCGGCTCATATCATTGAGTCCATATCGTTATAAAATGTTGATTGTAAGAGGCTCATTTGAGTCCGTATCGTTAAGAGATAGTGCACTATATAAGGATATCTGTTCCGGGAACAGAAGGATACAAGCTTGAATTAACTCTTATGTATATATAGTATAAGTATTTTAGAAGTATTAAGATTATCTGTCTGTGTGAGATGTTGGCCGGGTGGTAAGTTTACGGTCGCATCCCGCTTTGAAATCATTCTGTTTCTATCACTGCCAACATGTAAACTTTGTTGCACGGTCTAGTCCCACAAATTATTTCCTAGTTAACACATGAGTAGACAATTGGGCAAGATTTGAGAATTGACAGTTAAAATGTGAAACAAAATGTTATGCCAGGCTGGCAGGGATGAAAATCAGTTACATCAGAACTCCCGTGATTGTGAAGGGGGGCTATTGTGAGTGAGAAGACACAGCAGAGTCAGGAAGTTAATTCATGGCAAGGGAAAAAGTGTCTCAGTGTTTGCAATTAGAAAGGGCTTGTGTTAAACGTTCAGAAATGAACTGGTTAAGTTTTGTTGCCCTAATGATCTGTGTGTGTTTAAATAGTGACGATTTATAGTCCCTGGAATTAGAGATTACAGCACTAAAAGATGGACAGTTAATGCATAAGTGTATTGATAGTTGAAGAGAGAAGTTGTTAAAGGATAATAATAGCCTGGTGCAAGCTGAGTTATGGTGAAAAAGTGTATATGGAAGTGACTGAGAGAACTTGAAGTTAGAGAAATGAAATGAGCAGCATTTCTTATTTCAAGATGGAGGATTTTGAATCCTATAGAGAACAAAGGTTGCCATGAGGCATCCCTCCCCCCCACCACATTCCAAAATGTCACTTGTAGTACTACAAAAAAAAAAACTTCTTCCTGTCCTGTTTGAGATGTGTTTTCAGAGAGAGCCCCCTCCCATCTCACCCCCCTTCTCTGCTCAGGAATTTCATATGGGGGTTGAGGGGGGAGGGGGGCTGCTAATTGGTAATGCATAAGCAGCAATGTGAAGATACTAACCTGTGTTATCTATAAGATATTCCAGACAGGGCTCCAGTATTGATTGTATCTTTCCAAATTGTATGTTCCGATGGTTTAAAATGTGCCTGCAGTGATGATGCTTATTAGAAGTGTCCACTCGTATCAATCTAAGGTTGCACCCAATAAGTTCTTATTCAGATGTGAGTAAAAGTTTGAGGAACATGTGGTACAGCTGAACGTCTTGATGTATTGCTTTACTTCCCCTGTTCGAACACTCCTGAAATAGGAGACGCAAGGCAGAGGAAATGGGGGAAGGGTTAGTTATATACAATAAGTGGCGATGTGTGTAACACTAAACCAAAAAAAACAAAAAAAAAACGACATGGCATATAAGATGATTTGTTAATTTTAACAAAATGACTGTATGATTAACATGTATATTGTTTTACAGCGACAGACCATCAGCAATTGCTGTGTTTGTCTGTGCTGCAAGTTTTGGGATGTAACAAAGAGATTGTGTGATTGGGTGAAAGATACATGATTCAGTGGAATGTGAATGGGTGTGGCTCTGAGTTATATGTACGTAGCAGAGCTGTGTGTGTAATTCATATTTTATGTATAAGGGCGTGGTTATGAGCTGGTTTGTGAAGGTGAGTACATGAAAATGTATATGAATGCGTATGGAATACGGTATTTGTTTTTAAATATGCGCATTAAGAATTTTATTTTATTTTATTGGACGTTTTTGGGGTTTTTTTTGGTACCAACAGCATTGATCAAGCTGTACATTTTTATTTCAATGAAAAGTTTTTATGGGCCCTTTGTGCGTTCATGTCTGTATTGTCAGATCTGTTTGTTTCAACGTTTGCAGTTACATGTTACATGTTCAGTGTTGTGCTTAACATCAGAGCTCTGCTCGTATGGACAGCTAAGATACTAATGGCAGAACAGAAGACAGACCAAAGCGTCCACCAAAAGGGGCGGACTTAGGTGGCTCAGAGTGTCAGGAAGGAAATGTGAGCCCTCTATGGGAATAAATGGGGTACTGACAAGGACATACAGAACAGATTCCTTACCAGTAGAAACCATGGACAGGGAATACATCATGTCATGTATTTAGCATTATACTAGATTGCCCAGTCAGCCTATTAGGGAGAGATTTGTTCATTAGGCTTAACTTGCAGGTATCAGCAAAGAATCAGGACATAAGAGTACACTCAGGTCTCATTCCAGTCTCTACACCAGTGCCACTGATTCTTGCAAACATACAGGACCACCCAGAATAACATTAACCCTGCATTATGGTCCTCAAATGAATATGACACAGGATTCATAGATTGCACACATTACACAGCTACTGTGAAACCAGGTGTCATCTCAGTGTTCCAGAAACAATACCTGCTGTTAAAAGAGAAACTTGATGGACTTAGGCCAATGATAAAGGAATTCCTACAAAAGGGAATCCTGGCAGAGGTGATTTCACCCTACAGCACGCCCGTGAATCCAGTGACAAAGGCAGATGGTGCTGCCCGCTTTGTACAGGATTTAAGGGCCATCAACAACATCATTGTGCCTATAGCCCCTGTTGTACCTGATGTCACTTAATTATTATCTGCCATTCCAGCAGACGCTGTTTGGTTCAGTGTGATAGATCTGAAAAATGCTTTCTTTTCTATCCCAGTTGATAAGATAACCAGACTACTTTTTGCTTTTTCCTTTGACAGACGCCAACTGACCTGGTGCAGAGATGCCCCAGGGATATGCTGATTCACCTGTAGTGTACAGCATAGTCCTCCGAGCGATGTTAGAGTCATGGTACATCCCCCCAAGGTTCTGTGCTGCTGCAATATGTCGATGATTTATTACTGTGTAGCATGTCAGCGGAGGCCAGCATTCAGGATGGTTTATCACTGTTATAATGGTTGTCAGGATGTGGTCACAAAGTGACACTTAAGCAAATGCAATGGTGTAAAATGCAGGTTGAATACTTGGGCTTTGTCCTCACAAAAGGTGAACGGAGAATCAGCACAGAAAGAGTCCAGTCTATTGCGGGTTTGGTCGCCCCGCACACCAAGAAAGAAATGTTATCTTTCCTTGGTATGATAAACGGTAGATAATGGATCACTGGTTGCTCCCACTATTGACAATGTTTTGAGGCAAGCCACTCTGGATGGAAATCCAGATTTGATTAAATGGTCTTCTGAAATGTACAATGCATTTGATTATCTGAAATGTTCGCTCATGTCGAGTCCAGGGCTGGGCCTCCCTGACTATAATATGCCCTTCCACATGTTTGCACGCCAAAATTGTAAAACCATGGCGGGTGTACTGACACAAGAAAACGGAGGCAAGTTGCGTCCTTGTGTGTTTTTCTCAAAGGTAATGCCCACCTCTGTCCAGGGGATGCCGGCATGTCTGCGTTCTCTTGCAGCCTGTGCTATGATGGTAGAGTCGGCAAATTCTTTCACAATGTGACATTACACCATTTTACACACCACTCATGATGTTGTAGGCCTACTCAAGGACATCCGCACTCAACACAGCAGGCAGCTGAGCTTATTGCACTCACTAGGACATGTATTCTACATGCTGATAGACCTGTCACCATTCATACTGAGAGTAGGTACACACATGGGGTAGTGTGGGACCATGGTATGATCTGGCAGAGGAGAGGATTTACGGCAGCAGATGGTAAGGATCATGTCTCACAGGGCAATGCGCTGGCAGTTAAGATGGCGAAATGAGTTGCCAAAAGCAACCTCACAGGTTTGTATAACCATTGGGAGATGCCATGTTTGGCATCTCCAACCCCTGAGATGTTGCAAATACTTACTGATCTTCAGTGGTATGTCACTGAACAGGAACAGCAGGACTGGTGTTATCCAGTATTGCAGAAAAATCCTGAGATAGGATTAGTCTGCGAAGAGGGGAAGTTATGCATTCCCCCAACACAGTGCTTCCATCTTAAGTAGCACATTTCCACAGAGTAGGACATAAACAGCATTGAGATACTCATGGGTAGGCCTTTCCCCACACCATGGGCAAGACGCCCCCTGGTGGTGCAGGAAGGGGACTTGGACCTGATCAGAGAGAAGTACTGATCTGATCAAAGTCCTCAGTAAAACTGAAGAAAAAGTGGCTTGTAAGTCTCCTTCTCTTTCACAGGAATCAACCCGTCCATTCCGGATAGGCAACCAGGTGATGATCAAGATCTTAAAGAAGGGAAAGGAACCAGGAAGTTTCACCTACGGACAACCCACCGAGGTAGTCGCGATCACCAGAACAGCGGTCCTCACTGAACAATCGCCCACGTGGATCCACGCCACAAGGATTAAGTTGGTGAAGAAAAGAGAGGTACTAACGGGGGCAGACAGCCCTGACCTCCAACGAGGCCCAGAGGTACTAACGGAGGCAGACAGCCTTGACCTCGAAGAAGATACAGAAGGGGTACTAACGGAGGCAGACAGCCTTGACCCCCAACAAGATGACGCAGTCGGGAAATTCCTCGAGATGGCTGAGATGTAGTGCCTTAATAATTGTAATTTTGTGTCTCCTACTTACTGTCCCATGGCTGTGGAACAGACAGATATACCTGGAAACAGAATGCAGAGGGGAAGACAGTCTATGCAAGACAAAGGAGAACTTATGGCTGTACCTGGCCAAAACTCTGAACTTAACTGACTTTTGTCTCCAAACCACTTTATCGGCATCTAACATTTTGGAGACATGTCTGGTAGCAGTCCCCACCCCACTAGACGTATGGACGGAGCTCCTACGTTCCCAATGGAACGACACAGACTTGGAGGATCATGATGTTAAATATGGATATGTAAATCCTTATCATGCTTGTTATGACTGTCCTACATATGAGAATCTGCAGAGTAATATGATAGAAGTAATTACAGGTCTTGTCACAGCAGCAGAAATATGTTACAACTTCACCTGTGATGAGACACTATTGCCTCCCTGCATACAAGCAAAAATGCAGAATAAGATTAAGCCAAATATTTGTGATAGAGATATAGGTAATTGTAAAAAGATAATATCAGGAAAGAATATGCAATGTAATATTACAAAAACAGTACCATCCCTAGACAAACATGTACCTCTACCAGCAGGATGGGTATTGGCCTGTGGGAATACTAGTTACACATACATACCGGCCAATATTACAGAGGGACCCTGTACAATAGCCAGGCTGACATTAGCAATGTTACCACTATTTCCAGCAATGCAGACACGACACACGAGAGACACTTTCCTACAGCTACCAGAAAATTGTGATTATAATGTGAATCTCCTCTCTAGATTAGAATATATGAGTTTAGGGGTATCTTTGATAGGAGTACCAGGGTTGGCCATATATAACCACAGGACAATATCAAAACTTGCCTGTTTTATGATAAAACAGATAAATGTCACTAGTGCAGTTCTGCAAGATATGCTGCTGGATATACAATCGTATGAAAAGGCTATCTTGCAGAATAGGGCAACTATTGACTATTTATTGCTCCAGCATGGTACAGGATGCTCAGCGTTCGCAGGGATGTGTTGTTTCAATTTATTAGATCACTCCCGTGGAATAAAAGATAAAATAGGCCAATTAGAGGAGATGAGGAAACATATAAAACAGGATGTTGACCAAGGTTGGTGGGACTGGCTTTTTGGCTGAATACCTGACTTTGGTCAAATAAGATATGTTTTAGGAGTGGTACTCGCCGTGGTCGCTGCAATAGTGGGTCTCTGCTGTTGTCTGCAGTGTGTGCCCTCCCTTCTAGCCATATGTCAAAAAGGTGGCCGAAAGAGGGGTACACTTAACATTCCTCTATACTCCGGTAGAGGTAGAAGAGGCAAACACAACCTCAACAAAGCCTGAGGATTATACTGCTGAAGGGTATATGGAATACCTAAAGGCTTATACACAAACCAAGGAAGAGCAGAGAAAGAACCATATAGTATATATATATATATATATATATATAAGGTTCTAAGAGGGGATTTGATGGGATATATGTGACTCCATTTTGTCTCATTTAGCCACGTGTATTACATTTGGTTAGTGCACTACAAAACCTCCCTCCCCCCTATGGAATGTGAGACACTTCCTTAAACTGTTTCATGAAATCCATACATGTTGAAAGTATGAACAGCCTTCTAGCCATAAAAGGACATCTGACTCAAGTGTCTGCTAGCCTATGTGTATATACCTGATTGGTCAAATGCTGTTACTATGAGTCAGCTATGATGTTAATGCAGAGCTTATGTGTGACCATACTATTGGTCAAATACTAATGCTAACATATGATTGGATGTAAAGGAAGCTCAACCCCCTCTATTAAAACTGTTTGCCAGCTGTGAATAAACCAGAATGGATTGGAAATAGACATGTGTTCATGTGGTCTATCTTCTTCATTCTCCTGGTACCGGTAAGACTTAATTCAAGCTGGCCACTGAAATCATGTGTCAGGGACACACCGTTAGGGAAGAGAGTAAATTTTCCTTACAGGGGGTACAGGGGCAGGCCGCAGCATAGTGCTATCAGCATTCATATTAATATTTATTGGGGGTACAGGGGCAGGCAGCAGCATAGTGCTATCAGCATTCATATTTATATTTATTGGGGGCACAAGGGAAGGCAGCAGCATAGTGCTATCAGCATTTATATTGATATTTATTGGGGGCACGGGGGTAGGCCGCAGCATAGTGCTATCAGCATTTATATTGATATTTATTGGGGGCACAGGGGAAGGCAGCAGCATAGTGCTATCAGTATTCATATTGATATTTATTGGGGGCACAGGAGCAGGCAGCAGCATAGTGCTATCAGCATTCATTTTGATATTTATTGGGCGCATAGGGGCAGGCAGCAGCATAGTGCTATCAGCATTCATATTTATATTTATTGGGGGCACAGGGGTAGGCCGCAGCATTGTGCTATCAGTATTCATATTGATATTTATTGGGGGCACAGGAGCAGGCAGCAGCATAGTGCTATCAGCATTCATTTTGATATTTATTGGGCGCATAGGGGCAGGCAGCAGCATAGTGCTATCAGCATTCATATTTATATTTATTGGGGGCACAGGGGCAGGCAGCAGCTTAGTGCTATCAGCATTCATATTTATATTTATTGGGGGCACAGGGGAAGGCCGCAGCATAGTGCTATCAGCATTTATATTGATATTTATTGGGGGCACAGGGGTAGGCCGCAGCATGGTGCTATCAGTATTCATATTGATATTTATTGGGGGCACAGGGGCAGGCCGCAGCATAGTGCTATCAGCATTCATATTGATATTTATTGGGGGCACAGGGGCAGGCAGCAGCATAGTGCTATCAGCATTCATATTGATATTTATTGGGGGCACAGGGGCAGGCCGCAGCATAGTGCTATCAGCATTTATATTGATATTTATTGGGGGCACAGGGGCAGGCAGCAGCATAGTGCTACCAGCATTCATATTGATATTTATTGGGCGCACAGGGGCAGGCAGCAGCATAGTGCTATCAGCATTTATATTGATATTTATTGGGGGCACAGGGGTAGGCCGCAGCATGGTGCTATCAGTATTCATATTGATATTTATTGGGGGCACAGGGGCAGGCCGCAGCATAGTGCTATCAGCATTCATATTGATATTTATTGGGGGCACAGGGGCAGGCAGCAGCATAGTGCTATCAGCATTCATATTGATATTTATTGGGGGCACAGGGGCAGGCAGCAGCATAGTGCTATCAGCATTTATATTGATATTTATTGGGGGCACAGGGGCAGGCAGCAGCATAGTGCTATCAGCATTCATATTGATATTTATTGGGAGCACAGGGGCAGGCAGCAGCATAGTGTTATCAGCATTCATATTGATATTTATTGGGAGCACAGGGGCAGGCAGCAGCATAGTGCTATCAGCATTCATATTGATATTGGGGGCACAGGGGCAGGCAGCAGCATAGTGCTATCAGCATTCATATTGATATTTATTGGGGGCACAGGGGCAGGCAGCAGCACAGTGCTATCAGCATTCATATTGATATTTATTGGGGGCACAGGGGCAGGCAGCAGCATAGTGCTACCAGCATTCATATTGATATTTATTGGGAGCACAGGGGCAGGCAGCAGCATAGTGCTATCAGCATTCATATTGATATTTATTGGGGGCACAGGGGCAGGCAGCAGCATAGTGCTATCAGCATTCATATTGATATTTATTGGGGGCACAGGCAGCAGCATAGTGGTATCAGCATTCATATTGATATTTATTGGAGGCACAGGGGCAGGCCGCAGCATAGTGCTATCAGCATTCATATTGATATTTATTGGGGGCACAGGGGCAGGCAGCAGCATAGTGCTATCAGCATTCATATTGATATTTATTGGGGGCACAGGCAGCAGCATAGTGGTATCAGCATTCATATTGATATTTATTGGGCGCACAGGGGCAGGCAGCAGCATAGTGCTATCAGCATTCATATTGATATTTATTGGGGGCACAGGGGCAGGCAGCAGCATAGTGCTATCAGCATTTATATTGATATTTATTGGGGGCACAGGGGCAGGCCGCAGCATAGTGCTACCAGCATTCATATATATATTTTTTTTAATTATCTTTATTACTTAAGATATAAAAACAAATTGCAATACAAAAATAATTTTTCATTTTCCTTTCCCCTTATCCCCCCTCCCCCCTCCCCATACCTGTGGTGCGTCAAAAAAAAATAAAAAAATATATATTATTATCCAAACTGATCAAATCCTCCAACCGCCCCATATCTTAGTCAACTTCTCCTCAGCTTCCCTCTGTTTGTACATCATTTTCTCATAATTTTTTACCTTGTTAACTAGGTTTATCCATGTTTTTATCTCTGGAATATATCGAGCAAACCAGGTCCGACCGACCAAAACTCTGGCCAACATCAGTATCCTACCTAGGAAAATCTTTTGATATTTATGGTTATTTATTTTGGAAAGATCATTAAGCACAAACACTTGTGGTTCGAGAGAAATTCGTATTTTTAATTTGTAGCGGATAAAGTTATTAATACTATTCCAGTATTTTATAAGTTCTGGGCAGGTCCAGATCATATGAAGATAATCCGCACCTGAGGTGTCACATTCAGGGCAGTTAGACGTGTCTTTTAGCCCACATTTATTCATCCATAAAGGGGTAACATATAATCTGTGACAAATATTAAAATGTACTAGAACATGGTTAAAGTTCTGGGATAGTGAACCTAGATTCCCAAAAATATTCTCCCACCCTTCTACTTGTATGTTCGGACAATCCATCTCCCACGCTCTTTGTCCTCGTGACTGTATATCACTAAATCGTGCCTTAAGTAGTAACTTATATATATTTGAAATCTTCAATCTAGGCGATGTCCCCCCTACCCATTCATTCAAAAAAGATGAACTATCTATATCCAACACCGATTTATCGTCCAAACTGGATAATGCTGAACGCAGTTGAAAATATCTAAACCATGAAACATTTTCTATATTATGTGTCATCTCTATAAATGGCTTAATCTCTCTATCCTTAATTACCTGTGAAATATACAAAATTTTATTTTTTTGCCAGAATGTGTCAGCTGTAATATCATCTAACCTTTGTAGGTGCAGATTATGCCAAAGAGGCGTGAATGTAAGTGAGCCCTTTACCTTCAACCATGTCCTAGTAGTAGCCCACACTTTCAGGAGCAGTTTTATAGTCTCTCTATAGCCCTGCTCATGGCTCCTCAATAACCCAGATTCCAGAAGAGTGAATATATTACTATGAACGTGGCTACCCACTATTTTCCCTAGAAGTGCACTGTTTTCTGATTCATAGCACATAAATAGCTGAGTAGCAATGAAATACCCTTTAAAGTAGGGGAGATTTAAACCCCCGCACTCCAGTGATTTATACAAATGTTCTAACTTTATTCGCACTCGTTTTCTTCCCCATATTAAATAATTAATTATTCTTTCAATAAGTTTAAAGTATTTATCTTGTATCCAGATAGGTGTATTCCTAAGCACATAAAGAAGTTGTGGTAGTATCACCATTTTGACCAATGAAACTCGGTCAGCTCTAGACAGGGGAAGTCTCAACCAGATCCCTATTTTAGCTCTAATCTTTGTCACCCTGGGAATCAGATTAAGTTGTAGAAAATTTTGAACCCTGGGTGAAATAATCAAACCCAAATACTTAAAAGAATCAACGATGTCCAACTGTGTCACAAGAACCTCTTTCTGTGGTAGGGGGTCTATTGGCATCAAACTGGTCTTAGACCAGTTTATAAGAAAACCGGACACCTCACCAAATGACTTAACCATTTGAATAATTCTGGGGAGAGTTGTTTCCGTATGGTCTATAAAAAAAAGAACATCATCCGCATATAAGGAGATACGATCCTGCACTCCTAGCGTACCAAATCCCTTAACTTGATCATCCTGCCTAATGGCCAGTGCAAGAGGTTTAATATAAATATCAAATAACAATGGGGATAGTGGGCAACCCTGACGCGTCCCTCTATTCAAATCAAAGCTAGTTGTCAGGATCCCATTAAGACTCAATTTTGCCTTGGGGAATCTGTACAGTAACTTAAGAATGCCTATGAATCTTTCCCCAAAGCCCATCCTTACCAGAACCTTCCAGAGGAATCGCCACTCCACCCTGTCAAAGGCCTTAGAGGCATCCAGTGACAGGATGGAGCGAGCGGTCCCCCCAGGGGCCTGAATATTAGCAAAGAGCCGATGAAGATTGTGATGTGTGCCCTTGTTTTGAATAAAGCCATTCTGATCCGGATGGACAATGGAGGAAATAACCCCAGAAAGCTTTGTGGCAAAAATCCTCGCAAAGAGCTTTACATCTGCATTAAGCAGTGAGATTGGTCTATATGATTCTAGATCTACAGGATCTTTGCCTTTTTTTGGAATTAATGTTATTACGGCTTCCAACATTGAATCTGGTAACTTCCCATCCTCCACTGAATCAGAAAGGACCTCCAGCAGTCTGGGGAAGATAAAGTCCACATATTTACTGTAGAATTCATATGGGAGTCCATCTGAGCCAGGGGTGGAGTTGGCCGAACATAATTTAATCGCTCCCTCAAGTTCCTGGATTGAGACATCCAATTCCAGTGCTTTCTTTTGCGCCTCAGTAATAGTTGGAAAAGAAATGTAATCGAGATAGGCATCCATCTTATCATCTGTGATCTTCAAATCAGCTTTATACAGATCCAAAAAATAGTCCACAAAGGCCTTCTCTACAGGACCCTGCCCACTAACCATCTTACCATTAATCAGTCTAACATTATCTATATATTTTTTGGATTGTTGACTTGAGATCACTCTGGCCAAAAGTTTACCAGGTCGCCCTGACTCCGTAAAATATTTTTGCCCTTTAAAGAAAAGGCCCTGTTGGGCCTTGTCCAATAAAAAGTTAGAGTATACTTGTGTGGCCATTTGCATACTTTCTCTATTCTCCTCCGTCTTATTCATATAAAAGGATTGTGTCGCCAGTGATGCAAGTTCTTCCAGATTTTTCAGTTTTTTCCCGTACTCCTTCCTAAGGTTCGCAATATTACTGACCATCATTCCCCTCATATATGCCTTGAAGGTATCCCATACCACTTGGATTTTTGCTGAGCCATAGTTGTTATCCCAAAATCGACCAATTTCATTCTGAATTGTTTCATGTGTCTTTATTACTGTTAACCAGTAAGGGTTTAATCTAAAAGGGGGTTTTTGTATGTGTCTTTCCTGGGTTAAACAGAGTTCGAGGACTAACGGTGAATGGTCCGAGATTGACCTTGTTTCATATTTCATTCGTTTTACGAGTTTCACGTATTTATTACTAATCAGTGCAAGATCTATTCTAGACATAGATTTACCTGCTTTACTAAAGCATTCATATTAATATTTATTGGGTGCACAGGGCAGGCTGCAGCATAGTGCTATCAGCATTCATATTGATATTTATTGGAGGCACAGGGGCAGGCAGCAGCATAGTGCTATCAGCATTCATATTGATATTTATTGAGGGCGCAGGGGCAGGCAGCAGCATAGTGCTATCAGCATTCATATTGATATTTATTGGGGGCACAGGGGCAGGCAGCAGCATAGTGCTATCAGCATTCATATTGATATTTATTGGGCACAGGAGCAGGCCGCAGCATAGTGCTATCAGCATTCATATTGATATTTATTGAGGGCACAGGGACAGGCTGCAGCATAGTGCTATCAGCATTCATATTGATATTTATTGAGGGCACAGGGGCAGGCTGCAGCATAGTGCTATCAGCATTCATATTGATATTTATTGGGGGCACAAGGGCAGGCAGCAGCATAGTGCTATCAGCATTCATATTGATATTTATTGGGGGCACAGGGGCAGGCAGCAGCATAGTGCTATCAGCAGTCATATTGATATTTATTGGAGGCACAGGGGCAGGCAGCAGCATAGTGCTATCAGCATTCATATTGATATTTATTGGAGGCACAGGGGCAGGCAGCAGCATAGTGCTATCAGCATTCATATTGATATTTATTGGGGGCACAGGGGCAGGCAGCAGCATAGTGCTATCAGCATTCATATTGATATTTATTGGGCACAGGGGCAGGCAGCAGCATAGTGCTATCAGCATTCATATTGATATTTATTGGGTGCACAGGGGCAGGCAGCAGCATAGTGCTATCAGCATTCATATTGATATTTATTGGGGGCACAGGGGCAGGCTGCAGCATAGTGCTATCAGCATTCATATTGATATTTATTGGAGGCACAGGGGCAGGCAGCAGCATAGTGGTATCAGCATTCATATTGATATTTATTGGGGGCACAGGGGCAGGCAGCAGCATAGTGCTATCAGCATTCATATTGATATTTATTGGGTGCACATGGGCAGGCAGCAGCATAGTGCTATCAGCATTCATATTGATATTTATTGAGGGCACAGGGGCAGGCTGCAGCATAGTGCTATCAGCATTCATATTGATATTTATTGGAGGCACAGGGGCAGGCAGCAGCATAGTGCTATCAGCATTCATATTGATATTTATTGGGGGCACAGGGGCAGGCAGCAGCATAGTGCTATCAGCATTCATATTGATATTTATTGGGCACAGGGGCAGGCAGCAGCATAGTGCTATCAGCATTCATATTGATATTTATTGGGTGCACAGGGGCAGGCTTCAGCATAGTGCTATCAGCATTCATATTGATATTTATTGGAGGCACAGGGGCAGGCAGCAGCATAGTGCTATCAGCATTCATATTGATATTTATTGGAGGCACAGGGGCAGGCAGCAGCATAGTGCTATCAGCATTCATATTGATATTTATTGGGCACAGGGGCAGGCAGCAGCATAGTGCTATCAGCATTCATATTGATATTTATTGGGGGCACAGGGGCAGGCAGCAGCATAGTGCTATCAGCATTCATATTGATATTTATTGGAGGCACAGGGGCAGGCAGCAGCATAGTGCTATCAGCATTCATATTGATATTTATTGAGGGCGCAGGGGCAGGCAGCAGCATAGTGCTATCAGCATTCATATTGATATTTATTGGGCGCACAGGAGCAGGCAGCAGCATAGTGCTATCAGCATTCATATTGATATTTATTGGGCACAGGAGCAGGCAGCAGCATAATGCTATCAGCATTCATATTGATATTTATTGGGCACAGGGGCAGGCTGCAGCATAGTGCTATCAGCATTCATATTGATATTTATTGGGGGCACAGGGGCAGGCAGCAGCATAATGCTATCAGCATTCATATTGATATTTATTGGGCACAGGGGCAGGCAGCAGCATAGTGCTATCAGCATTCATATTGATATTTATTGGGTGCACAGGGGCAGGCTGCAGCATAGTGCTATCAGCATTCATATTGATATTTATTGGAGGCACAGGGGCAGGCAGCAGCATAGTGCTATCAGCATTCATATTGATATTTATTGAGGGCGCAGGGGCAGGCAGCAGCATAGTGCTATCAGCATTCATATTGATATTTATTGAGGGCACAGGGGCAGGCTGCAGCATAGTGCTATCAGCATTCATATTGATATTTATTGGAGGCACAGGGGCAGGCAGCAGCATAGTGCTATCAGCATTCATATTGATATTTATTGGGGGCACAGGGGCAGGCAGCAGCATAGTGCTATCAGCATTCATATTGATATTTATTGGGTGCACAGGGGCAGGCAGCAGCATAGTGCTATCAGTATTCATATTGATATTTATTGAGGGCACAGGGGCAGGCAGCAGCATAGTGCTATCAGCATTCATATTGATATTTATTGGAGGCACAGGGGCAGGCAGCAGCATAGTGCTATCAGCATTCATATTGATATTTATTGGGGGCACAGGGGCAGGCAGCAGCATAGTGCTATCAGCATTCATATTGATATTTATTGGGGGCACAGGGGCAGGCAGCAGCATAGTGCTATCAGCATTCATATTGATATTTATTGGGCACAGGGGCAGGCAGCAGCATAGTGCTATCAGCATTCATATTGATATTTATTGGGTGCACAGGGGCAGGCTGCAGCATAGTGCTATCAGCATTCATATTGATATTTATTGGAGGCAAAGGGGCAGGCTGCAGCATAGTGCTATCAGCATTCATATTGATATTTATTGGAGGCACAGGGGCAGGCAGCAGCATAGTGCTATCAGCATTCATATTGATATTTATTGGGAGCACAGGGGCAGGCAGCAGCATAGTGCTATCAGCATTCATATTGATATTTATTGGGCGCACAGGGGCAGGCAGCAGCATAGTGCTATCAGCATTCATATTGATATTTATTGGGGGCACAGGGGCAGGCTGCAGCATAGTGCTATCAGCATTCATATTGATATTTATTGGGGGCACAGGAGCAGGCAGCAGCATAGTGCTATCAGCATTCATATTGATATTTATTGGGGGCACAGGAGCAGGCAGCAGCATAGTGCTATCAGCATTCATATTGATATTTATTGGAGGCACAGGGGCAGGCAGCAGCATAGTGCTATCAGCATTCATATTGATATTTATTGGGGGCACAGGGGCAGGCTGCAGCATAGTGCTATCAGCATTCATATTGATATTTATTGGGGGCACAGGAGCAGGCAGCAGCATAGTGCTATCAGCATTCATATTGATATTTATTGGGCACAGGGGCAGGCTGCAGCATAGTGCTATCAGCATTCATATTAATATTTATTGGGGGCACAGGGGCAGGCAGCAGCATAGTGCTATCAGCATTCATATTGATATTTATTGGGCGCACAGGGGCAGGCAGCAGCATAGTGCTATCAGCATTCATATTGATATTTATTGGGCACAGGGGCAGGCAGCAGCATAGTACTATCAGCATTCATACACTGCGTGCAGAATTATTAGGCAAATGAGTATTTTGACCACATCATCCTCTTTATGCATGTTGTCTTACTCCAAGCTGTATAGGCTCGAAAGCCTACTACCAATTAAGCATATTAGGTGATGTGCATCTCTGTAATGAGAAGGGGTGTGGTCTAATGACATCAACACCCTATATTAGGTGTGCATAATTATTAGGCAACTTCCTTTCCTTTGGCAAAATGGGTCAAAAGAAGGACTTGACAGGCTCAGAAAAGTCAAAAATAGTGAGATATCTTGCAGAGGGATGCAGCACTCTTAAAATTGCAAAGCTTCTGAAGCGTGATCATCGAACAATCAAGCGTTTCATTCAAAATAGTCAACAGGGTCGCAAGAAGCGTGTGGAAAAACCAAGGCGCAAAATAACTGCCCATGAACTGAGAAAAGTCAAGCGTGCAGCTGCCAAGATGCCACTTGCCACCAGTTTGGCCATATTTCAGAGCTGCAACATCACTGGAGTGCCCAAAAGCACAAGGTGTGCAATACTCAGCGACATGGGCAAGGTAAGAAAGGCTGAAAGACGACCACCACTGAACAAGACACACAAGCTGAAACGTCAAGACTGGGCCAAGAAATATCTCAAGACTGATTTTTCTAAGGTTTTATGGACTTGATGGGCCAGATGGATGGGCCCGTGGCTGGATTGGTAAAGGGCAGAGAGCTCCAGTCCGACTCAGACGCCAGCAAGGTGGAGGTGGAGTACTGGTTTGGGCTGGTATCATCAAAGATGAGCTTGTGGGGCCTTTTCGGGTTGAGGATGGAGTCAAGCTCAACTCCCAGTCCTACTGCCAGTTTCTGGAAGACACCTTCTTCAAGCAGTGGTACAGGAAGAAGTCTGCATCCTTCAAGAAAAACATGATTTTCATACAGGACAATGCTCCATCACACGCGTCCAAGTACTCCACAGCGTGGCTGGCAAGAAAGGGTATAAAAGAAGAAAATCTAATGACATGGCCTCCTTGTTCACCTGATCTGAACCCCATTGAGAACCTGTGGTCCATCATCAAATGTGAAATTTACAAGGAGGGAAAACAGTACACCTCTCTGAAAAGTGTCTGGGAGGCTGTGGTTGCTGCTGCACGCAATGTTGATGGTGAACAGATCAAAACACTGACAGAATCCATGGATGGCAGGCTTTTGAGTGTCCTTGCAAAGAAAGGTGGCTATATTGGTCACTGATTTGTTTTTGTTTTGTTTTTGAATGTCAGAAATGTATATTTGTGAATGTTGAGATGTTATATTGGTTTCACTGGTAAAAATAAATAATTGAAATGGGTATATATTTGTTTTTTGTTAAGTTGCCTAATAATTATGCACAGTAATAGTCACCTGCACACACAGATATCCCCCTAAAATAGCTAAAACTAAAAACAAACTAAAAACTACTTCCAAAAATATTCAGCTTTGATATTAATGAGTTTTTTGGGTTCATTGAGAACATGGTTGTTGTTCAATAATAAAATTAATCCTCAAAAATACAACTTGCCTAATAATTCTGCACTCCCTGTATTGATATTTTTTGGGGGCACAGGGGCAGGCAGCAGCATAGTGCTATCAGCATTCATATTGATATTTATTGCGGGCACAGGGGCAGGCAGCAGCATAGTGCTATCAGCATTCATATTGATATTTATTGCGGGCACAGGGGCAGGCAGCAGCATAGTGCTATAAGCATTCATATTGATATTTATTGCGGGCACAGGGGCAGGCAGCAGCATAGTGCTATCAGCATTCATATTGATATTTATTGGGGGCACAGGCGCAGGCAGCAGCATAGTGCTATAAGCACTCATATTGATATTTATTGGGCGCACAGGGGCAGGCCGCAGCATAGTGCTATCAGCATTCATATTGATATTTATTGCGGGCACAGGGGCAGGCAGCAGCATAGTGCTATAAGCATTCATATTGATATTTATTGCGGGCACAGGGGCAGGCAGCAGCATAGTGCTATCAGCATTTATATTGATATTTATTGGGGGCACAGGCGCAGGCAGCAGCATAGTGCTATAAGCACTCATATTGATATTTATTGGGCGCACAGGGGCAGGCCGCAGCATAGTGCTATCAGTATTTATATTGATATTTATTGGGGGCACAGGGGCAGGCAACAGCAGCTGGACACCTGGCTCGAACTGGCACTCTATGTCTTGGTGTTGCTGGCCTGCCCTGCCGCTAGCGTTTTGTCTGAGCGGGTATTTAGTGCTGCTGGTGGCATTATAACAGATAAGCGCATCCACCTGACAAATGAAAATGCTGACAGGTTGACTCATATAAAAATTATCAAGGCCTGGATTCCCCCAGACATCTCGACTCCACCAGAGGAAAGCAGATGAACAAAGGCACTTCAAATGTATTGTTTAATGTACTGAATACACTGTATTCCCATGCACCCCTTCCACCACAAAAAAGGGTATATGGTTAAATCTTCCTTTTCTCATACTCCTCCTCTTCCATCATATCAACATGCTTATTCGTCGCATATAATTGGCACGACCATGGTCATGGTCGTGACTCAGGGAACCGCGTGCAGTTGCCTGCGGTCTGCTTTTGTTGTTCAACCACTGTGAATGCTAATACTATGTTGCCTCACGTGTTGCCTCACATATGGTTGTTGGCAATGTAGCAGCTGGTTGCAGGGCTGCTCACTGTTTATGCATGCGGTTGCCTATGGCAACGTGTGTTTATATGTGTGCACTTTCCCTGTCTGGTGTGCACGGGGTTTATTGTGTGTGTATTCCCCTTTAAGTGGCTTCACTACCCGGTTTGGTGATGGAAGGGTTAACTCCTAGTGTGTGGGTGTGGCTACTTGGGCTATTTAGCTCCTGCTGGAAGCCAGAACTTTGATGTGTACTTCAGCCATTGTTAGCTGTAGTCATCCTCCTGGTTATTTACCATCTGCCAGTGAGGGCCACCCTTCTGGTCATAAGTTATGTTACATAATGTTATGAAGGTGTCTTTGGTCTACTTGTTTATTGCAGCTTATGGTCCTGGGTTCCTGTGTGATGTGTGGTGTGTGCAGTGTCCGTTTGTGTTCTTGTGGACAGCAGCGCTTCTGCATGGGTTCCAGGCTTTGTGTCTGTGGCAGGTAGGTGTTGTACTTGTTGCATTTACCTGCCATTGCCATAAGCTGTTCATGTTTTCCTTTCTATGTAGCTTGGCCAGTGAGACTCCTGTTCCTCCATGCCTAGGAGGAACAGGTCGTCTTACCCTACTCCTAGTCCAGGACCACCCTGAGGGCTAGTAGGAATCTTACGTTCCAAAGTATGAGCCCTCCTACCATCAGGGTCGGTTCATACGGCTAGGAGACAGGGTGAGAATTAGGGATGTAATAGGAGGTGACCTGCTCCCTGATTACTGTCCTGGCCTTGCATCGATCATCATCTTCTGGCATGGCACGGCTGAGGGTTTTCCCCATCCTCAGCCGTGACAATAATGCCCTCGCATATAATGTTTTACAGGGTCAGCTCACCTGCAGGCCCTCGCATATAATGTTTTACAGGGTCAGCTCACCTGCAGGCCCTCGCATATAATGTTTTATAGGGTCAGCTCAACTGCAGGCCCTCACAAATAATTTTTTACAGGGTCAGCTCACCTGCAGGCCCTTGGATATAATGTTTTACAGGGTCAGCTCAACTGTAGGCCCTCGCATATAATGTTTTACAGGGTCAGCTCAACTGCAGGCCCTCGCATATAATGTTTTACAGGGTCAGCTCACCTGTAGGCCCTCGCATATAATGTTTTACAGGGTCAGCTCACCTGCAGGCCCTCGCATATAATGTTTTACAGGGTCAGCTCAACTGCAGGCCCTCGCATATAATGTTTTACAGGGTCAGCTCACCTGTAGGCCCTCGCATATAATGTTTTACAGGGTCAGCTCAACTGCAGGCCCTCGCATATAATGTTTTACAGGGTCAGTTCAACTGCAGGCCCTCGCATATAATGTTTTCCAGGGTCAGCTCAACTGCAGGCCCTCGCATATAATGTTTTACAGGGTCAGCTGACCTGCAGGCCCCCGCATATAATGTTTTACAGGGTCAGATCAACTGCAGGCCCTCGCATATAATGTTTTACAGGGTCAGCTCACCTGCAGGCCCTCGCATATAATTTTTTACAGGGTCAGTTCAACTGCAGGCCCTTGCATTTAATGTTTTATAGGGTCAGCTCACCTGCAGGCCCTCGCATATAATGTTTTACAGGGTCAGCTTACCTGCAGGCCCCCGCATATAATGTTTTACAGGGTCAGTTCAACTGCAGGCCCTTTGCATATAATGTTTTACAGGGTCAGCTCAACTGCAGGCCCTCGCATATAATTTTTTACAGGGTCAGTTCAACTGCAGGCCCTTGCATTTAATGTTTTACAGGGTCAGCTCACCTGCAGGCCCCCGCATATAATGTTTTACAGGGTCAGATCAACTGCAGGCCCTCGCATATAATGTTTTACAGGGTCAGCTCACCTGCAGGCCCTCACATATAATGTTTTACAGGGTCAGATCAACTGCAGGCCCTCGCATATAATGTTTTACAGGGTCAGCTCAACTGCAGGCCCTCGCATATAATGTTTTACAGGGTCAGCTCAACTGCAGGCCCTCGCATATAATGTTTTACAGGGTCAGCTCACCTGCAGGCCCCCGCATATAATGTTTTACAGGGTCAGTTCAACTGCAGGCCCTTTGCATATAATGTTTTACAGGGTCAGCTCAACTGCAGGCCCTCGCATATAATTTTTTACAGGGTCAGTTCAACTGCAGGCCCTTGCATTTAATGTTTTACAGGGTCAGCTCACCTGCAGGCCCCCGCATATAATGTTTTACAGGGTCAGATCAACTGCAGGCCCTCGCATATAATGTTTTACAGGGTCAGCTCACCTGCAGGCCCTCACATATAATGTTTTACAGGGTCAGATCAACTGCAGGCCCTCGCATATAATGTTTTACAGGGTCAGCTCAACTGCAGGCCCTCGCATATAATGTTTTACAGGGTCAGCTCAACTGCAGGCCCTCGCATATAATGTTTTACAGGGTCAGCTCACCTGCAGGCCCTCACATATAATGTTTTACAGGGTCAGATCACCTACAGGCCCTCACCTACAATCTTATACAGGGAAAGCTCACCTTCTGATGACGACAGCGAAGTCTTGCCTGTTGGAACTCTAGCACACATGGCTGACTTCATGTTAGGCTGCCTTTCCCACGACCCGCGCGTTGTACGCATTTTAGACAACACGGATTACTGGTTGTTCACCCATCTCGACCCCCGCTACAAAGAGAACTTCTCATATCTCATTCCTCTGGTGGAGAGGACAAGCAAAACGGTGCTATACCAGAAGGTCCTTGTTGAAAAATTGCTCCAAAGTTGATAGGGCAGACATCCAAATGGATCATCGCCGTCACGGGGACGTGCGATCGCCTATAAGTTATCTAGAGTCAACAAAGCGGCAGCAGGCCCTCACCTACAAGTCCAGTCTCAGTAGCCAAGAGTCTGGTCAACACAATCCTCACCATGATGGCACACTGGGTGAACGTTGTAAGGCCGGGAGCAAGTTGGCTGCTGGCACAAGAATTGCCCTCCAATAGATCCTCGTTAGCGGAAAGTGTACTCATTCCAATAACAGCACCTCTTAAGAGTGCTGTATTGTTATTTATAGTCACTACCTCCCTGAGTTGGGAGTGAGTAATTGCCGTGCGCCTGCTGCCTTCCTTGGATGCTTGTGCTTTAATAACTTTACCCACCATCTCTGGGTGGTTCACAATTAGGAAAAAAAAGGAGCAATGTAACAACAGGCAATCAGATTTCAGCCATTGACCTGCACTCCGTTTCTCAGGCTCCCTCTTCGGCATCGAACCCTGATTCCCTGTTACCCATGATCACCATGGTAGGCGCAGAAAATAACATTGAAAGTTGATAGGGCAGACATCCGAATGGATTGTCGCCGTCACAGGGACGTGCAATCGCCCAGAGGTTATCTAGAGTCACCAATGCGACAGCAGGTCCTCGCCCCTAAGGTTTTAGATGGTCAGATCAGCAGGCCCTTGCTCCAAATGTTTTTGAGGGTCACCAGCAGGCCATCAATCATAATTTTTCAAGGGTGTGTATGATGCCCTCCTTTATGTGTTACAAAGGGTGTATTGGAGTGCTGGTGTCACGACCGCTACCCCAGCAGCAGTCGTGTCGCACCAGACGGAGGGGAAGGGGGACCCTTATCTACGGATGGGAATATTATGGCCACCCCTGACTAACCCTAAGCTGGCACCTGTCTGCCCTGATACCCTAGACGGGGTGTGAACCCGTGCGGTAAGCAGGATGCCTAAACTCTCCATCACCCTAAAAAGCCTAGAGTGGGGAAAGGCCGATGGGAGCACTAGTCACCATCACTCATGTCTAGGAGAACAGCAGGGGAAGACAGCAACAAACAAACTATATAAGAGATAGACTTATCCAGTCACGAGCAGAGAAGGCGATCCCAAACACGACAGTCCACGCCGGACAAGAGCTAAACAGCAACACCATCAAACGATCTCCTTCAAAGGTCAGAATAGAACTGGAAGTAAAGACTATATCTGGCAATGACTGCAAGTGAAAGTGAAACTAATATAGTAGCTGGGAGTGGCAGACAGGACTCACCTGAGAAGGATGCCTACAAACTCCCAGTCAGGACAAAAAGGTTCACAAGGCAAAACCCAGATGACATACCCTGAACCACGGAGCAAACTCACAAGCTATCGCGAGTAGCAAGTCGCTGCGACCTTCTCCTCCCAGACCTGTCTGGATCAGTCACAGTCGTGACAGTACCCCCCTTTCTACGAGGGGCCCCTGGACCCTCAAGACCAGGCCTCTCCGGATGGGAGCTATGAAAAGCCCGAATGAGTCTGTCCGCTTTTATCTCTGATGCTGGAACCCACATTCTCTCTTCGGAACCATAACCTTTCCAGTGCACCAGGTACTGAAGAGAGCGGCGAACATATCGTGAATCAACAATCTTTTCTACCTGAAACTCAAGACTGCCATCAACAACCACC
This sequence comes from Bufo bufo, assembly GCF_905171765.1. Taxonomy (NCBI): domain Eukaryota; kingdom Metazoa; phylum Chordata; class Amphibia; order Anura; family Bufonidae; genus Bufo; species Bufo bufo. The sequence continues at coordinate 9,842,079 of NC_053390.1, read as the reverse complement.
GGTGGAGGCGGAAGTGGCAATGGTTCAGGAGGTTCTACATATCTCTTAAGCAGAGATCTGTGGAAGACATTATGGATCCTTAGAGTCTGAGGTAGCTCCAGACGAAAAGCCACCGGGTTAATGATCTTAATTACCCTATAAGGACCAATAAATCTCGGACCTAATTTCCACGAGGGAACCTTCAACTTGATATTTCTGGTAGACAACCACACCAAGTCATTCACCCCAAGGTCCGGACCTTCAGAGCGCTTCCTATCAGCCGCACGTTTGTATCTACCACCAATTCTCTTCAAACTTTCTTGCACACTCTGCCACACTGAAGAAAGTGAAGACGCAAATCGTTCCTCCTCGGGAATCCCAGACGGCCCCCCCCTCACTAAACGTACAAAACTGAGGATGGAAACCATACGCACCAAAAAATGGTGACTTATCGGTGGATTCTTGACGACGATTATTAATGGCAAACTCGGCTAACGGTAAATAAGATGACCATTCCTCCTGATTTTCGGAAACAAAGCATCTCAAATATGTCTCTAGGTTTTGATTGGTACGTTCAGTCTGACCGTTGGACTGTGGATGGAAAGATGAAGTAAACGACAGTTGAACCCCTAAACGAGAACAAAAAGCTTTCCAAAATTTAGAAACTAATTGGGTACCACGATCCGAAACAATATCGGAAGGGACCCCGTGAAGCTTCACGATGTGGTCAATAAAAACCTGAGCCAGTGTGTTAGCATTAGGCAATGCGGCAAGAGCAATAAAGTGCACCATTTTACTGAATCTGTCAACAACTACAAGAATAACAGTCTTCCCCGCTGATACTGGTAGATCCGTAATGAAATCCATTGACAGGTGCGTCCAAGGCCTGTTGGGGATGGCCAGAGGTAAAAGACGCCCTGCCGGACGAGTATGATCTACCTTAGAACGAGCACAGGTAGCACATGCAGACACAAAATTCAACACCTCCTGGCGCCATTTAGGCCACCAGAACCGACGAGACACTAACTCAGAGGTTGCCCTACTACCTGGGTGTCCTGCCAGTGTGGTTATGGTGTTCTTTTAGTATCTCCAGTCGTAAATTTTCTGGCACAAACAGTTTACCCGAGGGGCAGGAGGCCGGGGCGTCCCCCTGAGCTTCCAACACCCTCCCCTCCAAACCTGAGTGTAATGCAGAGACCACCACCCCCTTTTGCAAAATGGGCTCTGGTACCTCAACATCACCCCCTCCAGGAAAACTTTGAGACAATGCATCCGCCTTAGTATTTTTTGCCCCCGGGCGATAGGTTATTACAAAATTAAACCTAGTAAAAAATAACGACCACCGAGCCTGTCTAGGGGTGAGACGTTTAGCAGACTCCAGATATAATACGTTTTTGTGATCAGTAATCACCGTGACGGGATGAACCGCCCCCTCCAAAAAATGACGCCACTCCTCAAAAGCCAACTTAATAGCCAAAAGTTCCCTGTTGCCAATATCATAGTTCCTTTCAGCAGTAGACAATTTCTTCGAAAAGAAAGCACACGGACGCCATTCACCAGGGGACGGGCCCTGAGATAGTACCGCTCCCACCCCCACCTCTGATGCGTCAACCTCTACAATAAAAGGAAGCGAGACATCTGGCTGTACGAGAATAGGGGCCGAGGCGAATCTCTACTTCAGAGATGCAAAGGCAGTTTTGGCTGCATGTGACCATTTGGAAAAATCAGATCCCTTTCGGGTCATGTCCGTCAGTGGTTTGACCACCAAGGAATTGTTTTTTATAAACTTTCTATAAAAATTGGCAAACCCCAGGAAGCGTTGCAATGCCTTCAGGTTCTCAGGCAGATCCCAGTCTATAATCGCCCGGACTTTCTCTGGATCCATGCGGAAACCTGAATCTGACAACACATACCCTAGAAATGGCAGTTCTTTTACGGCGAACACACATTTTTCTAACTTAGCAAACAATTTGTTGGCCCTTAATATCTGCAGCACTTGTCTCACATGGATCTTATGTGTATCCAGATCCGGGTAATAGACCAGGATGTCATCAAGATATATCACAACAAATCTCCCGATAAGGTGACTAAAAATATCGTTGACAAAATGTTGGAATACCGCAGGCGCATTAGTAAGACCAAATGGCATGACCAGATTTTCATAATGCCCTTCCGGAGTATTAAAAGCCGTCTTCCACTCATCCCCCTCTTTGATGCGAACCAGGTTATAGGCTCCTCTGAGATCCATTTTGGAGAACCATTTAGCACCAGCAACCTGATTAAAGAGGTCGGGAATGAGAGGAAGAGGATAGGGATCTCGGATAGTTATCCGGTTTAATTCCCGGAAATCCAGGCAAGGACGTAGGCCCCCATCTTTCTTTTTAACAAAAAAGAACCCTGCAGCCACAGGTGAAGAAGAGGGTCTGATGTGTCCCTTAGCCAAACTCTCCGAAATATAATCTTTCATAGCCTTCCTCTCCGGGCCGGAAAGATTGTATAACCGGGTTTTAGGTAGTTTGGCCCCAGGTAGTAGATTAATCGGGCAATCATATGGACGATGAGGTGGTAACCCCTGACAACCCTTCTCAGAGAACACATCCATAAAATCTGACAGAAAGGCAGGTAAAGATGTTACAGAGAGTGTAGAGCACCTACTACTCAAGCAGTTGTCCTTACAATGTTCACTCCACTCCACAATCTCCCAGGCCTGCCAATCCACCACTGGATTGTGAGTCACCAGCCAGGGAAGCCCCAATACCATAGGAGCCGGAAGACCGTCCAGGACATAACACGAGATATGCTCTTTATGGAGGTCCCCTACCTGCAGATGGATATTATGAATAATCTGAGTTAACTCTTTCTGAGTAAGAGGGGAGGAGTCGATGGCAAAAACAGGAATAGTTCTGCGTATCGGTTCTGGAGTAAAACCCAGAGCCTGAGCAAACCGTGAATCCACCAAGTTGACCCCCGCCCCACTGTCCAAAAAGTCGGAACTGATCTCAGTCTTATTGCCCGCATCAACGGTAGCGGACAACAAAAACTGAGACATGCGTATGGAGGAAACGAATACGCCCAGACTGTTATCCTCCGCACAATCTGGGGACTCTAGTTTTCCCGGCGGCTCCTTTGTTTGTGGTCTCTTGGGTTCTGAGGGACAAACCTTTACAAAATGACCCCTCCCCCCACAACGAAAACAAACCTCTGACCTACAGCGGAACTTAGGAGGATTCACCCGTCTAGTGGCGCCCCCTATTTGCATTGGTTCGACTGGATCATAACAAACCGATCCCTGCCCTATAGAGGCCTCCGTAAAATTTTATAGTCTCTCCCTGAGTCGTCTGTCGATTCTTATGGACAGAGACATAGCAGCCTCCAGAGACCCAGGGACCTCGTATACCGCCAGCACGTCTTTTAATTTTCCAGACAACCCCTGGCAGAACTGACTCCTAAGGGCCGAGTCGTTCCATAACGTATCAGTAGCCCACCTACGGAATTCGGAACAATATAGTTCAGCAGACCGGTTCTCTTGCCGAAGTCTACGTAGCTTAGACTCAGCCAGTGAGACCCTGTCCGGGTCATCATATACGAGACCCAGGGCTTCAAAAAACTCCTCCACTGATCGTAAAGCCAGAGAGTCGGATGGTAGGGAGAAAGCCCAAGCCTGCGGATCTCCTTGCAGGAGAGAAATTACAATACCCACCCGTTGTTCCTCACCGCCGGAGGATCTAGGGCGTAACCTGAAGAACAATTTGCAAGCTTCTCTGAAGGTTACAAATTGGTCTCTCCCTCCAGAGAACCTATCAGGTAAAGCCACTTTTGGCTCAGGAGTACCTTGGTTTCCCGTAGCAACGGTGGAACCCAAGGATGGCTGCTGCTGCTGCAGCACTGTTGCTTTTAATCCTGCCACTTCAAGGGATAATCCCTGTAATTGTTTCGCCAAAACCGTAACCGGATCCATAGTGGAACAGAAAAATACAAAGCAAAACAGCAAGCAAAAAAAAAAAAAAAAAAAAAAAGTGACATTTCTTTTTTTTTTTTTTAAAAAGGCCAGATATACTGTCACGACCGCTACCCCAGCAGCAGTCGTGTCGCACCAGACGGAGGGGAAGGGGGACCCTTATCTACGGATGGGAATATTATGGCCACCCCTGACTAACCCTAAGCTGGCACCTGTCTGCCCTGATACCCTAGACGGGGTGTGAACCCGTGCGGCGAGCAGGATGCCTAAACCCTCCGTCACCCTAAAAAGCCTAGAGTGGGGAAAGGCCGATGGGAGCACTAGTCACCATCACTCATGTCTAGGAGAATAGCAGGGGAAGACAGCAACAAACAAACTATATAAGAGATAGACTTATCCAGTCACGAGCAGAGAAGGCGATCCCAAACAAGACAGTCCACGCCGGACAAGAGCTCCACAGCAACACCATCAAACGATCTCCTTCAAAGGTCAGAATAGAACTGGAAGTAAAGACTATATCTGGCAATGACTGCAAGTGAAAGTGAAACTAATATAGTAGCTGGGAGTGGCAGACAGGACTCACCTGAGAAGGATGCCTACAAACTCCCAGTCAGGACAAAAAGGTTCACAAGGCAAAACCCAGATGACATACCCTGAACCACGGAGCAAACTCACAAGCTATCGCGAGTAGCAAGTCGCTGCGACCTTCACCTCCCAGACCTGTCTGGATCAGTCACAGTCGTGACAGCTGGTTCCTTGTAATTTTTGGCAGCCCTTTCACTTAGTGCATAGGCTTTATGAGTGTAGGAGTCCCACTACCTGAACTATTGTACCACAATGTAAATGAGGCCCTCCATTAAGTGATATACAGGTTGCATCGGAGTACCTCTTACTTGTAAATATACAGGAAAGAATGTTTCTTAACAATTTTTTCTCAAAAATTATTATTATAATTTTTTTGTTTAGTGCGTATTATTGTCAGTCCGTAAAAGTGGCGTACTATTCGGACAACATCGTTCCCAGCAGCATCCTGCGAGTACAAGATGCATCCATACAAACTCCCCATGCTGTTCCAGAAACATTTTGGTGGTGTTTTCATCAATTTCTGACATTTTCCTATGAACCAGACACCCTCCCTTCTTTAGAGCAGGGGGTACCTGGTTTAATGCTCGGGTTCTCCTATTGACTTTCATTATACTAGGGTGCTCGTCGAGCACCTGAACATCCGAATGTGTTCGTCCTGAGCACCCGAGCACTACGGTGCTCGATCGACACTATCTTAAGTGGCCAGAGATTTTCCTGGCAACGAATCGCTACATGACTAAGTTCAGGATGTGTGCCATGCACGGCACATTTGTAATTTAGCCCTATTTCAGCACGCTCAGCAGATTGGCACCGTTGTCGCACACCACTTTACCAACTGTCAAATTCAGCGGGGTTAGTCACTGATCGATCTGTGACCGCAAAGCTGAAAGTAGTGCAGGACCAGTGTGGCTCTTGTCTTCCAGGCACAACAGACGCAGCACAGCATGGCAAATTAAAAACAAAAAGATAGCATTTAGTAATTATAAAAAATAAAAAAACCGAGGATGACAGGCTAATTTATAAGATTAGGCAGAGAGAGGCCAAACAAGATATAAGAGCTTCTAAAGCACAGGCAGAAGAGAAATTAGTTCAGTCAGTGAAAAAAGGCGATAAGACATTCTTCAGATACATAAATGAAAAAAGGAAACTAAAACAAGGAATTACCAATTAAAAACAAAAGAAGGAAGGTATATGGAAGAAGATAAAGATCTAGCTGACTGCCTCAATAAATACTTCTCTTCAGTTTTTACAAAAGAAAATGAAGGAAAAACAGATTTATTTAACCAATCATTGGAAACAGGAGTCGTCCCAGAAGATTGGAAATTAGCAAATGTTGTGCCCATTCACAAGAAAGGTAGTAGGGAGGAATCGGGCAACTATAGGCCAGTAAGCCTGACATCAATAGTGGGGAAATTAATGGAAACCCTACTTAAGGAGAGGATTGTCGAACATCTAAAATCCCATGGATTGAAAGATGAAAAACAGCATGGGTTTACTTCAGGGAGATCATGTCAAACTAATCTTATTGATTTTTTTTGATTGGGTGACTAAAATAATAGATGGCAGAGGTGCAGTAGACATCGCTTATCTAGACTTTAGTAAGGCTTTGGATACTGTCCCAAAATAGAAGGCTTATCAATAAATTGCAGTCTTTGTGCTTGGACTCCCATATTGTTGAATGGATTAGGCAGTGGCTGAGGGACAGGCAACAGAGAGTTGTAGTCAATGGAGTATATTCAGACCAGGGTCTTGTTACCAGTGGGGTACCTCAGGGATCTGTTCTGGGACCCATATTGTTTAATATCTTTATCAGCGAAATTGCAGAAGGCCTCGATGGTAAGGTGTGTCTTTTTGCTGATGACACAAAGATTTGTAACAGGGTTGATGTTCCTGGAGAGATACACCGAATGGAAAAGGATTTAGGAAAACTAGAGTAATGGCCAAAAATCTGGCAACTAAAATGTAATAAGTGCAAGATAATGCACCTGGGGCGTAAAAACCCAAGAGCAGAATATAAAATCTGTGATACAGTCCTAACCTCAGTATCTGAGGAAAGGGATTTAGGGATCATTATTTCAGAAGACTTAAAGGTAGGCAGACAATGTCATAGAGCAGCAGGAGATGCTAGCAGAATGCTTGGGTGTATAGGGAGAGGCATTACCAGTAGACAGAGGGAGGCGCTCATGCCGCTCTACAGTGCACTAGTGAGTAGTGTTGAGCGAACTTCTGTTTTAAGTTCGCCATCTAAAGTTCGGCTTCCGGTTAGCGGAGAATCCCGATATGGATTCCGAATTCCGTTGTGGTCCATGGTAGCGGAATCAATAATCGGCCATTATTGATTCCGCTACCACGGACCACAACGGAATTCGGAATCCATATCGGGATTCTCCGCTAACCGGAAGCCGAACTTTAGACACCGAACTTAAAACCGAAGTTCGCTCAACACTACTAGTGAGACCTCATTTGGAGTATTGTGCGCAGTACTGGAGGCCATATCTCCAGAAGGATATCGATACTTTGGAGAGAGTTCAGAGAAGAGCTACTAAACTAGTACATGGATTGCAGGATAAAACTTACCAAGAAAGATTAAGGGACCTTAACATGTATAGCTTGGAAGAAAGACGAGACAGAGGGGATATGAGAGAAACTGCTAAATACATAAAGGGAATCAACAAGGTAAAAGAGGAGAGAAGATTTAAAAAAAGAAAAACTGCTACAAGAGGACATCGTTTTAAATTAGAGGGGCAAAGGTTTAAAAGTAATATCAGGAAGTATTACTTTACTGAGAGAGTAGTGGATGCATGGAATAGCCTTCCTGCAGAAGTGGTAGCTGCAAATACAGTGAAGGAGTTTAAGCATGCATGGGATAGGCATAAGGCTATCCTTCATATAAGATAGGGCCAGGGACTATTCATAGGATTCAGTATATTGGGCAGACTAGATGGGCCAAATGGTTCTTATCTGCCGACACATTCTATGTTTCTATATGTCTCACCTGGCACGTCGAATAGGTTCTGGGGAGCTTGGGGGGTGCAGCGGAAGAGGCGGTAGCAGTGGAAAAGTAGGAGTCAGCCGAGGAGGAGACGGAGGATGGAGTAGGAGGAGGAGAAGAAGAGGCAGGCCTGCATGCAATCTGTGGCGGTAACACCAAATCCACACGGGTGCCACGGGTTGCATGCTTGACGGCCGTCAGAAAGTTCACCCAGTTGGCAGTAAAAGTTATGTACCTTCCCTGCCCATGTTTGCTAGACCACGTGTCTGTGGTCAGATGTAACTTGGCACCGACAAGAGATCAGTGGCCTAGGGATCGCCATAGCAACCATAGCAGTGGCTATGGGGCCCTACGCCACTGGGGGCCCATCCGACGGCATTCAGTTTTTTTTTAACACACACAGACACTACACACAGGCAGCCAGGAAGTGGCGTAACTACCGGGGAAGTATTCAAGTTAGTTAAATATCGATGTCTTACTGTTCAGGGCCCCTTCACAGCAGCAGTCTTAATGTTCAGGCCCCCTCGCTAATGTGCTCTAATCTTACTGTATTCTAAAGTCTCCTGATGTGTCTGGGATTCGAACCCACAACCTCCAATGTATCAGTGGCAAAGCATTTACCCTCACAACCATAAAGGAGGCATTGCAACTGATTGAAAAAATTTGACACTTCTACTGTTATAGCTGGCTAAGTGTACATACATCTATACACATGACAGCTGCCCCAACACACCCAGCACTGCTATATCTCTATATGACAGCTATCCCAGCACACTCAGTCTGCTATATCTCTATATATGAGCAGCTGTCATGTGTATAGATTTCCCCCTCGCCAGCGATAACAGTAGAAGTCTCATATTTTTTCAGTCAGCAGCAAGGCATCTCTTATGGTCTTGTGGTTAGATGCTTTGCCTCTGATACAGAAGGTCGTGGGTTCGAATCACAGCAGAAACCTTTCCTGAAATACAAGCACTGACTCCATATATGGACATACAGGGCAGGACACAGGAAGAGGCTGCATCGCATCGCTGACATGGAGGTAAGTAGAAGTGTTTATTTTATTTTTTTTAACACCCGACTGTTACTGCCATGGGGGGAGCGGGGGGCACTTGATACTGGCACATGGGGGGAGGGGGGTTGGCACCTGACCTGATACTGGCACCTGGGGGGGGGTTGGCACCTGATACTGGCACATGGGGGGGGAGAGGCACCTGATACTGTGGATGGCACTGTTTAGGGGAGGGGGATCTGTGTATGGCACTATTTAGGGGAGGGGGGATCTGTTGATGGCACTATTTAGGGGAGGGGGATCTGTGGATGGCACTATTTAGGGAAGGGGATCTGGATCTGTGGATGGCACTATTTAGGGGAGGGGGATCTGTGTATGGCACTATTTAGGGGAGGGGGGGATCTGTTGATGGCACTATTTAGGGGAGGGGGATCTGTGGATGGCACTATTTAGGGGAAGGGGATCTGTGGATGGCACTATTTAGGGGAGGGGGATCTGTGGATGGCACTATTTAAGGGAGCGGGATCTGTGGATGGCAGTATTTAGGGGAGGGGGATCTGTGGATGGCACTATTTAGGGGAGAGGGATCTGTGGATGGCACTATTTAGGGGAGGGGGATCTGTGGATGGCACTATTTAGGGGAGGGGGATCTGTGGATGGCACTATTTGGGGGAGAGGGATCTGTGGATGGCACTATTTAGGGGAGGGGGATCTGTGGATGGCACTATTTAGGGGAGGAGGATCTGTGGATGGCACTATTAAGGGGAGGGGAATCTGTGGATGGCACTATTTAGGGGAGGGGGATCTATGGATGGCACTATTTAAGGGAGGGGGATCTGTGGATGGCACTATTTAGGGGAGGGGGATCTGTGGATGGCACTATTTAGGGGAGGGGGATCTGTTGATGGCACTATTTAGGGGAGGGGGATCTGTGGATGGCACTTTTTAGGGGAGGGGGATCTGTGGATGGCACTGAGGGGGGGGGGGGGGGGCCATACATTTTTTTTGCTATGGGGCCCATGCATATCTAGCTATGCCCCTGCCAGAGATATAGTCACTTGCCACTGAATGTGGCCATATAGTTCTAGGATGCCCTTCTGGGGGAAATATTTCCTTCCTGGAACCTTCCATTGCAGTGTGCCAATGGCCACAAATTTTCTAAAGGCCTCAGAGTCCACCAATTTATATGGCAGTAGTTGGTGGGCTAGCATTTGGGCCATGGAAGCCTGCCTGTGACAAAAGTCCCTATAGAAGAGCGGTATTTTTGGAATGTTAAGATATATGACATTTTTTTTATATGCCCTTTATACAGCTTATCCATTGATTCTCCCTGTCCCCTCCAGATGGGCAGCATCAGCACATCTCTGTCCCGCCCCCCCCCACCCCGCCCCCCCAGTCACCATGGCATTGGCACATTTCTCCCTGTCCCCTCCAGATGGGCAGCATCAGCACATCTCTGTCCCGCCCCCCCACCCCCCCAGACCAGTCACCATGGCATTGGCACATTTCTCCCTGTCCCCTCCAGATGGGCAGCATCAGCACATCTCTGTCCCACCCACCCCCGCCCCCGCCCCCCCAGTCACCATGGCATTGGCATATTTCTCCCTGTCCCCTCCAGATGGGCAGCATCAGCACATCTCTGCCCCCCCCACCCCCGCCCCCCCAGTCACCATGGCATTGGCACATTTCTCCCTGTTCCCTCCAGATGGGCAGCATCAGCACATATCTGTGACAGACATGTGCTGATGCTGCCCATCTGGAGGGGACAGGGAGAAATGTGCCAATGCCATGGTGACTAGGGGGGGGGGGACAGAGATGTGCTGATGCTGCCCATCTGGAGAAGAAATGTGCCAATGCCATGGTGACTGGGGGGGGGGGGGGCAGAGACTCAGCACATCTCTGTCCCCCCCCCCCCACCCGTCCCCCCCCCCAAACCAGTCACCATGGCATTGGCACATCAACTACCAGGACCTCCTCCATTGGTTGTGGATCTTGCAAAATACGAGGTAAGATCCACCCTTTTTTCATTTTTTTGATTTGGTATAGTGGAGGTATATGTTGTTGTCCATCACTTAGTGGTAATTATTATTATTTTAAATGACCTAGTAAATGTTACGTTTTAAGAATCCCAGTTTACAAAACAAATCTGTTATATACAGGGAGTGCAGAATTATTAGGCAAATGAGTATTTTGACCACATCATCCTCTTTATGCATGTTGTCTTACTCCAAGCTGTATAGGCTCGAAAGCCTACTACCAATTAAGCATATTAGGTGATGTGCATCTCTGTAATGAGAAGGGGTGTGGTCTAATGACATCAACACCCTATATCAGGTGTGCATAATTATTAGGCAACTTCCTTTCCTTTGGCAAAATGGGTCAAAAGAAGGACTTGACAGGCTCAGAAAAGTAAAAAATAGTGAGATATCTTGCAGAGGGATGCAGCACTCTTAAAATTGCAAAGCTTCTGAAGCGTGATCATCGAACAATCAAGAGTTTCATTCAAAATAGTCAACAGGGTCGCAAGAACCGTGTGGAAAAACCAAGGCGCAAAATAACTGCCCATGAACTGAGAAAAGTCAAGCGTGCAGCTGCCAAGATGCCACTTGCCACCAGTTTGGCCATATTTCAGAGCTGCAACATTGCCCAAAAGCACAAGGTGTGCAATACTCAGAGACATGGCCAAGGTAAGAAAGGCTGAAAGACGACCACCACTGAACAAGACACACAAGCTGAAACGTCAAGACTGGGCCAAGAAATATCTCAAGACTGATTTTTCTAAGGTTTTATGGACTGATGAAATGAGAGTGAGTCTTGATGGGCCAGATGGATGGGCCCGTGGCTGGATTGGTAAAGGGCAGAGAGCTCCAGTCCGACTCAGACACCAGCAAGGTGGAGGTGGAGTACTGGTTTGGGCTGGTATCATCAAAGATGAGCTTGTGGGGCCTTTTCGGGTTGAGGATGGAGTCAAGCTCAACTCCCAGTCCTACTGCCAGTTTCTGGAAGACACCTTCTTCAAGCAGTGGTACAGGAAGAAGTCTGCATCCTTCAAGAAAAACATGATTTTCATGCAGGACAATGCTCCATCACACGCGTCCAAGTACTCCACAGCGTGGCTGGCAAGAAAGGGAATAAAAGAAGAAAATCTAATGACATGGCCTCCTTGTTCACCTGATCTGAACCCCATTGAGAACCTGTGGTCCATCATCAAATGTAAGATTTACAAGGAGGGAAAACAGTACACCTCTCTGAACAGTGTCTGGGAGGCTGTGGTTGCTGCTGCATGCAATGTTGATGGTGAACAGATCAGAATCCATGGATGGCAGGCTTTTGAGTGTCCTTGTAAAGAAAGGTGGCTATATTGGTCACTGATTTGTTTTTGTTTTGTTTTTGAATGTCAGAAATGTATATTTGTGAATGTTGAGATGTTATATTGGTTTCACTGGTAAAAATAAATAATTGAAATGGGTATATATTTGTTTTTTGTTAAGTTGCCTAATAATTATGCACAGTAATAGTCACCTGCACACACAGATATCCGCCTAAAATAGCTAAAACTAAAAACTAACTAAAAACTACTTCCAAAAATATTCAGCTTTGATATTAATAAGTTTTTTGGGTTTATTGAGAACATGGTTGTTGTTCAATAATAAAATTAATCCTCAAAAATACAACTTGCCTAATAATTCTGCACTCCCTGTATTTGGGTGTAACCAGATACCACCACACATTTATCCAGTGTGGCGATACAATTAATTTTATCTAAAACAGGAACTGTTTAATGAGCACAAAGGCATTTCTTATATACAGTTTCCCCCACAAGGTTACCACCCACATGGACTTTGTGGAGCACAGGACACAAATTCACAACGGCCAATCAACACAGTATTGTACAGTTAGACACTCCCAAATAATGTACACAAACCCCCCTGTGCCTGTGATACAATTAACAAAATACAATAGGCATTGTCTATGACACAATCAACTAAATACAATGGGCATTGTCTGTGACGCAATCAACTAAATACAATGGGCATTGTCTGTGACGCAATCAACAAATACAATGGGCATTACCTGTGACACAATTAACAAAATACAATGGGCATTGTCTGTGATACAATTACCAAACACAATTAACTTAATCACTCATAGGCAGAAAACACATATTTTTCCCAACCACAGAAAACACCCCAAAATACCACATATCCCCATCCCCTGATACCTCGATCTGGGTGAACAACCTATCCAAAAAACACCCAGATCTGTTCAGGGGTTCAGGAATTTCCTGGAAGTCTTATTTTTGCCCCACCGTGCACATGGTCCCATGCCTAAAATAGTTCCATACACTCGACGGCAAAACACTGCTTGACAATTTAAGATGGCCGCCACCACATGTTTGAATCTGTCCCAGTAAAAAGTTTAAGGGGCAGAAACAGTGCCTTTAAAATCCAATATGCCCAAATAGTGTCCCAGGGGCCATAGTCACAGGGCAAGAGGCTGGCAAGTAACTCCTAGTGACGAAGGTGCTTTCGTCACACCTGTCATCTGGATCTACAAATCAGTTATCACTGCAAAGATGGTCGGACTGGACATACAGTACAGACCAAAAGTTTGGACACACCTTCTCATTCAAAGAGTTTTCTTTATTTTCATGACTATGAAGGCATCAAAACTATAAATTAGCACATGTGGAATTATATACATAACAAACAAGTGTGAAGCAACTGAAAATATGTCATATTCTAGGTTCTTCAAAGTAGCCACCTTTTGCTTTGATTACTGCTTTGCACACTCTTGGCATTCTCTTGATGAGCTTCAAGAGGTAGTCCCCTGAAATGGTCTTCCAACAGTCTTAAAGGAGTCCCCAGAGATGCTTAGCACTTGTTGGCCCTTTTGCCTTCACTCTGCGGTCCAGCTCACCCCAAACCATCTCAATTGGGTTCAGGTCCGGTGACTGTGGAGGCCAGGTCATCTGGCACAGCACCCCATCACTCTCCTTCATGGTCAAATAGCCCTTACTTTCAAAGTTTTCCCAATTTTTCGGCTGACTGACTGACCTTAATTTCTTAAAGTAATGATGGCCACTCGTTTTTCTTTACTTAGCTGCTTTTTTCTTGCCATAATACAAATTCTAACAGTCTATTCAGTAGGACTATCAGCTGTGTATCCACCTGAATTCTCCTCAACGCAACTGATGGTCCCAACCCCATTTATAAGGCAAGAAATCCCACTTATTAAACCTGACAGGGCACACCTGTGAAGTGAAAACCATTTCAGGGGACTACCTCTTAAAGCTCATCAAGAGAATGCCAAGAGTGTGCAAAGCAGTAATCAAAGCAAAAGGTGGCTACTTCGAAGAACCTAGAATATGACATATTTTCAGTTGTTTCACACTTGTTTGTTATGTATTTAATTCCACATGTGTTAATTCATAGTTTTGATGCCTTCATAGTCATGAAAATATAGAAAACTCTTTGAATGAGAAGGTGTGTCCAAACTTTTGTTCTGTACTGTATATCAGAATCCTTGCAGCAAGGTGCTTTCATTTGGAAGTTGATTTCCTTCCCTTTGAACCTCTGTCGTCGGGACCTGCTGAAGACAATACAAATGTGTATTACTGTAAACAAACTATAACTCAATAACAGGAGCTGAAGCAGCTTCCAAGGTTCAGAAGCCATTGATGGGGTAATGCAGCCCATTATACACCCCCATAGCAATCTAGGAAGTCCAGCATAAAGAACCAGAAACATGACAAGAAAACCACAAGCAAAGCAAAGCATCTGTCCAAGTCCACACAGGACAGCAGCTGCGTAACTAGAAATGACTGGGCCCAACAGCAAATTTTTGAACAGCCCCCCCCCCCCCTCCTCCTGCAACTTCTTCACAACCCCCCACCTCTCGTGCAAACCCCACTCCTGTGGTGAATCTCGCTCTCTCAGAAAAGGTCCAGCAGCAGCTCCTTCTGTTTCCCTCAGTGTCTCTGTATATAATGTAATTTTATAATACTGCTGAGGAGGCCATGGCAATAAAATCTGTTAGTCGTCCTCCTGGGTGGGCCCCTTCTGAGTTCAGGGCCCAAAGCAGCCGCTTCTCCTATAGCTACGGCCCTGCAGATAAAAACAAGGTTGGAGGGGGTAGGTATCCTGATCTAGGCTCAAGGGTCTCTAATCAATTGTAAACAGAAATGGTGAAAGCCTAAGGCCCCTTTCACACGGGCGAGAATTCCGCGCGGGTGCAATGTGTGAGGTAAACGCATTGCACCCGCACTGAATCCGGACGCATTCACTTCAATGGGGCTGTGCACATGAGCAGTGATTTTCACGCATCACTTGTGCGTTGCGTGAAAATCGCAGCATGCTCTATATTCTGAAAATCGCATGGTTACTAGGTGACGTTTGGGATGGGGACTCGATCTTTATTATTTTCCCTTATAACACGGTTATAAGGGAAAATAATAGCATTCTTAATACAGACTGCTACGTAAATTAGGGATGGAGGGGGTCAAAAAAAAAAAAATTAAACTCACCTCATCCACTTGTTCGCGCAGCCCGGCTTGTCTTCTTTCTTCTTCTTTCAGGACCTGGCTACAGGACCTTTGATGACGTCACTGCACTCATCACATGGTCCATCACGATGGTGATGGACCATGTGATGAGCGCAGTGACGTTATCAAAGGTCCTTTTACTCCCAGGTCCTGAAAGAAGAAGAAAGAAGACAAGCCGGGCTGCGCAAACAAGTGGATGAGGTGAGTTTAATTTTATTTATTTATTTTTTAACCCCTCCATCCCTAATTTACTTTGCATTCTGTATTAAGAATGCTATTATTTTCCGTTATAACCATGTTATAAGGGAAAATAATAAAATCTACACAACACTGATCCCAAACCCGAACTTCTGTGAAGAAGTCTGGGTTCGGGTCCTGCATACCACAGTCAGATTTTTATCACGCGCGTTCAAAACGCATTGCACCCGCGCTATAAAAACTGAACATCGGAATGCAATCGCAGTCAAAACTGACTGCAATTGCGTACCTACTCGCACGATTTTCCCTGATCGCAGGCGCAATTTATCTGGACCTAATCCGGACAAGCTCGTCTGCAAGGGGCCTAAATGTTAAGAGGATTGCCTTAAAATTTAACGTTTATTTTCCAGCAGAAAGATCCAGCGTTTTTTCCGTTGTAAAATGATCAAGTCCCCCCCCCCCCCTCTAATTGGTGGTTTTAGTATTTCAATAAATTTAATACACTTGAGGTCCGTGCTGTGTAGTGCTTGGACATGTCTAGAAACTGAGGCGTCCCTTTTATGCTCAATGTACAACAGGAACCCGCTGGATCTTTCTACGAAGAACAGTTGTCCCAGTGGGGTTAAATGAAGAGCTGACTTACTGCTGTTTCTCCAGACGGTCACATCTGTCCCATATTACATCTTATATGACTACTGCTAGCCGTCCTGTCCTATTCCTTATCCCATCTATTGTGTCCCACTCGTCCGGTAGTGATCAGCACCTCGTTCCTGTAATAACCTATAGATCAATATTTTAGTCCTGCTCTTTGACGATATCTACAATGATTGATTAATACTCATGATACAGTGGTACTTTTATTATTGTCCACCCCTTTAATAATGATGAGCGGCATAGGCAATATTCGTTTTCGTGATTTTTCGCAAATTTTTGGATGAATATTTACCATAAATTTACAAATTTGAGAATTTGTGATCTCCAGTCATTATTTTCTTGATTGGGAAAAGCGGCAATGTAATATGTGCGTATTGCGCGCGCAATAGAAAATAGTTGGCAGCAACTTTTGTGAGTGAAGAACTCCTGATCAGTGTAAGTAATTTTACATTACAGCACTGCTTTGTATTACCTGACAGAACAATAGCTTTATATGCAGATAGAGTTTTCCAATATATTCGCGATTGCGCAAATTGGCACTAATGATGCGCATATTTTTGGCACAATACATGCAACTTCACATTTTATCAGGTCTAAATAGATATTACTCATTGGACAGCACAGTAATCCCTATCACAGCACAGTAATCCCTATCACAGCACAGTAATCCCTATCACAGCACAGTAATCCCTATCACACTACCTAACACCCTGCACTGGAACCTATCAGCTACACTGTATCACTATCTAACCTACACTGACTATCTACCACTAACTATCTGTATTATACATACGAGCTAACTAACTAATGTAATTGGATAAGGAATAGGATCCAGATGAAAGCACAGAGCTCAGCAATGTCACTGCTCTCTCTCTCAGAACTGCAAAAAACTGCAGAAAATGGCTGCTGGGAGGTTCTTATATAGTAAGAAGGAGGCAGCTTTCCTATTGGTTGCTAGGGACGTTGCTAAGCTCAAACAAAGATATTGCAGCCTTCTCATTGGCCCACAAGCAAGAAGCAGGGAGGGGCCATGTGTACTGATTTAAAAAAAAATATAGAATATTCGTGAATACAAAAATATAACACAATATTCTAGATCTGCACGAATTCTCATAGTACCGATATTCGCGATAAAAATTCATGATTAAAATATTCGCGCTCAACACTACTCTTTAACCACTTTCCACACTATGTTGCATGTATCTGTGTATCCAATGTATGCTTACCCTTGTCATTTGCCCACAATGTCCTCCTCTTCCCCTCGGCCTAAGCCTATATTGCACAAGCTCACTGTATCTAGCTGGAGACGTGTTCCCCGTGCCCTAGTAAGCGTCCGCCCGCTTGCACCATAAGTCTAGTGAGAATAGACATGATGATATAATTAGATGTGTCTGGTGTGGAAATGGGGACTACAGCAGGCAGATGTAAACACACCAGCAATGGTCCACACATGCTCCATCTAGTCTGTGGTGATGAGTGGGAACGCTAAGCAGCTTCCATCTTCAATTCTCTGACAACTAGATTAATGATAATAAATAATATTTATTTATATAGCGCCACCTTATTCCACAGCGCTTTACAAATGTATAGGGTTCATGTACAAGACAAAAGTAACTGGCTAATATACAACTGAAACACCAGGAGTCAGGGCCCTGCTCGCAAGAGCTTACAATCTATGAGGAATTGGTGGTGACACATAAGGTAGTTGATTGTGATAAGTAGGATTCGAGCCATTATTGAACCTACAGGAGCGGTGCCGGCCGATCTGCTTCAGGTTTGGGACTAGTGATGAGCGGGAGGTGCCATATTCGATTTCAACTAAATTTGCGAATATTTGCTACAATATTCGTCTCATATTCGTCGAAATCGAATATTCGTCATTATTCTAGTTATCGCGATTAATATGCGATTTAAATAATCGCGTATTGCGATTTTAACTTAAGGCAACTGTGCTATTGGTTTGATATCTACAGGGAGTGCAGAATTATTAGGCAAGTTGTATTTTTGAGGATTAATTTTATTATTGAACAACAACCATGTTCTCAATGAACCCAAAAAACTCATTAATATCAAAGCTGAATATTTTTGGAAGTAGTTTTTAGTTTGTTTTTAGTTTTAGCTATTTTAGGGGGATATCTGTGTGTGCAGGTGACTATTACTGTGCATAATTATTAGGCAACTTAACAAAAAACAAATATATACCCATTTCAATTATTTATTTTTACCAGTGAAACCAATATAACATCTCAACATTCACAAATATACATTTCTGACATTCAAAAACAAAACAAAAACAAATCAGTGACCAATATAGCCACCTTTCTTTGCAAGGACACTCAAAAGCCTGCCATCCATGGATTCTGTCAGTGTTTTGATCTGTTCACCATCAACATTGCGTGCAGCAGCAACCACAGCCTCCCAGACACTGTTCAGAGAGGTGTACTGTTTTCCCTCCTTGTAAATCTCACATTTGATGATGGACCACAGGTTCTCAATGGGGTTCAGATCAGGTGAACAAGGAGGCCATGTCATTAGATTTTCTTCTTTTATACCCTTTCTTGCCAGCCACGCTGTGGAGTACTTGGACGCGTGTGATGGAGCATTGTCCTGCATGAAAATCATGTTTTTCTTGAAGGATGCAGACTTCTTCCTGTACCACTGCTTGAAGAAGGTGTCTTCCAGAAACTGGCAGTAGGACTGGGAGTTGAGCTTGACTCCATCCTCAACCCGAAAAGGCCCCACAAGCTCATATTTGATGATACCAGCCCAAACCAGTACTCCACCTCCACCTTGCTGGCGTCTGAGTCGGACTGGAGCTCTCTGCCCTTTACCAATCCAGCCACGGGCCCATCCATCTGGCCCATCAAGACTCACTCTCATTTCATCAGTCCATAAAACCTTAGAAAAATCAGTCTTGAGATATTTCTTGGCCCAGTCTTGACGTTTCAGCTTGTGTGTCTTGTTCAGTGGTGTGACGCTTTGCGATCCACAGCGATACTAGGAAATCGCAAATGCGCCATATTTCGCAATCACAGAGACACCAGAGCCTTCACTAAGAATCTTCTTGTTTGACTAAAGGAGTAATTCACAGAGCAGAGGTGCCATTATCACCACCTTGTGACAAACCTTTCCTGCCCAGGCCAAGTTGAGTAGCCATCAATCTAGTTCTCTTATGACAGAACCTCATAAACCTGGTCTTTTTGCAGCCATAATGTCTCCAATACCAGCAGGGGTCTCACACCTTTAGCCTGGGCAGCGAGCTTCAGAAGAAAAAGACAGATCCTTATCACACAGCTGGTTGGTACAGGAAGGAAGATGACCTGAAAGTCCCCTTCAATCCATAAGCTTCATATTTTTCCCATATTTTCCTAATATTTCATGGGTTCTGGAAATGTGAAAGGAACCATCTTTTAAGAGATGGTTTTGGTTCTTCTAACCCACCTTCTAGGAAACCCGCGGGCAAATCAGAGATTCCCGCTCTGAGATATAAAGGTTTTCAGGCACCCTTTATTATCTTCTAGTCGTATTTGTTATCAGATGATGCGTAAAATTGTACTGATTATCAATATCAACTATATTTCTTGATTGGACTTACGGGATATGGAGAAATGGGCAAAGCAAAGATTCTGCCAGATTTTCTCCCTATGGGGCAAAGGACTGCCCCTGTTCCAATTACACAAGGCTGGACCTGAACGTGTCATAACCACTCCCCGCTTCAGAGTGGGTAAAAACAGTGACACACTCAGGCCCTGCGTCCTTCTTCTACCATCTGACGTCGACTAACATCACGACCGCCCGCTGGACACGGGCACACCCCACCATCTTGGATTATTCTACAAAGACTTTGCCTTTTACTGGACTGTACCACGGTAATTCTGAACTTACAGACATTCTATTCCCTTCCACCTCTTACCTATTTCTATCCAAACCAATCTGTTCAACTGGCCGGTATATTTATCTGTCAGCTTTAATATATATATTTTTGTGTATAGTTTTAGAATAAAAAAAACTAATGATTTCATCGTTCCAGTTTTGCCCTTGTTACTTGATGACCTGATCTATGCTAAGAACTCTGTCCTCAGAAGACATACTACCAAATTGTTTTATTTTTATAAATTGTTAATGTTCTAGCTAGGTTGCAAATAACCGTTTCGTCCCTTTAGGATTAGCTAGCCTGGGTCTCTTCGCCCCGATTCAATACGAAGAGTGGTGGCAGCAAATTAATTTTATTTCCAGCGTGAAATCAGTAATTTAATTTTTACCGATTGTACATACAATCGTGATTGTATCATGTATGGGCCCACCAACCAATCTTAAACGTCTTCTGTGCTCACAGTGGATTCGCCTCCAGAAGTCTCTAGTGGAGACCTGTATGGCAACTGCGGCATAGGGACGACGGGATTGGCGGGTGGTTGTCACATTGGTGGCAGCAGTGGGATAGCAGAACCCAAAACCAGGCAGAAGTCAGCTTTTGGGAGATCAGAGCACAAAGAACTGACAAGTGCAGCTTTTTGAGCAATCATAACAATAGGACAGCGGTTACTTAGTATCCTGTCCTGCGGAACTTGAGTTCCGGGCGCAAAACGGTACACATTGATAGCGAATAGATTGGTTTACATTTCCCCACCTTTTCTTTGCTATATCCTATTCTTTTTCTGTTCTTTTCTGAATGTCTGATTCAGTTCCAAATTACCTAAGTTGGTCTGTCGCCGATTTACACGCCGTGTGTGAGTCGCAAGGCATTGCCATTCTACACAAAAATCGATCACAGCTGATCAAAGCTTTGACGGAGAGAGACGGCCAAGCGATGGAGGATTCCAATCCCATGCGGGAGGCTTCGCTGCCCCTTCGTTCAACGTCACCCAGCATCGCCAGCTATGGGAGTGCTGATGTTGCTACTTCAGCTCCGGGTGATGCAGGTACCCTGGAGAACAGCATGTCCACAGCTCCTGCTAACCCTCAGCAAGGAACAAGCAGCTCTGGACTAAACTTCACTGCCTTGGGCCCTATGAGCCAGCAGTTGTTACCGGGCCTGACTGGCGCGGATTTGCGTTTATACCTGGAGATGCAGCAACAGCAGCAAAGAGAGGAGCGGCAGCAGCAAAGAGAGGAGCGGCAGCATCAGTTCCAGCTTCAGAGGGAAGCGCTGCAACACCAGCGTGCACTAGAACTGTCCCAAGTGAGACAGGCCGAGCGGTCTTCCTCTCCTAACACTCCTGCTGCAGGAGGCATTCCTCTACCTGTGGTCCCCAAAGCAAGGTTTCCAGTTATGGAGAAAAATGGGGACATTGATTTATATTTACGCTCGTTTGAGAGAGCGTGCCGCCAGTTCTGCATCCCTGAGGATCAGTGGGCTCTACACCTGACGCCTCAGCTGACTGGTAAAGCGCTGGATGCTTTTGCGGAACTACCCACAGACCAAGATTGCGATTATCAGACTATCAAGGATGCCATAATTGCTAAGTTCCAGTTAACCCCTGAGGTTTACCGGAGAAAGTTCCGTGCCATCCAGAAAGGATCCACAGACTCTTACGCGGATGTGGCTAGCCGCTTATGCACCACATTCCGCCAATGGACTAGAATTCTTAAAGAAAAGACTTATGCTCACCTTGAGGATTTGATGATCCATGACCAACTCCTTGCGATATGCTCTACAGATGTGAGACAGTTTGTGCTGGAGCGCAAGCCGCAGTCTGTGAAAGAAGCTGCTGAGCTGGCAGACATGTTTGTCGCAACCCGGGTACCGGACATTCGCAAACCTGTGATGACGGACATCCGCAGGCCGGTGGTATCAGACATCCTCAAACCCCTGGTACCTGACAGCCGCAAAACTCCAGTACCCAACCAGGACAGAGCCATGTCCCAGAACTGGAGAGAAGGCAGGCCCGCTGGCCCTGTGAAC
The DNA here is from genome assembly GCF_905171765.1 of Bufo bufo. NCBI lineage: Eukaryota > Metazoa > Chordata > Amphibia > Anura > Bufonidae > Bufo > Bufo bufo. The sequence continues at coordinate 9,820,258 of NC_053390.1, read as the reverse complement.
CGTGAGACAACCAGGCCCTGGTGTGAGCTGTGTCGTAGGCCCAGTCTCACCAAGCAAACCTGTTACGCAGGGAAGCCGGCCCAACCTCCTAGCACCACGACGACGCCAAGCCCTAAGGGGGCCAACGCTTCCACACCTACCTCGTCTGCTGTATTGCTGGTCGGAGGACCCGAGGTGCACAGCAGATCCCAGAATCACCAGCCTGTCACTGTGAACGGCCAGACTGTCATCGGATTCCGTGATACCGGTGCAGATGTCACCTTGGTCCGTTCACATCTTGTTACGGAGAAGGATATCCTTCCAGGAAAGTACCTCGCTCTGACCGGAGTTGGGGGCACTCGCACTCATGTGGCCCAAGCCCAAGTCACCATTGATTGGGGAATGGGACGGCAAAAGCGGGTTGTTGGGGTCCTGGATGATATTCCCGTTGCCACAGTGCTTGGCACTGATTTGGGCACCCTTGTTTCCCATTACGAATACCCTGCAAGCGCGCAGGAGGCCCAAGCAGGACTCCCTGAACAAAACCAGGTACTGTACCGCCCTTTGGGGAAACGGAGACGGGGACACTTTGCCTGCTATTTTTACTGTCCCTAATGCACCTAGGGAGGTATCAGATTTAAATGTACAAGCAACCGAATGTCATTTGCCTACTTCTGCACCTGTCATTGTTGATCCGAATGCGTGTGTTAGTGTTAGCAATGGTGATATAAATGATGCTGTACCTGTTCTGGTCATTACACGTTCCATGGCCAGCCGCCTGAACTCAGAACCGACCGAAGGGACCCCCTCGGGCGATTCTGACCCTCAGGCGGATGACAATGCGAGAACGACCTTTTCATGTGATGATGATGATTGTGTCACTGCGCTGGTAGACGCTTCCAGTGTCGCCAGTAACCTGGGCTCAGATGGGGCTGCGGGGACAGAACCAGCCGTCCCTCCACCCACCTCTGACCCCAGCATTGAAGGTAACTCTCCACAGCTGACTTCATATGTCACTGGTCAGCTGGAGGAGACCGGTGGCGCTGCATTCGTGCAGGCCTTGAAGGGTGACCCTAGTCTGGAGGCCCTTAGGGCCCGAGCCGGCCAGCCTCCAGGTGAGGGCACTCCATATAAAATCTATTGGGAGAACAACCGACTGTACTGTGAAGCTGTGCAGCCTACAAAAGGTGGCGCAGGTGAGAATACGAGACAGCTGGTAGTCCCTAGGTAATTTCGGGCACAGGTGCTCAAAGCAGCCCACGACATTCCACTTGCAGGACATTTGGGAATCAGAAAGACCCACAAACGTGTTCAGAACCATTTTTACTGGCCCACGATGGGAACGGACATAACTAAGTACTGCCGATCGTGTACCACTTGCCAGAGGGTTAAGAAGGCTGGAGGACCCCGCAAAGCTCCTTTGCAGCCACTGCCCGTGATCACAGAGCCCTTCCAGAGAGTGGCAGTGGATATAATTGGTCCCCTTCCCATTCCTAGCAGTTCTGGCAAGCGCTACATCTTAACGGTCGTGGACTATGCCACCCGTTATCCAGAGGCGGTAGCACTGTCTTCCCTTAGGTCGGCCACGGTGGCGGACGCCTTGATTGGGATTTTCTCGCGTGTAGGTTTCCCCGCCGAGATGATCTCTGATCAGGGCTCTTGCTTCATGTCGGAGTTAATGGAAGCCCTCTGTGAGAGGATGCAAATCAAGCACACCACTTCCAGTGCGTATCACCCGCAAACCAACGGCCTTTGCGAACGTTTCAACGGAACGTTAAAGCAAATGCTGGCCACATTCGTGGAATCGCAGGGGAAGGACTGGGAGCGGCACCTGCCTCATTTGCTGTTCGCTTACAGAGAAGTGCCACAGGAGTCCACTGGGTTCTCACCCTTTGAACTCCTATATGGACGAGACGTCCGAGGGCCCTTAAAACTGATTCGGGAGACCTGGGAGGGAAAAGGTGACCCCTCAGAAGTCTCTGTGGTTGAATATGTCCTAAAATTTCGGGACAAGATGGAGTCCCTCATGACCATAATGACGGAAAACCTTGCAAAGGCACAGGCCAAACAGAAGGCTTGGTATGATCAGCATGCCAGAGAGCGGTCATACCAAGCAGGTCAGAAGGTATACGCCCTACTCCCTGTCAGGCAGAACAAATTGCAGGCTGCCTGGGACGGGCCATACGCTATTCTGAAACAGGTGAACCCAGTCACTTACCTAGTGAGTCTCGGGGGTAAGCGACAGAAACTGTTCCACGTGAACATGTTAAAAGCACACGAGGAAAGAGAGCAGTATGTATTAGCAGTGTGTAGCCAGCTATAACCCGAAGAGCCAGATCCACTGATAGACTTGCTAGCAGAGCTACGAGACGTGGCAGATGATTGGAACATCAACCCCCACCTCTCGTACCCACAGAAGCTTCAGCTCACCACTCTCCTGAGTACACACAGCGCCCCATTCTCAGGCATCCCTGGCCAAACCAACCTAGCCGCTCACCGAGTTGACACAGGGACCCACAAGCCCTTACGGCAGGGCCCCTATCGCACATCACCCGAAGTGCAGGCTGAGATCAAACGAGAGATTGACGAGATGCTACAGTTAATGGTCATCCAGAAATCCTCTAGTCCATGGGCCGCCCCGGTTGTTTTAGTCCCAAAAAGGACAAGACAACCCGGTTCTGTGTCGACTATCGGAGACTGAATGACATCACCATAACCGATGCGTATCCCATGCCTCGAATTGATGAATTGCTGGATCAGCTGGCATCCGCCAGCTATCTAACAATCATGGACTTGAGCCGTGGATACTGGCAGATTCCGCTTGCGCCAGAGGCGAGAGCGAAATCCGCATTCATCACCCCTTTTGGCCTCTATGAGTTTACTCGTATGCCCTTTGGGATGAAGAATGCGCCCGCCACCTTTCAGCGGGCCATGAATGAACTGTTGGAAGGAATGCAAGGTTATGCCCTAGCATATCTGGACGATATAGCCATATATAGTCCAACCTGGGAAGATCACCTTAACCATCTGTCACAGGTATTGGGAAGAATGTCCGCTGCCAATCTGACCATTAAGCCCAACAAATGTCAGATTGCCATGACAGAGGTTCAGTACCTTGGACACAGAGTAGGCAGCCAGACCCTGAAACCTCAGATAGGGAAGGTCGATGCCACTGTAGCATGGCCACGGCCTAACACCAAAAAACAAATACAGGCATTTCTGGGAACGGCAGGGTACTATAGGAAGTTTGTTCCATCCTATAGTACTCTGGCTAAACCGCTGACCGATGAAACGGGCAAAAAACAACCCAACACGGTCACATGGAACTCGGAACTAGAACAGGCATTTTGGGCCCTGAAGGAAGCGCTAGCTAGCGCTCCTGTCCTTCAAGCTCCCGACTTCTCCCGTCAGTTCCTAGTACAAACTGACGCCTCAGACCACGGTCTGGGAGCCGTCCTTAGTCAGGTGGACGCAACCGGGAATGAGCACCCCGTCCTCTACCTGAGCCGAAAACTACTTCTGCGGGAAACCGCGTACTGCACCACTGAGAAAGAGTGCCTAGCGATCCTATGGGCCCTACAGAAACTACAATCGTACCTATATGGACGATCCTTCATGGTCATCACAGATCAGAACCCTCTCAGCTGGCTGAAACGTACTTCTGGTACCAATGGAAAATTTCTCCGCTGGAGCTTAGCGCTCCAACAGTACGATTTCACGATTCAGCACAAACCGGGAAGTCGCCATCAGAATGCTGACGGACATTCCCGCTGTAACGAGCTCAAATAGGGAGTTGGGATTGCTTCAGTCCCAGTCTTGCTGACCACTCCTTACCCAATCTTCCAAAGGGGGGAGGTGTGACGCTTTGCGATCCACAGCGATACTAGGAAATCGCAAATGCGCCATATTTCGCAATCACAGACACCAGAGCCTTAACTAAAAATCTTCTCTTTTCACTAAAGGAGTAATTCACAGAGCAGAGGTGCCATTATCACCTCCTTGTGACAAACCTTTCCTGCCCCATGCCAAGTTGAGTAGCCATCAATCTAGTTCTTTTATGACAGAACCTCCTAAACCTGGTCTTTCTGCAGCCATAGTGTCTCCAATACCTGCAAGGTTCTCACACCTTCAGTCTTGCCAGTGCGCTTCAAAGAGAGCAGGACAGATGCTTATCGGACAGCTGTTTGAGACACAAAAAGAGGTCACCGGGCAGCCACCTCTAATACATAGCTTTCATATTTGCGTCCATATTTCCTCATATTTCCTGGGTTCGGAACCAATGCACTAAACCATCTCTTCAGGGATTATTCCAGCCCCAATAATACACCTTTCAGGAAATCGGCCAGTCAATCAGAGATTCTCTCTCTCAGATATCAAAGCTCTCGGAGAATCCAAATGGTAATTCTATCCTGTTTGGTATCAGAGGATCTGTAAAATTGTGCTTATTCTCAATATGACCTCTATGTCCTAATTTGACCCACGGGCACGGAGAAACTGGCACAGCAAAGATTCAGCCAGATTTCCTCTGTCCAGGGCAGGAACTGCCCCTCTTCCAATTACCCAAGGCTGGACTTGTGCGGGTCACAACCCCTCCCCACTGCAGAGTGGGTAAAACTCTGTGACACATTCAGCCCTGGGTCCTTCTTCTACCATCTGACGTCGACTAACATCACGACCGCCCGCTGGACACGGGCACACCCCACCATCTTGGATTATTCTACAAAGACTTTGCCTTTTACTGCACTTTACCACAGTAATTCTGAACTTACAGACATTCTATTCCCTTCCACCTCTTACCTATTTCTATCCAAACCAATCTGTCCAACTGGCCGGTATATTTATCTGTCAGCTTTAATGTGTATATATTTTTGTGTGCAGTTTCATCGTTCCAGTTTTGCCCTTGTTACTTGATGATCTGATCTATGCTAAGAACTCTGTCCTCAGAAGACATACTACCAAATTGTTTTATTTTTATAAATTGTTAATGTACTAGCTAGGTTGCAAATAACCGTTTCGTCCCTTTAGGATTAGCTAGCCGGGGTCTCTTCGCCCCGATTCAATACGAAGAGTGGTGGCAGCAAATTAATTTGATTTCCAGCGTGAAATCCATAATTTTATTTTTACCGATTGTACATAAAATCGTGATTGTATCCTGTATGGGCCCACCAACCAATCTTAAACGTCTTCTGTGCTCACAGTGGATTCGCCTCCAGAAGTCTCTATAGGAGACCTATATGGCAACTGTGGCTTAGTACGACGGGATTGGCGGGTGGTTGTCACACCCGCTACCCTTGATCACCATGGTAGGCGCAGAAAAGAACATTAAAAGTTGATAGAGAAGATATCCAATTGGATCGTGGACGTCACGGGGACGTCACGGGGACATGCGATCAGGCAGAAGTTATCTAGAGTCAACAAAGCGGCAGCAGGGCCTCTCCTGTCCAACGTTTCCAAATCAAAAATACCCCAGTGACATTCCCTGTAATTTTTTATTAATCATTTCAATAACAGGGCATCTTAAGAGTCCTGTATTGTTATTTATCGTCACTACATCTCCGAGTCGGGAGTGGGTAATTGCAGCGCGCCCCCTCCTTTACTTGGATGCTTCTGCTTCAATAACTTGTCCCGCATTTCCACTCCATTACATTGCAGCCATAGACCTGGGTGTGGTATCCTTTTCTCACGCTCCCTCTCCGGCATTGAACCCTGATTCCCCGTTACCCGTGATCACCATGGTAGGCGCATAAAAGAACATCGAAAGTTGATAGAGAAGATATCCAATTGCATCATGGACATCGGGGACGTGCAACATGGTGGAGCAGTATGTGAGCACACGCCTACACGTACTGACTGATGGGTCTGTCCCCTTCAACTTCTGGGTCTCCAAATTGGGCACATGGCCTGAGCTTGCCCTTTACGCCTTGGAGGTGCTGGCCTGCCCTGCAGCCAGTGTATTATCTGAACGTGTGTTTAGCACGGCAGGAGGGGGTTATCACAGACAAGCGCAGCCGCCTGTCCACAGCCAACGTGGACAAGCTCACGTTCATTAAAATGAACCAGGCAGGGATCCCACAGGACTTGTCCGTACTTTGTGCAGAATAGACATGTATACCGGCCTCACCCAGCCATTGTTGTACTACAGAGCACTTTCTCTTTGTTTTATTTTTTATATTTCCCAATGTTTTGGGGTCTACCCAAATTTATCTGTAAAGAATAAATCAAGGCAATTGGACTTCTTTTTTTACAGATATACCATGACCTGGATAAATGAGAACCTTCACAGACATCTACCCAAATTTGAACAAAAAATAAATAAAATAATAAAATAAAATATAAAACAAAACCAAAAACCAGTGTTGGCTACCTCCTCCTCCTCCACTGCCGCTTCCACCCACACTGCCGCTTCCACCACTTCCTCAACCTCCTACTCCATATAGACCTCCTCCTCCTCCTCCACTGCCACTTCCACCTACACTGCCGCTTCCACCACCTCCTCAACCTCCTACTCCATATGGACCTCCTCCTCCTAGATCAAGATTCTATTTTTTTATTTTTACGTATTTTATTTTATTTTAAGTCCTTTCCCTATCCACATTGTTTGCAGAGCACTTGCCATGCTCTTAACCACATTTTGCTGCCATTTGCAGCCCTCTAGCCCTTTCCATTACTTTTTTAGAGCCATTTTAGTGCTCCAAAGTTTCAGCATTGAAGTTTTCTGAGATGATACTTTGTCACAACCGTTTTAGAAGTAAATAGCATATATGAAAAAATGTGACTTTTAAAAATACCTTTATTTAATATTCAAGCGGGTATAGGTATGTATATACCAACAGTAGTGTACTACAGTTACCAGGATTTCTGAGTAGGGGAGTAGTGGCCCCCAAAAAGAAAAACATTCATGGTGACGGGATAGACACTCTGGTTCGGGTGGAGGGATGTAAGTCTAGCCCAAAAAGATGGCAGGGCCGAAGAAAACTTACCCTAAAGGCCCTAGAAGACTGCTAAGCCCAGGGCGACCCTCTGATGGTGGAGGTTCCCTGTCCCCGAACCTAATGCTACCTGGTCCCTAGAAAACCCTCAACAGGGAAGATATTAACAATAATAAGGTAGAGAGTGGCTGGTTATCCTATTGGATGGACAACACCACCACTCTCTAGACCAAAAAACACACAAAACCCCGACGCGTTTCGCCTAACATTTGTCAGGCTCATCAGGGGGTGAATGAATCAGGATAGACACATACAGTATGATGCAATTGCGATACTTAGCTTTGCAGCCAGATGTCAAACCACAGGGTATTTTTGTAGGTCACCAAAGGAAAGAAGAGAGAAAACTCTATCCTGCTAAAGATGCCTAGAAGCAAGTATATATATAGAAGCATATCAGTAGGAGGCCCACAGGCTTCACATATAGGATAATCAAATCAGTCTGAGCAAACAAATTATACATAAAAAGACAATATTCAACTGGATCAACACAGCCTTGTATTAGCAAGGGTGTACCTCCTTAATATATATACCAACACAAGAGAACCGGTACTATATGATACCCAATAAGATTAAATCTTTATTATGACATAAAAACATAGATACAAATACATATTTGTAGAGACCATACAGAATGCCCACAGGGGCAGTCCACAATAACACCGCTACCACCTGGTAGAAGATCACTGTTGAACCCACAATCACTATGTGGGAACACTGTGTGCTATGCATCTACTGTAGACCAGCATGTAATATATAAGCTGCCTCTAGCTAAAAACACCATGTGGTATGGATATATGGGGCATAGATGACATCCATGTGATCCGACCAGTACGGTATTAAACAATACAATTCAACGCATCACTTATAGTGCTACCATGTGTGCACCGAAGCGGTCAGAATCTCCTTCTTACCCGATATCCAGCAGTGTATGTATGGGCTGTCTCTGTCTGGCGTAGTCCTCGACGCACGTTTCGCTAATGCTTCTTCAGGAGGATTTACTTTCTAATGGCTTAGGAGGTCTTTTAACTATCTTGTGGCCAATGGCTGGCTTTACTCCCGTCAAGTGTTCCGCCTGGTATTGATTTCATGTAATCTGCAGATTTGGGTATTGAAGGGACTTCCGCCCTTCCGCCTGCGTGATCCGAGTGAGGGCAGACGACGTCTGACGTCACCGGGATCTCGCCTGACGGGACGGCGCAAGTCCTCCCATCTGTGATCCGTGATGCGCACTGAAATCATTACGCTTGTTTGCTAGGTATATGGGTATATGGAGATCCTTCCTAATCTTGATGTGAATGTTGTTTCCATTAATCTCCTATCCCCCCAGCAGAGTGGACTAGAAGGCAACATATACCATCACTAGATATTTCGGTATCGGAGATTCAGACCACTTCGACGTCAACCCATGTATATTAATATCATTCACAAATATCTTGGCATTACATAGTTATATGTTGGGGTGTGCAAAAAGAGTCTATATATATATATATATATACACATATATGAAAAAATATCAACATTCATATAGTGCCAACAATATTGTGTCTATTAGTAGGTGTCTGTGAGAAGAGCACGCATGCATATATATGAAACAAACATGCACTGCGTAGTGTACATCTACCATATACATAAATACCCATGCACAATAGATCGGAGTTGCAGTGCCAGGTGGGGGGCTGTACATATGTACACTGTGTGCAGAATTATTAGGCAAATGAGTATTTTGACCACATCATCCTCTTTATGCATGTTGTCTTACTCCAAGCTGTATAGGCTCGAAAGCCTACTACCAATTAAGCATATTAGGTGATGTGCATCTCTGTAATGAGAAGGGGTGTGGTCTAATGACATCAACACCCTATATCAGGTGTGCATAATTATTAGGCAACTTCCTTTCCTTTGGCAAAATGGGTCAAAAGAAGGACTTGACAGGCTCAGAAAAGTCAAAAATAGTGAGATATCTTGCAGAGGGATGCAGCACTCTTAAAATTGCAAAGCTTCTGAAGCGTGATCATCGAACAATCAAGCGTTTCATTCAAAATAGTCAACAGGGTCGCAAGAAGAGTGTGGAGACTACCACCACTGAACAAGATACACAAGCTGAAACGTCAAGACTGGGCCAAGAAATATCTCAAGACTGATTTTTCTAAGGTTTTATGGACTGATGAAATGAGAGTGAGTCTTGATGGGCCAGATGGATGGGCCCATGGCTGGATTGGTAAAGGGCAGAGAGCTCCAGTCCGACTCAGACGCCAGCAAGGTGGAGGTGGAGTACTGGTTTGGGCTGGTATCATCAAAGATGAGCTTGTGGGGCCTTTTCGGGTTGAGGATGGAGTCAAGCTCAACTCCCAGTCCTACTGCCAGTTTCTGGAAGACACCTTCTTCAAGCAGTGGTACAGGAAGAAGTCTGCATCCTTCAAGAAAAACATGATTTTCATGCAGGACAATGCTCCATCACATGCGTCCAAGTACTCCACAGCGTGGCTGGCAAGAAAGGGTATAAAAGAAGAAAATCTAATGACATGGCCTCCTTGTTCACCTGATCTGAACCCCATTGAGAACCTGTGGTCCATCATCAAATGTGAGATTTACAAGGAGGGAAAACAGTACACCACTCTGAACAGTGTCTGGGAGGCTGTGGTTGCTGCTGCACGCAATGTTGATGGTGAACAGATCAAAACACTGACAGAATCCATGGATGGCAGGCTTTTGAGTGTCCTTGCAAAGAAAGGTGGCTATATTGGTCACTGATTTGTTTTTGTTTTGTTTTTGAATGTCAGAAATGTATATTTGTGAATGTTGAGATGTTATATTGGTTTCACTGGTAAAAATAAATAATTGAAATGGGTATATATTTGTTTTTTGTTAAGTTGCCTAATAAGTATGTACAATAATAGTCACCTGCACACACAGATATCCCCCTAAAATAGCTAAAACTAAAAACAAACTAAAAACTACTTCCAAAAATATTCAGCTTTGATATTAATGAGTTTTTTGGGTTCATTGAGAACATGGTTGTTCAATAATAAAATTAATCCTCAAAAATACAACTTGCCTAATAATTCTGCACTCCCTGTATGTTTCACAGTTATCAGCTTGGGATCGATTAAGTATATATCATATCTGATACCGCAGATTTCAATAATTCTCGTATTATAACAGCCCCCCCCCCCCCAAATGCCACACCATCCTCCAACCATTTGCATGTATCTATCAGTCTGTGTGTGGTAGGTGTAGACATGCGGGCGGTGCATCATCTACCCATGGTGATCTCACCGGGCAGACGACACTCCCCACTCCACAGTTCACAACACCACATCGATTGCTAAAGTGTCGTGTGCATATACAATACTAATATCAAGTGCATCTGTCCTACCATCAATACAAATAAGTACATTATATATAGTTAGTGCCTATTCCATTATTACAAGATGTTTATAATAATACTATTACATCACTTTCCCGAGTTACAATCAGTACATATACATTTAAATACTGAGGTTCAGTGCATATGTGCCACCACCCGTCACTGTCTATAAAGCTAAAGTGCTTAGTGCAGATTTCCAAAAATTAATGGATTAATAACATCCTCTTTTTATATATCAACACTCCAGTCTTCTCTATTAGTGTATCCTCTATATGTATGACAAATGCCTCTTAGATACTTATCTCCACCCAAACTATTGGATATGTATGATGATCTACTGTAGACCATCACACATATACTAGGTATGTACATGAAGAGGGTATGGCCATAGATATCTATATAATCCCCACATATCTGGTTTCTCCATATACCATAACTGTGTATGCAATTCATTGATATACAAATATACTTATTGAATCTCCAATCTTTCTTTCTCTTTCTTTCTCCTTTTATTTCCCCCTCTGCAGGTTCCAATGGACTTTCACGGACATAGGAGTCCAGCCATCATCCACTTCAAAGCAATCAGGTAAATTCTACAATAATCAAACAAGTCAATGTTAAAATATAATATACATATCTATTAACCTAAAAACCTCCTACAGTTACAGGAAGGAACTGAATCCCAAGTTTTCATTTAACCCTTTAGGTGCCATGGTGCCTAATCTGAAGATCCATTTACTCTCAATTTGGGCCAGCCTCTTACGGAGGTCTCCCCCCCCCCCCCCCGTATTCCCATATGTATCTGGTCTATACCTGTAAACTTCAACAATTTTTCATTGCTTTGATGGAACAGTTTGAAGTGTCTAGGTATCGTTTTAAGGTTGTTTGGGTCGTCTTCTTCTTTGCTTTTCTCTATATCTCGTATATGTTCCCTGATTCGTACTCTCAATTCTCTGGTCCTAAGACCTATGTAGATCTTGTCACAGGGGCATCTGGCATGATATATTACGCCTTTTGAAGAACATGAGATATATTCCCTGATTTTATACCTTTTGTCATGGTTTAGGCCAGTGAATTCTGTGGTCTTTATCATGTTTTTACACGCCTTGCATGTCCCACAGGGGAAGGATCCTTTCAGTTTATCATTGCCATCACTCCCAGTTTTGCCTATATAGCGGCTGTGCACCAATAGATCTTTAAAATTCTTTGCCCTTTTAGCTGTTACCAGGGGCTTTTCCGAAACACATTTTTTTAGGACTACATCTGTTTGTAATATATTCCAGTGCCTTTGTAAAATTTCCTTTATTTGCCACCATTGGCTATTATATTCTGTTAGGAATCTGGTATTCTGTGATATATCTTCAGTTTTTATCACATTGGGGCACAATAGTTGCTCTCGAGTCTTTTTCTTTATTTTACCAGCTCCTCTCTTAATCTGTCTGTTACTATATCCCCCGGCTTTGAATCTCTCACTCATCTCATTGCTTCATTCTTTGTATTTACCTTCATTACAGCAGATCCTCTTTATTCTTGCGAATTGTCCAGTAGGTATTCCATCAATGGTGGCTTTCAGGTGGGATGATTCAGCATGCAGTAAGGCATTAACCGCGGTCTCTTTTCTATATATGTCCGTTTCTAGTATGCCATTATCTTTTATTTGTATTTTTAGGTCTAGAAAGGTGATTTCCTTTCCCATCTGAAAGGTCAAGAATATATTCTGGTCATTATTGTTGAGGGTATTGATGAATTTTTTAAGTTCCTCCTGTGTGCCCTCCCACAGGAAGAAGATGTCATCAATAAAGCGCATCCAATTGTGCACTTTATTGATGTATGGTGTTGTTTCATTCATGAATATTTCCCTCTCCCAGGCTCCTAAAAAAAGATTGGCGTATGAGGGGGCACATGTGGCCCCCATCGCCACACCCTGTGTTTGTAGAAAGAATTCATCATTGAAAAGAAAGAAGTTGTGATCCAATATGAATTTCAGCAGGGTAAGGATTAACTCGTTGAATCCCCCCTCCATATTATTACCTTTTAGGTACTAAGCGACTGCTTTTAGGCCATCTTCGTGCTTGATATTCGAATATAATGCTTCCACGTCCGCTGTTACCATGATCATGTTCTCTTCTACTTGCATATTGTTTAGTCTATTTAGCGCTGCCGTCGTATCCTGTATAAATGATGGCAAGGTGTTGACAAGCATTTTAAGATGGTAATCAATGAATTGACCAATTTTTTCACATAGCCCACTATTACCTGATATGATGGGTCGACCGGGCGGATCTATTATATTTTTGTGCACTTTGGGTGTCATATAAAATGTTGGTATTCTAGGAGATGGGATTGTCAGTAGAGGTTTTATTTTTGGTGGAATAATATTATCTTCCTCAGCTCTGTCCAGTATGTCATTTAGTTTTTTCTGGAAGGTAGAGAGGGGGTTAGAATCTAATTTACGATAGCATTTTTTATCCTTTAATATTTTATAGGCCTGTCGCATGTACATATCTTCTGGCCAGATTACTACATTTCCCCCTTTATCTGCCTGTTTAAATAATACTCCTTTTAGATCTCTTAATGCATCTAATGCTCCTTTTTCTTTTATACTTAAATTTTCTTCTCTTTTCTTTCCCTGGTTATTGAGTATGGTCAAATCTTCACTTACAAGTTTCACAAAGATGTCAATTGCTGGACACAATTGAAATGGGGGGAAGTTGGTGGATTTTTTATTTAGTTGTTTAGGAATGACAAACAAATTATACATAAAAAGACAATAGCCTATTCCTACTTACAAGCGGGAGGATGGTGGATTCGCCACAGAAAACGCCAGGTTGTTAGGGCCCAGAGCTAGCCCTGGCCGTGGTGGCGCCAACTATTTAAACCAGCGCTTGTCCAGATCCAATTTCCGGACGCCAGAAATCTCCTTCCGGCGTTTGGACCGCATTCTGGAGCGCAGATCATCCTATCTATGTCACTTCCAGTATCGTGACACGCATGGTGAACCGCATAATGCTTGATGCGGAAACTGGAAGTGCTAGGACATCAGTTCCTGGCACATAGTGGAACGCAACGGTGGAACGCATCGTCGGACAAGGTATTCCCACGATGGTTCCAGACGTTTTAAGACCATGAATAAGAGCCCCAAAACATGGGATCATCTAATTAGATCTTTATTGAGAATATTCCTAGTCTGTAATGGCCCATCACCATCCAGCCAAGGACAAAAACAGGGGGGACCTCATACAAACATAAAAGTTTTTCTTAATAATAACGTATAAACGAATCATAGGAGAAGGGATAGTAGTCGCTTATGTCGACCCCTAAATGATGAAAAAATAAAGGGGGAAGGACACCAAGCTTAGTAAAGATAAGGTGATCTGATACTATAATCACCTAGGCAGCAGGATGCTTTTCGCATCGATTAGTCCAGTTAAAGGGCAACATACCAAAAATATATAGAACTTATTCCTGAAGGGAAGTACATATTAGACGAACAGATTTTAGATGAAACATGTAAAATTTAGTCTTTCGTTCAAACCTAATGGGGACTGGGACTGGAAACGATATATCCAAGAGGCCTCTTTTCTAAGAATCCTCTTGTCCCAGTCACCTTTTCTCTCAGGTAAGGGGAGTACCTTGAGTACAGAGAAATGAGCAGAGGCCACATCGCCCCTATGGCAATTATTAAAATGGTGCGCCACGGGTGTGTCTTTTAGTTTTTTGATGTCGTTTATATGCTCGCAAATCCTTCTTCTGAATTCTCTCTTGGTCTTGCCAATGTAGTCCATAGGACAATTACATTGGCAAATATATACAATGCCTTTGGTCCTGCAATTAGCGAAGTCCCGGATGGCATAGGAGCGTTGTGTAATGGAACATGTCACTGTTTTTGAGGTATTAATAAAGTTACAAGCCTTACACGATCCGCATCTAAAAATACCCAGGGGCTTGCGATCTAGCCAAGTGCCCTCTTTTTTGGGACCCTCGTAGTGGCTGTGGACTAAACGGTCCCGCAAACTCCTTCCTTTCCGATAGGTCACTTGGGGATATTCCCTGATCACCTGCGTTAGGTCTGGATCCATTGTTAGTACTGGCCAATGTTTTCTCAAGATGGACATTATTTCCTTATTACCAGAGTCGAAGGTAGATATAAGGCGAATCTGACCCTCGTCCGAACTATCTTTATGCTTTGGCATCAATAAGTCCTCCCTTCTCTTCGACTCTGCATATTGGAAGGACTCTCTTAAAAGGGGCAAAGGATAACCTCTCTGTAGTAGTCTGTTTTTTTATTTTTGTGATTTAAAATAAAAGTTGCTTCCTGAGGAACAGTTCCTGCGAACCCGCAGGTACTGTCCCCTAGGGATCCCCCTCTTCACAGTAGCTGGGTGGTGGCTATCCCAGTGAAGGATGCTATTGGTTGCCGTCGGTTTTCGATAAACCGATGTACTAAGGGTCCCCTCAGTTTTTTTCACTACTATATCGAGGAACATAATCTGCTCCATCTGGGTCTCGTAGGTGAAGCTCAAACCAATATCGTTTTGGTTTAGAGTATTGATGAACTTGTGGAATGCGGACGAGCTACCCTCCCAGATCAGAAACACATCCTCGATGTAGCGAGTCCAAAAGGTGATACTCTCGCTCCACCAACGGTGCTGATTTGGGAAGACATATTGGTCCTCCCACCAACACAGGAGGAGGTTGGCATAAGTCTTTCCATTTTTCCATTTTTTAAGATTTTAGATCTGAGTTAATTAAGTATTCTTCTGAAATACTTTGTTCTTTACATAGTTGAATGTGCTGACAACAAAATCACACAAAACTAAAAAAATGGAAATCAAATTTTTCAACCCATGGAGGTCTGGATTTGGAGTCACACTCAAAATTAAAGTGGAAGAACACACTACAGGCTGATCCAACTTTGATGTACTGCCCTTAAAACAAGTCAAAATGAGGCTCCGTAGTGTGTGTGGCCTCCACGTGCCTGTATGACCTCCCTACAACGCCTGTGCATGCTCCTGATGAGGTGGTGGACGGTCTCCTGAGGGACCTCCTCCCAGACCTGGACTAAAGCATCTGCCAACTCCTGGACAGTCTGTGGTGCAACGTGACGTTGGTGGATAGAGCGAGACATGATGTTCCAGATGTGTTCAATCAGATTAAGGTCTGGGGAACGGGCGGGCCAGTCCATAGCATCAATGCCTTCGTCTTGCAGGAACTGCTGACACACTCCAGCCACATGAGGTCTAGCATTGTCTTGCATTAGGAGGAACCCAGGGCCAACCGCACCAGCATATGGTCTCAAAAGGGGTCTGAGGATCTCATCTCGGTACCTAATGGCAGTCAGGCTACCTCTGGCGAGCACATGGAGGGCTGTGCGGCCCTCCAAAGAAATGCCACCCCACACCATTACTGACCCAATGCCAAACCGGTCATGCTGGAGGATGTTGCAGGCAGCAGAACGTTCTACACGGCGTCTCAAGATTCTGTCACGTCTGTCACATGTGCTCAGTGTGAAGAGCACAGGGCGCCAGTGGCGAATTTGCCAATCTTGGTGTTCTCTGGCAAATGCCAAACGTCCTGCACGGTGTTGGGCTGTAAGCACAACCCCCACCTGTGGACATCGGGCCCTCATGGAGTCTGTTTCTGACCGTTTGAGCAAACACATGCACATTTGTGGCCTGCTGGAGGTCATTTTGCAGGGCTCTGGTAGTGCTCCTCCTGTTCCTCCTTGCACAAAGGCGGAGGTAGCGGTCCTGCTGCTGGGTTGTTGCCCTCCTACGGCCTCCTCCACGTCTCCTGATGTACTGGCCTGTCTCCTGGTAGCGCCTCCATGCTCTGGACACTACGCTGACAGACACAGCAAACCTTCTTGCCACAGCTCGCATTGATGTGCCATCCTGGATAAGCTGCACTACCTGAGACACTTGTGTGGGTTGTAGACTCCGTCTTATGCTACCACTAGAGTGAAAGCACCGCCAGCATTCAAAAGTGACAAAAACATCAGCCAGGAAGCATAGGAACTGAGAAGTGGTCTGTGGTCACCACCTGCAGAACCACTCCTTTATTTGGGGGTTCCTTGCTAATTGCCTATAATTTCCACCTGTTGTCTATCCCACTTGCACAACAGCATGTGAAATTGATTGTCACTCAGTGTTGCTTCCTAAGTGGACAGTTTGATTTCACAGAAGTGTGATTGACTTGGAGTAACATTGTGTTGTTTAACCACCTCAGCCCCCATAGCTTAAACCCCCTTAATGACCAGGCCACTTTTTACACTTCTGACCTACACTACTTTCACGGTTTATTGCGCGGTCATGCAACTTACCACCCAAATGAATTTTACCTCCTTTTCTTCTCACTAATAGAGCTTTCATTTGGTGGTATTTCATTGCTGCTGACATTTTTACTTTTTTTGTTATTAATCGAAATTTAAACGACATCCATATATAAATTTTTCTCTAAATTTATTGTTCTACATGTCTTTGATAAAAAAAAATGGTTTGGGTAAAAGTTATAGCGTTTACAAACTATGGTACAAAAATGTGAATTTCCACTTTTTGAAGCAGCTCTGACTTTCTGAGCACCTGTCATGTTTCCTGAGGTTCTACAATGGCCAGACAGTACAAACACCCCACAAATGACCCCATTTCGGAAAGTAGACACCCTAAGGAATTCGCTGATGGGCATAGTGAGTTCATAGAACTTTTTATTTTTTGTCACAAGTTAGCGGAAAATGATGATTTTATTTATTTATTTATTTTTTCTTACAAAGTCTCATATTCCACTAACTTGTGACAAAAAATAAAAACTTCCATGAACTCACTATGCCCATCATGAAATAGCTTGGGGTGTCTTCTTTCCAAAATGGGGTCACTTGTGGGGTAGTTATACTGCCCTGGCATTTTAGGGGCCCAAATGCGTGCGAAGTAGTTTGGAATCAAAATCTGTAAAAAATGGCCGGTGAAATCCGAAAGGTGCTCTTTGGAATGTGGGCCCCTTTGCCCACCTAGGCTGCAAAAAAGTGTCACACATCTGGTATCTCCGTACTCAGGAGAAGTTGGGAAATGTGTTTTGGGGTGTCATTTTACATATACCCATGCTGGGTGAGCTAAATATCTTGGTCAAATGCCAACTTTGTATAAAAAAATGGGAGAAGTTGTCTTTTGCCAAGATATTTCTCTCACCCAGCATGGGTATATGTAAAAAGACACCCCAAAACACATTGCCCAACTTCTCCTGAGTACGGGGATACCAGATGTGTGACACTTTTTTGCAGCCTAGGTGGGCAAAGGGGCCCACATTCCAAAGAGCACCTTTTGGATTTCACAGGTCATTTACCTACTTACCACACATTAGGGCCCCTAGAATGCCAGGGCAGTATAACTACCCCACAAGTGACCCCATTTTGGAAAGAAGATACCCCAAGGTATTCCGTGAGGGGCATGGCGAGTTCCTAGAACTTTTTATTTTTTGTCACAAGTTAGCGGAAAATGATGATTTTTTTTATTTTTATTACAAAGTCTCATATTCCACTAACTTGTGACAAAAAATAAAAACTTCCATGAACTCACTATGCCCATCACGAAATACCTGGGTGTGTCTTCTTTCCAAAATGGGGTCACTTGTGGGGTAGTTATACTGCCCTGGCATTTTAGGGGCCGAATGCGTGAGAAGTGGTTTGAAATCAAAATCTGTAAAAAATGGCCGGTGAAATCTGAAAGGTGCTCTTTGGAATGTGGGCCCCTTTGCCCACCTAGGCTGCAAAAAAGTGTCACACATCTGGTATCCCCGTACTCAGGAGAAGTTGGGCAATGTGTTTTGGGGTGTCTTTTTACATATACCCATGCTGGGTGAGAGAAATATCTTGGCAAAAGACAACTTTTCCCATTTTTTTTATACAAAGTTGGCATTTGACCAAGATATTTAGCTCACCCAGCATGGGTATATGTAAAATGACACCCCAAAACACATTGCCCAACTTCTCCTGAGTACGGAGATACCACATGTGTGACACTTTTTTGCAGCCTAGGTGGGCAAAGGGGCCCACATTCCAAAGAGCACCTTTCGGATTTCACCGGCCATTTTTTACAGATTTTGATTTCAAACTACTTACCACACATTTGGGCCCCTAGAATGCCAGGGCAGTATAACTACCCCACAAGTGACCCCATTTTGGAAAGAAGACACCCCCAGGTATTCGCTGATGGGCATAGTGAGTTCATGGAAGTTTTTATTTTTTGTCACAAGTTAGTGGAATATGAGACTTTGTAAGAAAAAAAAAAAAAAAATCATAATTTTCCGCTAACTTGTGACAAAAAATATAAAATTCTAGGAACTCTCCATGCCCCTCACGGAATACCTTGGGGTGTCTTCTTTCAAAAATGGGGTCACTTGTGGGGTAGTTATACTGCCCTGGCATTTTCCAGGGGCCCTAATGTGTGGTAAGTAGGTAAATGACCTGTGAAATCCTAAAGGTACTCTTTGGAATGTGGGCCCCTTTGCCCACCTAGACTGCAAAAAAGTGTCACACATGTGGTATCGCCGTATTCAGGAGAAGTTGGGCAATGTGTTTTGGGGTGTCTTTTTACATATACTCATGCTGGGTGAGAGAAATATCTCGGCAAAAGACAACTTTTCCCATTTTTTTAATACAAAGTTGGCATTTGACCAAGATATTTATCTCACCCAGCATGGGTATATGTAAAATGACACCCCAAAACACATTGCCCAACTTCTCCTGAGTACGGCGATACCAGATGTGTGACACTTTTTTGCAGCCTAGATGCGCAAAGGGGCCCACATTCCTTTTATGAGGGCATTTTTAGACATTTGGATCCCAGACTTCTTCTCACGCTTTAGGGCCCCTAGAATGCCAGGGCAGTATAAATACCCCACATGTGACCCCATTTCGGAAAGAAGACACCCCCAGGTATTCCGTGAGGGGCATATTGAGTCCATGAAAGATTGAAATTTTGTCCCAAGTTAGCGGAAAGGGAGACTTTGTGAGAAAAAAATAAATAAAATCAATTTCCGCTAACTTGGAAATAAATGTCTAAAAAATTTTACGGATTTGGATTCCGTGAGGGGTATTGGGAGTTCATGTGAGATTTTATTTTTTGACACAAGTTAGTGGAATATGAGACTTTGTAAGAAAAAAAAAAATCATTTTCGTAACTTGGGCCAAAAAAATGTCTGAATGGAGCCTTACAGGGGGGTGATCAATGACAGGGGGGTGATCAATGACAGGGGGGTGATCAGGGAGTCTATATGGGGTGATCACCCCCTGTCATTGATCACGCCCCTGTAAGGCTCCATTCAGACGTCCGTATGCGTTTTGCGGATCCGATCCATCTATCAGTGTATCCGTAAAAATCATGCGGACATCTGAATGCAGCCTTACAGGGGGGTGATCAATGACAGGGGGGTAATCAATGACAGGGGGGTGATCAGGGAGTCTATATGGGGTGATCACCCCCTGTCATTGATCACGCCCCTGTAAGGCTCCATTCAGACGTCCGTATGCGTTTTGCGGATCCGATCCATCTATCAGTGGATCCGTAAAAATCATGCGGACGTCTGAATGGAGCTTTACAGGGGGGTGATCAATGACAGGGGGGTAATCAATGACAGGGGGGTGATCAGGGAGTCTATATGGGGTGATCACCACAGTCATTGATCACGCCCCTGTAAGGCTCCATTCAGACGTCCGTATGCGTTTTGCGGATCCGATCCATCTATCAGTGGATCCGTAAAAATCATGCGGATGTCTGAATGGAGCCTTACAGGGGGGTGATCAATGACAGGGGGGTGATCAGGGAGTCTATATGGGGTGATCACCACAGTCATTGATCACGCCCCTGTAAGGCTCCATTCAGACGTCCTTATGCGTTTCGCGGATCCGATCCATCTATCAGTGGATCCGTAAAAATCATGCGGACATCTGAATGGAGCTTTACAGGGGGGTGATCAATGACAGGGGGGTAATCAATGACAGGGGGGTGATCAGGGAGTCTATATGGGGTGATCAGGGGCTAATAAGTGACAGGGGGGGGTGTAGTGTAGTGTGGTGCTTGGTGCTACATATTGCTGAGCTATCTGTGTCCTCTGGTGGTCGATCCAAACAAAAGGGACCACCAGAGGACCAGGTAGCAGGTATATTAGACGCTGTTATCAAAACAGCGTCTAATATACCTGTTAGGGGTTAAAAAAATCACATCTCCAGCCTGCCAGCGAACGATCGCCGCTGGCAGGCTGGAGATCCACTCGCTTACCTTCCGATCCTGTGAACGCGCGCGCCTGTGTGCGCGCGTTCACAGGAAATCTCGCGTCTCGCGAGATGACGCGTATATGCGTGACTGTGCGCAGGGCTGTCGCCTCCGGAACACAATCCTGCGTTAGGCGGTCCGGAGGCGGTTAAGTGTTCCCTTTATTTTTTTGAGCAGTGTATTTCAGAAGAATATTTAATTAACTCAGATCTAGGATGTGTTATTTTTGTGTTCCCTTTATTTTTTTGAGCAGTGTATGTTGGTTCCTCTGTAACAGGAGGGTGAGTAGTGCACTACAAGTGCAACTCAAGAAGAGTTTCTAATTCATATCTTGCTCTTAAGAGCAGTTATATATTGCAAAGTTATATATGCTGTTTCAAAAGGTGTGCATTTGAGTTAAGGGTACTTTCACACTAGCGGTTTTCTTTTCCGGCATAGAGTTCAGTCACAGGGGCTCTATACCGGAAAAGAACTGATCAGGCATATCCCCATGCATTCTGAATGGAGAGTAATCCGTTCAGGATGCATCAGGATGTCTTCAGTTCAGTTGTTTTGACTGATCAGGCAAAAGATAAAACCGTAGCATGCTACAGTTTTATTTCCGACGAAAAAAACTGAAGACTTGCCCGAATGCCGCATTTTTCCCCATAGGATTGCCGGATCCGTCCTTCCGGCCTGCGCAGACCGGTTAAAATGTGAAAAAAAAATACAAGACAGATCCGTTTGTCCGCATTACAAGCGGAGAGACGTATCCATTCTTGCAATGCATTTGTGACATAGATCCGCATCCGGATCCTTCTCACAAATGCTTTCAGTCATATCCAAATCGGCAGATCCGGCGGGCAGTTCCGTCGACGGAACTGCCCGCCAGATCACACTGCCGCAAGTGTGAAAGTAGCCTAAGGAGAGCCCTAGGGAAGAGCGGTTTAAAAATTATTCCTGTTGGAATAAATCTGTTATACAGGGGAGGGGTTTTGGAGGGAAAGGGAGGGGGAGGTACTCACTCCAACATAGGTATAGGGTTATCATCACATTATATGTAGAATCACTTTTATGGTTTATATCAAGACTATGACACGCATGACTAGGATACTCAGCTGGAATGTGAGAGGTATGGCTGACACGCGCAAGCGTCATAGTATTTTCAATTAGCTACTGCGTTTTCAGCCAGCCATCTGCTGTTTACAAGAAAAGCACCGAACCAAGGATACATTACATTGGTTAAAAAAAGCTTACTCATGCGGTGTTATCCTCACATTCCAGGGGAGTAAGTATATTACTACATAAGGAAATTAGATTTGAATGTATTAAGGAATATTTAGATGAGGAGGGAAGATCTATATATCTACTATGCATTGTTGAAGGCATTCAGATGATACTGGTTGCATTATATATTCCTCCGCCATTTGCGTCGACCCGGCTGAGAGTAATCATTGAGTATGTGGGAAAATATTCTGGAATTCCATGGATGTTGTTGGGAGATTACAACTGTACACCAGACGATTGGATGAACAGATGTAGGGTGGAGGGATCTGGAAGATCCCCGGGCGCATCGGCACTGTGCAATATCATGACAGAGGTGGGTTTACTGGATGTATGGAGACTGAGGCACCCGACAGTACGCAAATACTCATGTAGCTCGTCCACATATTGCACCTTATCTAGAATAGACTTAGCACTGGTGAATGATGGTATGTTTCCAATTGTTAGTTCCTCCGATTATCTCCCCAGGTCGATTTCAGACCATGTCATACTGGAATTGGAGCTGGACATTGGGAGGCCTAGAATTGGGCCGAAAAAATGGAAATGCAATGCAGTTTGGTTGCAAATTCTGGGGGACCTGACAAATCTGACTGTATCCCTTAAAGAATATTTAACTTTTAATACAGGCACGTCGTCTCCTCATATGGTATGGGATGCTATGAAAGCATATCTGAGGGGGCTATTGATTAAGTCCATTAGTGCACATAAATATAGATCTAAAGCAGAGGATGTCAGGATGCACAGTGAGGTGGAAAGGGCGTTTGGGGTAACGCCTACCCAAGATACCAGTAGGGCATTAAAAGAGGCGCAGGAACAATCTTCCGAAGGTCACAGACAGAAAACGTACTTTTTCTAAACAACGCACATAGAAGGTGAAAGTGTAGGACACACACTATCGGTTATTTCCAGGGCTCAGCAAGGTTCTTCATGCATTGTGGAATTGTTGGATTCTCAGGGGAGGTTGTGTACAATTACAGAAGACATTCTGGGAGGAGATATTTATATTTACCATTGCACCCCACATGGAATTTTTTTCCATCTCCCCAATACATCATTTGCAATATTAAATGGTGGAATTAGAAAATGCAACTTGTCCCGCAAAAAACAAGCGTTCATACGGCTATGAAAATGTAGAAATACAAAAGTCCTGGAAAGGTAGGGAGCAAAAAACGAAAATGCAAAAAACCCTCCGGGGCTGAAAGTGTTAACTGTATGGTTTAAAATATGTCATGAACATAATATGTCTTCCTAAACAGGATTTATCAGATGTTTTATAGAAGCCGTTATGTGACATCTATTAAGCTTTTATATCCAAATATACAACCTGAAATGAAAACAATGTCTATGACCCAGTGATATATTGTTTCCTTATATTGTGGCCATATGGCTTCTCTCTTGTGTGACTTCACTAATGACCCTAATTATGGCTTTAGAAGCAAAAACATATTTCTTATTCTGAATGCAGCTTCTCTCCTGTGTGATTCCTCTTATGTTTTAGAAGACTTGATTTATCTGAAAAACGTTTCCCACATTCTGAACATGAATATGGCTTTTCCCCAGTGTGAATTCTCTCATGTGTAACAAGATTGGATTTCTGTGTAAAACATTTCCCACATTCTGAACATGAATATGGTTTCTCTCCTGTGTGACTTCTCTCATGTATAACAAGATCTGATTTATGTGTAAAACATTTCCCACAATCTGAACATGAATACGGCTTTTCACCAGTGTGAATTCTCTCATGTGTAACAAGATTGGATTTCTGTGTAAAACATTTCCCACATTCTGAACATGAATACGGCTTTTCCCCAGTGTGAATTCTCTCATGTGTAACAAGATTGGATTTATGTGTAAAACATTTCCCACATTCTGAACATGAATATGGTTTCTCTCCTGTGTGACATTTTTCATGTATAACAAGATCTGATTTCTGTGTAAAACATTTCCCACATTCTGAACATGAATACGGCTTCTCTCCTGTGTGACTTCTCTCATGTATAACAAGATCTGATTTATGTGTAAAACACTTCCCACATTCTGAACATGAATACGGCTTTTCCCCAGTGTGAATTCTCTCATGTGTAACGAGATTGGATTTCTGTGTAAAACATTTCCCACATTCTGAACATGAATACGGCTTTTCCCCAGTGTGAATTTTCTCATGTGTAACAAGACTGGATTTATGTGTAAAACATATCCCACATTCTGAACATGAATATGGTTTCTCTCCTGTGTGACATTTTTCATGTACAAAAAGATCTGATTTCTGTGTAAAACATTTCCCACATTCTGAACATGAATACGGCTTTTCCCCAGTGTGAAATCTCTCATGTAAAACAAGATTGGATTTCTGTGGAAAACATTTCCCACATTCTGAACATGAATATGATTTCTCTCCTGTGTGATATTTTTCATGTATAACAAGATATGATTTCCGTGTAAAATATTTCCCACATTCTGAACATGAATATGGCTTCTCTCCTGTGTGAATTCTCTCATGTTCAACAAGATGTGATTTCCGTGTAAAACATTTCCCACATTCTGAACATGAATACATTTTCTCTCCTTTGTGACGTCTTCGGTGTGTAGAAAGTCCTGAGCTGTTTGTGGATTCTTTACCACAATGAAACATTTTAATCCTTTTCTGACTTGTACTTGCGGTAACAATCTGTGATTGGTCAGGAGAAGGTTCCTCATAATTAGGAGGATTATATGACAGATCTGTACTGTGATGTCCTGGATGCACATTAAGGGTAATGAGGGTTTCTCCTGAAGAGCACTGCAGGATATCTTCATCTAGTGGTAACATGACATTTTCACATTTCTTACTGGGATTTTCTGTTCAGATAAAAATGAAAATTTGTTTAAAATTTTTTATTTTTCTGCAAACTACAGAGTAGACAAACCTATAACATTCCAATTCGGCTGGAAGTTGATCCAGCAGGAAGGAGAAGTGTTCATTCATTTGAAATCCATTCCTGACTTTGGCCAAAAAACTGCACTTGTGATCCCAGCCTTACAAAGCTTCTATTACTTCCTGACAAAGTCCAGGATTCTGGTTTACACCAGGTCATGACTTTTATTACATACAGTAAATAATGACTTAACAAAACGAAAAAAATTGAAAAGCCTGACCATGTCTGGAAACAATGGAGCATTGTAAGCCCCGCCCCTGCAGAACCTGCCTGTTGTTTGTATATGTGGAACCTTAAACTCCCCCCTTTTTGGACAGATTATAAGAGCAGCACAGATCAGTCACTGGTTATCTACCAGCAAGTTCACACAGAGCAGATCAGCTGCAGACATTTCTGTGACTGTCCCGCTACCCTGAATGTGGCTTGTAATAATCCATGCACCTGCTGCAGAAACACCCAATATATGGAAATGTCTACAATAAATGTGCCCTGTGTGAACACGCTCTAATGCAGCTGGAACATTCTGGGAGATGCAATTACTGCTAGAAGTCACACGTTCAGTCTGAAGGGGATGAGCAGATAATCGCTGAAGTGATGGACAACAGGATCACATTTAGCAATTTAAAGCCGATGCCGGACAAGAATTTTACTACAAATTGTTTCACATTTTATTGAGACACCAACGACTTAGGCGACTTTCACACTGGCTTTTCGACTTTCCGTTTGTGAGATCCGTCATGGGCTCTCAGAAGTAATCCAAAACAGATTGGTTTTGCCCTAATGTATTCTGAATGAAAATGATCTTCTATAAGAGGCTGGTGCTCCTCCATTACATGTCACTGCACACACGTGTATACACTGCACATGACGGGTCTTACCTTGTGATATAACAGGCTGGTGCTCCTCCATTACATGTCACTGCACACACGTGTATACACTGCACATGACGGCTCTTACCTTGTGATATAAAAGGCTGGTGCTCCTCCATTACATGTCACTGCACACACGTGTATACACTGCACATGACGGCTCTTACCCTGTGATATAAGAGGCTGGTGCTCCTCCATTACATGTCACTGCACACACGTGTATACACTGCACATGACGGCTCTTACCTTGTGATATAAGAGGCTGGTGCTCCTCCATTACATGTCACTGCACACATGTGTACACACTGCACATGACGGCTCTTACCTTGTGATATAAGAGGCTGGTGCTCCTGCATTACATGTCACTGCACACACGTGTATACACTGCACATGGCTCCTCCATTACATGTCACTGCACACACGTGTATACACTGCACATGACTGCTCTTACCCTGTGATATAAGAGGCTGGTGATCCTCCATTACATGTCACTGCACACACGTGTATACACTGTACATGACGGGTCTTACCCTGTGATATAAGAGGCTGGTGCTCCTCCATTACATGTCACTGCACACACGTGTATACACTGCACATGACGGCTCTTACCCTGTGATATAAGAGGCTGGTGCTCCTCCATTACATGTCACTGCACACACGTGTACACACTGCACATGACGGCTCTTACCCTGTGATATAAGAGGCTGGTGCTCCTCCATTACATGTCACTGCACACACGTGTACACACTGCACATGACGGCTCTTACCTTGTGATATAAGAGGCTGGTGCTCCTCCATTACATGTCCCTGCACACACGTGTATACACTGCACATGACGGCTCTTACCTTGTGATATAAGAGGCTGGTGCTCCTCCATCATGGCCTCCTTGTACAGATCCTTGTGTCCTTCTATATACTCCCACTCCTCCATGGAGAAATAGACAGTGACGTCCTGACACCTTATAGGAACCTGACAACACAATGACACCGTCATCACCCAGACCCCTCCAGTGCTGTTACTGGAGAATTTCCCAGCATTCCCACCAGTGTCACCTCTCCAGTCAGCAGCTCCATCATCTTGTGGGTGAGTTCTAGGATCTTCTGCTCATGTATCAGGGGGTGAGGGGGAGGCTCTGTGATGGGGGGAGGGGTCCTGCTCCGCCCTCCTGACTCCTGGAGATGGATGATGGGAGTCACACAGTCCCCCGATGTCTTCTTCACTATTGTGTACTCCTGTGGATGGAGAGAGACACTTAGGGAATAAACCCTTCAGGGGCCATGTGCTCTCCTCCGTCCTCTCCTCCTGGTACAACGTGCCTACTTACCTTCTCATGGCTCCTACAACATGACTATTGGTCACTGGCCACATGACACATCACTCACCATATTGGGGGCTGATCTTCAGGTTCTCCATCACTTGGAAGGACTGGAGGCCGTTCTCCAGGACCCTGGACTCTTCCTATCACTTCCTATGATGGATTCTCCTTCCCGATGTCTGACTTGTTACAGAATACAATAAAGAGGAGAGAAATCTAGAAAAGTTTACCTCTCCGCTCAGCAGGGAGATGATCTCCAAGGTGAGGTCTAATATTCTTCTGCTGATCTCCTTCCTGTCCATCCTTGGTGGTCATTCAGGAGAAGAGGAGAGAACTGGAGGAGCTGGAGGCTTCTAGTACTGCAGGCGCCTTTATGAGAAGAGGAGAGGAAATCATCCAGGGGACAAGACCAGATGTCACCTCCAAAACCGCACTTCCTGAGCCTGGAGGGGCCCCGCTTCTCAGAGCCCCCACCACATGGATTCCAGGGGCCCCAACATGGAGATCTCTGGTGGCTCCACAGGAGATAAGTGTCTGGTAGATGCAGGTCCCACCTCTGGGCTGTGCTCAGCTGTGTCCAGAACTCCTAGAGAAGAGACTGGAGAGAGCTGAGCTCAGGCCGGGCCCCCGCTCCATTCATTCTCCTCCTGGAGGCAGGGGCCCCTCACCAGGACAGTCAGGGGCCACTACTCCTCCCCATCATACTAAGCTGAGGAGCAGAGAAGGATTTCTTGTGTGTAATGGAAGAGAATCTCCAGAGGTGACATGTCTGAGCTCTCCACCACACTGTCTCCTCACAGCTCATCTTACCTGCAGGCTGGAGGAATGGCTGATACCAGAGAGAACAAGAGCCCTGACTACCGACCAGGACCTGCCCGGTATCTGCTGCACTGCCAGAGCTGAAGGACCTGGGGTGACGTCACCGTCATGTGATCAGGGGGCGGGGCTCAGGAGTGACTACCGACCAGGACCTGCCCAGTATCTGCTGCACTGCCTGAGCTGAAGGACCTGGGGTGACGTCACTGTCATGTGATCAGTGCAGGGGGCGGGGCGGGGCTCAGCAGTGACTACCGACCAGGACCTGCCCAGTATCTGCTGCACTGCCAGAGCTGAAGGACCTGGGGTGACGTCACCGTCATGTGATCAGTGCAGGGGGCGGGGATCAGCAGTGGAAAGGAGAAGAGGTGGGGAAGGACCTGGGGTGACGTCATCGTCATGTGACCTTCAGTGCAGGGGGCGGGACTCAGCAGTGGAGAGATATAGAGCTGGGGAGGGACCTGGGTTGGGGGATGTCACATAGAAACATAGAACGTGTCTGCAGATAAGAACCATTTGGCACATCTAGTCTGCCCAATATACTGAATACTATGGATAGCCCCCGGCCCTATCTTATATGAAGGATGGCCTTATGCCTATCCCATGCATGCTTAAACTCCTTCACTGTATTTGCAGCTACCACTTCTGCAGGAAGGCTATTCCATGCATCCACTACTCTCTCAGTAAAGTAATACTTCCTGATATTACTTTTAAACCTTTGCCCCTCTAATTTAAAACTGTGTCCTCTTGTGGTAGTTTTTCTTCTTTTAAATATGCTCTCCTCCTTTACCGAGTTGATTCCCTTTATGTATTTAGCAGTTTCTATCATCTCCCCTCTGTCTCTTCTTTCTTCCAAGCTATACATATTAAGGTCCTTTAATCTTTCCTGGTAAGTTTTATCCAGCAATCCATGTACCAGTTTAGTAGCTCTTCTCTGAACTCTCTCCAGAGTATCTATATCCTTCTGGAGATATGGCCTCCAGTACTGAGCACAATACTCCAAGTGAGGTCTCACTAGTGCTCTGTAGAGCGGCATGAGCGCCTCCCTCTTTCACAGTCATGTGATCAGTGCAGGGGGCGGAGCTTTCTATGGAGAAGGATCTGTAGGATTGAGGATTTTTTTCTCTATACATCTAAGGAAATGCTGGGAGTTGTAGTTCTCTGATATGCTTTCATAGCAATGTGGATGTGCTGGGAGTTGTAGTTCTCTAGTTTAATTTGTTATGATAACAGCCTGGACAGCCTGGGAGTTGTAGTCATTTTCTCTGCTATACTATAATGACAGCCTGGACATGTTGGGAGTTGTAGTTCTCTCCTCTGTTTTCTGCACATGATTACGGGGGTGGCCATCTTTCCTGATGCTGAGAGCAGCATTTAGAGCTATGATTTATAGCAGCTGCATGGACTATGGGCACAGTGGACAGGAGAGGATTGTGGGCATGCTTTGTGAACTGAGCAGAGGCCATTGTGCAGGGAGGGGGAGGAGGTAAGCTGTGACTCCTATTGTAAATGATGGATCCTGTGTTATCTATACTGAGGTGTTAGAAATGATAGAATTAGTCTTGCGTTGTATCTCCTCCTGTGAGCGCTGCAGGTCCCTTGTGAAGTGGGTTCAGTTCACACCAGACATAAAAAGAAAGAAGAACGGACGGCGTTGCTCCTCTAGGATCCACAAGCAGATTAGATCCTAGACGGCTCCTCCTCCGCTCCTTCTCCGTGCTGCCAAACACGGCTTCTCGTGTGGATTGCGGTACGGCTTCTACACGTTCCGCGTCCTCAGCTTCCCTCCAGGCTCTTCTCTTCCCCTCCAGACTTCTATGCCCCTCCAGGCTCCTCTGTTCCCCTCCAGACTCCTCTGTTCCCCTCCAGACTCCTCTCTGTTCCCCTCCAGACTCCTCTCTGTTCCCCTCCAGACTCCTCTCCGCTCCTGCAGACTCCTCTCTGCTCCTCCAGGCTCCTCTGTTCCCCTCCAGACTCCTCTGTTCCCCTCCAGACTCCTCTCTGCTCCTCCAGACTCCTCTCTGCTCCTCCAGACTCCTCTCTGCTCCTCCAGGCTCCTCTGTTCCCCTCCAGGCTCCTCTGTTCCCCTCCAGACTCCTCTCTTCCCCTCCAGGCTCCTCTCTTCCCCTCCAGGCTCCTCTCTTCCCCTCCAGACTCCTATCTGCTCCTCCAGACTCCTCTGTTCCCCTCCAGACTCCTCTGTTCCCCTCCAGACTCCTCTGTTCCCCTCCAGACTCCTCTGTTCCCCTCCAGGCTCCTCTGTTCCCCTCCAGACTCCTCTGTTCTCCTCCAGACTCCTCTGTTCTCCTCCAGACTCCTCTGTTCCCCTCCAGACTCCTCTCCGCTCCTCCAGACTCCTTTGTTCCCCTCCAGACTCCTCTGTTCCCCTCCAGACTCCTCTGTTCCCCTCCAGACTCCTCTGTTCCCCTCCAGGCTCCTCTGTTTCCCTCCAGACTCCTCTGCTCCCCTCCAGACTCCTCTGCTCCCCTCCAGACTCCTCTGCTCCTCCACACTCCTCTCTTTCCCTCCAGACCCCTCTGTCGCCTCCAGGCTCCTCTGTTCCCTCTATGGAAGCTTCTAGAAGGTTCCCATTAAAAAATGTCATGCTCATGGAAACCAAGCCCTGCAGGACTAGGTAGGATTGTAGTGGCTTCTGCTTGTCCCTGGTCTTCTTCAGGACTCGGGAACGAGAGGGATGGGAGAAAAAATGTAGACAAATATTATCCAGCAGGTAATGGATAGACCGTCCAGCTCCTCAGGATAATCAGCCGTAATCTGATGATGGCCACTTCTTTTGTACCTAATTCTGGAATCAGGAGGAAGGAACTTCTCCAGATGAACCAAACATTTCCTTGCAGACAAGTAGTCTTCTGCGACATCAGTTCAGATCTTTGTAATCACATAGAAGGATTCTAAAATGACCAGAGAGTTTGGATTCTTGTCCCAGACACAGAGGAGGTTACAGTGCAGAGATTATGTGAGATATGGCCCAGTGGACCTCCTGGATTGGTGACCAGGTCTACTATTCTTATTGAACTGTACAATTTGACAGGCTCGAGAAACAACTTACCTCCTGGTGAATGGTAGTTATCCTGTTGACAAGGTTATGGACATTGCTTGAGCGTCCAGAACAGATCCCAGGAACTTCAGGTCACAGGACAGTCTGAGATGAGACTAAATTCATGAGAAAGTTGTTCTGCTTGAGACACAGGGCCGGCGTCAGCACCCGGCATACCCGGGCAAGTGCCAGGGGTCCACTGTTCCTTAGGGGACCCACTCGTTTCCGCGTTTAACCATTTTTACATACTGTTGACAGCGCTGCTGCCGCCTGACAGGATGTCCAGGTGGAGCGTCAGTGTGTGAGTACAGTGGGACACAGACTGTCAGCGAGGACTCGTCTCGGAGGACACAGGGGCGGAGGCCGAGGTGATCAGCAGGCGCAGCTGCAGAAGATTCAAGACAGCAGAGCAGCCGAGCCCAAGGAAGGAAGCCTGGAGTTTTATTAGAATTCAGGGCAGGGGAACAGACCAGTAACATGGCCGCGGGGCTTATGTTCACCAAGATAAAGGCTGAAGCCAATCATTGAACAGAGCATAGAGGACATGGACATACACTAACTATTACCATGTGTTGCTCCGCTCAATAAGCACAAGCCTAGAAAACACAATGTAAACTCCTACAAGAAAATACCAGAACGCATGAAATCCATTATACACTTTATTGGCAAAAATTCATAAGAGGAAATTTTCCTGTTTTGATTTTTTATCCAATAAAGTGTAATATTATTATTATTTTCTTATAGGAGTTTATGTTTTAGGCCTCATGCACACGGCCGTTGTGTGCCCGTGGCCGCATTCTGCAGGTCCGCAACGTAATACACGGGCACCGGCCCATGTGCATCCGCAATGGGTCCGCAATCACAGAGATGCTGAACAGAAGCGCGGATCGGAACCCCACGGAAGCAGTACGGAGTGCTTCCATTGTGTTTCTGCCCGTGCCTCCGCACCCCAATAAAATATAAATTATTCTATTTTTTTGCGGGGGGCGGACGGATCGCGGACCCATTAAAGTTGAATGGGTCCGGATACGTCCCGGACGTTGCCCGTGCATTGGAACGGACGCACAATGGCCGTGTGCCTGAGGCCTAAGGGCTCTTTCACAGGAGCGGATGCCGTGCGGGTAATCACTGTGTGATAGACAGCCAAGCCCCGCTCCGGACAGCCGAGACGCGGAGCAGTAACATGATTGATGATGCTCCGTGCTTCTCTTTTTACTACAAAATCACAGTGAGATACAGTTGTCTCCGTGATTTTGTAGTAGAAAGATCACAGTCAATCATGTTACTGCTCCGTGTCTCTGCTGTCCGGAGCGCGGCTCGGCTCTCCTTCACGCAGCGGATTACCCGCACGGCATCCGCTCGTATGAAAGAGCCCTCAGTGGTGCAGCAGTGCAGCGTAATTATGTTATTAGGACCTGGGATCTGCCTGCCAACAGCAAGATGGAGGAGAGAGAAGGCTGGAGTCAGGGAGAGGGGTAACCAGCAGGGTCCACAGGCTGAAGTACGAGGGGGCCATTTACAAAGACGTTCTTTTACGTTGGTCTTTGTTTCCCCCCTACACTGGCAAGTACGGACCTGATTTATGACAATGTCTTGGCCCCCGCCACTGCCAAGTAGGGAGGACGGCACAGAAACGGGGTCTTGTGACTTTTATAATGTCTAAAACTGGCATCGGCCATAGAGTCTGTAAATAATCAGACGTCTCTTCTGTCCCAAAAAGAGAATCCAGGGGGAAGTGTAGAAGTGGTGGATGCAGCTGCAGTCTGTGTCAGTGTGTCTGTGACAGCGCATGCCGAGAGCGACATCGGTAATGACAGGCTCACTGCTGGCTGGGCCTTGTAGTGCTCTCAGAGAACTGTCTACAAGGCTCAGCACGTCCGGTCTGTTATTACTGATTACCAGAGGACAGTACAGGGCAGGAGTGTAAGGCGGGCAAAGAACTATAAGGCCCCTTTCAGACAAGTGAGTTTTCAGCGCGGGTGCAATGACGTGAATGCATTGCACCCGCTCTGAATCATAACCCATTCATTCCAATGGGTCTGTCTACATGAGCCTTGTTATTCACGCATCAGTTCTGCGTTGTGTGAAAATCGCAGCATGTTCTATTTTCTGGGTTTTTCACGCAGTCCTGGCCCCATAGACGTGAAAAACACATTGCATCCGCAGTTTTGTCTGCGATTGCGTTCCGATGTTCAGTTTTTTCTGCGCAGGTGCAATGTGTTTGCACGCCCATGAGAAAAAACTAGATGTGGTACCCAGACCCGAACCCGGACTTCTTCACTGAAGTTTGGGTTCGGTGTTCTGTAGATTTTATTATTTTTCCGTTATAATGGAAAATAATAGCATTCTTAGTACAGAATTCTTACTAAAATGTGCCTTGAGGGGTTAAAAAAAGTTAAAAATATTAACTCACCTCATCCACTTAATCGCGCAGCCGGCATCATCTTCTTTCTTCTTCTTTCAGGACCTGTAAAGGGACCTTTGATGACGTAATCGCGCTCACCACGTAGTGACGTCAGCGCAGGTCCTGCTGAATAAAGATAGAAGGATCCACGTGGTGAGCGCGATGACGTCATCAAAGGTCCTTTTGCACAGGGGCAGGCAGCAGCATAGTGCTATCAGCATTCATATTTATTGGGCGCACAGGGGCAGGCAGCAGCATAGTGCTATCAGCATTCATATTGATATTTATTGGGGGCACAGGGGCAGGCAGCAGCATAGTGCTATCAGCATTCATATTGATATTTATTGGGTGCACTGGGGCAGGCCGCAGCATAGTGCTATCAGCATTCATATTGATATTTATTGGGGGCACAGGGGCAGGCAGCAGCATAGTGCTATCAGCATTCATATTGATATTTATTGGGTGCACAGGGGCAGGCAGCAGCATAGTACTATCAGCATTCATATTGATATTGGGGGCACAGGGGCAGGCAGCAGCATAGTGCTATCAGCAATCATATTGATATTTATTGGGTGCACTGGGGCAGGCCGCAGCATAGTGCTATCAGCATTCATATTGATATTGGGGGCACAGGGGCAGGCAGCAGCATAGTGCTATCAGCATTCATATTGATATTTATTGGGCACAGGGGCAGGCAGCAGCATAGTGCTATCAGCATTCATATTGATATTTATTGGGCGCACAGGGGCAGGCAGCAGCATAGTGCTATCAGCATTCATATTGATATTTATTGGGGGCACAGGAGCAGGCTGCAGCATAGTGCTATCAGCATTCATATTGATATTTATTGGGGGCACAGGGGCAGGCCGCAGCATAGTGCTATCAGCATTCATATTGATATTTATTGGGGGCACAGGGGCAGGCAGCAGCATAGTGCTATCAGCATTCATATTGATATTTATTGGGGGCACAGGGGCAGGCAGCAGCATAGTGCTATCAGCATTCATATTGATATTTATTGGGGGCACAGGGGCAGGCAGCAGCATAGTGCTATCAGCATTCATATTGATATTTATTGGGGGCACAGGGGCAGGCAGCAGCATAGTGCTATCAGCATTCATATTGATATTTATTGGGGGCACAGGGGCAGGCAGCAGCATAGTGCTATCAGTATTCATATTGATATTTATTGGGGGCACAGGGGCAGGCAGCAGCATAGTGCTATCAGCATTCATATTGATATTTATTGGGGGCACAGGGGCAGGCAGCAGCATAGTGCTATTAGCATTCATATTGATATTTATTGGGCGCACAGGGGTAGGCAGCAGCATAGTGCTATCAGCATTCATATTGATATTTATTAGGGGCACAGGGGCAGGCAGCAGCATAGTGCTATCAGCATTCATATTGATATTTATTGGGGGCACAGGGGCAGGCTGCAGCATAGTGCTATCAGCATTCATATTGATATTTATTGGGGGCACAGGGGCAGGCAGCAGCATAGTGCTATTAGCATTCATATTGATATTTATTGGGCGCACAGGGGTAGGCAGCAGCATAGTGCTATCAGCATTCATATTGATATTTATTGGGGGCACAGGGGCAGGCTGCAGCATAGTGCTATCAGCATTCAAAATTAATATTTAATGGGGGCACAGGGGCAGGCAGCAGCATAGTGCTACCAGCATTTATATTGATATTTATTGGGGGCACAGGGGCAGGCAGCAGCATAGTGCTATCAGCATTCATATTGATATTTATTGGGCGTACAGGGGCAGGCAGCAGCATAGTGCTATCAGCATTCATATTGATATTTATTGGGGGCATAGGAGCAGGCAGCAGCATAGTGCTATCAGCATTCACATTTATATTTATTGGGCACACAGGGGCAGGCTGCAGCATAGTGCTATCGGCATTCATATTGATATTTATTGGGAGCACAGGGGCAGGCAGCAGCATAGTGCTATCAGCATTCATATTGATATTTATTGGGAGCACAGGGGCAGGCAGCAGCATAGTGCTATCAGCATTCATATTGATATTTTTGGGGGGCACAGGGGCAGGCCGCAGCATAGTGCTATCAGCATTCATATTGATATTTATTGGGGGCACAGGGGCAGGCAGCAGCATAGTGCTATCAGCATTCATATTTATATTTATTGGGGGCACAGGGGCAGGCAGCAGCATAGTGCTATCAGCATTCATATTGATATTTATTGGAGGCACAGGGGCAGGCAGCAGCATAGTGCTATCAGCATTCATATTGATATTTATTGGGGGCACAGGGGGCAGGCAGCAGCATAGTGCTATCAGCATTCATATTGATATTTATTGGAGGCACAGGGGCAGACAGCAGCATAGTGCTATCAGCATTCATATTGATATTTATTGGGAGCACAGGGGCAGGCCGCAGCATAGTGCTATCAGCATTCATATTGATATTTATTGGGGGCACAGAGGCAGGCAGCAGCATAGTGCTATAAGCATTCATATTGATATTTATTGGGGGCACAGGGGCAGGCAGCAGCATAGTGCTATCAGCATACATATTGATATTTATTGGGGGCACAGGGGCAGGCCGCAGCATAGTGCTATCAGCATTCATATTGATATTTATTGGGGGCACAGGGGCAGGCATCAGCATAGTACTATCAGCATTCATATTGATATTTATTGGAGGCACAGGGGCAGGCCGCAGCATAGTGCTATCAGCATTCATATTGATTTTGGGGGCACAGGGGCAGGCTGCAGCATAGTGCTATCAGCATTCATATTGATATTAATTGGGGGCACAGGGGCAGGCTGCAGCATAGTGCTATCAGCATTCATATTGATATTTATTGGGGGCACAGGGGCAGGCAGCAGCATAGTGCTATCAGCATTCATATTGATATTTATTGGGGGCACAGGGGCAGGCAGCAGCATAGTGCTATCAGCATTCATATTGATATTTATTGGGGGCACAGGGGCAGGCAGCAGCATAGTGCTATCAGCATTCATATTGATATTTATTGGGAGCACAGGGGCAGGCAGCAGCATAGTGCTATCAGCATTTATATTTATTGGGGGCACAGGGGCAGGCAGCAGCATAGTGCTATCAGCATTCATATTGATATTTATTGGGGGCACAGGGGCAGGCCGCAGCATAGTGCTATCAGCATTCATATTGATATTTATTGAGGGCACAGGGTCAGACAGCAGCATAGTGTTATCAGCATTCATATTGATATTTATTGGGTGCACAGGGGCAGGCTGCAGCATAGTGCTATCAGCAGTTATATTGATATTTATTGGGCACAGGGGCAGGTAGCAGCATAGTGCTATCAGCATTTATATTGATATTTATTGGGGGCACAGGGGCAGGCAGCAGCATAGTGCTATCAGCATTCATATTGATATTTATTGGGGGCACAGGGGCAGGCATCAGCATAGTACTATCAGCATTCATATTGATATTTATTGGAGGCACAGGGGCAGGCCGCAGCATAGTGCTATCAGCATTCATATTGATTTTGGGGGCACAGGGGCAGGCTGCAGCATAGTGCTATCAGCATTCATATTGATATTAATTGGGGGCACAGGGGCAGGCTGCAGCATAGTGCTATCAGCATTCATATTGATATTTATTGGGGGCACAGGGGCAGGCCACAGCATAGTGCTATCAGCATTCATATTGATATTTATTGGGGGCACAGGGGCAGGCAGCAGCATAGTGCTATCAGCATTCATATTGATATTTATTGGGCGCACAGGGGCAGGCCGCAGCATAGTGCTATCAGCATTCATATTGATATTTATTGGGGGCACAGGGGCAGGCAGCAGCATAGTGCTATCAGCATTAGTGATGTCCCGAATAGTTCGCTGGCGAATAGTTCCCGGCGAACATATCTTGTTCACGTTCGCCCCGGCGGGCGAACATATGCGATGTTTGGTCCGCCTCCTATTCGTCATCATTATGTAAACTTTGACCCTGTACCTCACAGTCAGCAGACACATTCCAGCCAATCAGCAGCAGACCCTCCCTCCCAGAATCTCACACCTCCTGGACAGCATCCATTTTAAATTCATTCGGAAGCTGCATTCTTAGTGAGAGGAGGGACAGTGCTGCTGCTGCTGCTGATTTAATAGGGAAAGCGTGAGCTAGGGCAGTGTTCTGTGTCCACAGACTCATCTGCTGTAAGGACAGCGTCCTGACAGCACCCCAAGAAGTCCTTTTTAGGGCTGGTACATCAGTCTGTTTTTTTTATATTTATATATATATATATATATATATATATTGCAGTTGCCTGCCCGTGTGTGAGAGGCTGCAGGCTCACAGACTGTACTGTGTGCACACCATTCATACAGGGTGTCACAGACAGTACTTTGCAGATAAAAAAAAAGTCAATTTTTTTTTCTTTTTTTTTATATAATCGCAGTTGCCAGACAGTAAGAGGCTGCAGGCTCACAGACTGTACTGTGTCCAACTGGCTACCGTTGCAGATAAAACTAAAGTCAATTTATTATTTCTCTGTAATAAATATAATTGAAGTTGCAAGCCAGTGTGTGTCAGGCCCACACAGACTGTACTGTGGCCACTGCCCACCACTTATATACTGTGGCACAGTACCCTGCATGCATAGTACCACTTATCTAAATAAAAATGACAGGCAGAGGCAGGCCACCCTGCAGGGGCCGTCGTGGTGCTGTGATTTCCACTGGCCCTGGAATAATGCCCAGTGTTCAGAGGCCAAGTACCCTGAACCCGAAAAATTCGGAGAAAATAGTTGACCGGCTTACACAGGACACCAAATCTTCAACAGCTTCCGCTAAGAACCTTGACGCACCATCCTCCTCCGCTCAGCTTCGGTCACCTACTCTCAAGTTACCACTCTCCCGCCCGCCGCCACCACCACCACTACCACCACAGCCGCTTCACTTGATCCGTCAGAGGAGTTATTTGCACATCAGTTGGATGAAATTAGTGATGCACAACCATTATTGCC